>NC_140177.1:52300830-52790830 GCF_963971535.1 Notolepis coatsorum | reverse complement strand
ACCTATCACACCTCTCACACCGATCACACCTATCACACCTATCACACCTATCACACCTCTCACACCTATCACACCTCTCACACCTATCACTCCTCTCACACCTATCACACCTCTCACACCTATCACACCTCTCACACCTATCACACCTATCACACCTCTCACACCTCTCACACCTCTCACACCTATCACACCTCTCACACCTATCACACCTATCACACCTCTCACACCTATCACACCTATCACACCTCTCACACCTATCACACCTCTCACACCTATCACACCTATCACACCTCTCACACCTATCACTCCTCTCACACCTAGCACACCTCTCACACCTATCACACCTCTCACACCTATCACACCTCTCACACCTATCACACCTCTCACACCTATCACACCTCTCACACCTATCACACCTATCACACCTCTCACACCTATCACACCTATCACACCTCTCACACCTATCACACCTATCACACCTCTCACACCTATCACACCTATCACACCTATCACACCTATCACACCTCTCACACCTCTCACACCTATCACACCTCTCACACCAATCCCACCTATCACACCTCTCACACCTATCACACCTATCACACCTCTATACCCATTCTGCAATCTGTTAATAAAGTTGTACTTAAGTTATGCTTTTACATTATACTTACTTAATAAGTGAATAGTTCCAAGTCAATCAAAAACTATGAGTTTTATTTACTCAAAACATAATGCGGTTTACAGTCTGTATCTACTTAATTATCTTAAGTTGTACCTAAGTTATGCTTTTACATTATACTTACTTAATAAGTGAATAGTTCCAAGTCAATCAAAAACTATGAGTTTTATTTACTCAAAACATAATGCAGTTTACAGTCTGTATCTACTTAATTATCCTAAGTTGTACTTAAGTTATGCTTTTACATTATACTTACTTAATAAGTGAATAGTTCCAAGTCAATCAAAAACGACGAGTTTTATTTACTCAAAACATAATGCGGTTTACAGTCTGTATCTACTTAATTATCTTAAGTTGTACTTAAGTTATGCTTTTACATTATACTTACTTAATAAGTGAATAATTCCAAGTCAATCAAAAACTATGAGTTTTATTTACTCAAAACATAATGCGGTTTACAGTCTGTATCTACTTAATTATCTTAAGTTGTACTTAAGTTATGCTTTTACATTATACTTACTTAATAAGTGAATAATTCCAAGTCAATCAAAAACGATGAGTTTTATTTACTCAAAACATAATGCGGTTTACAGTCTGTATCTACTTAATTATCTTAAGTTGTACTTAAGTTATGCTTTTACATTATACTTACTTAATAAGTGAATAGTTCCAAGTCAATCAAAAACTACGAGTTTTATCTACTCAAAACATAATGCGGTTTACAGTCTGTATCTACTTAATTATCTTAAGTTGTACTTAAGTTATGCTTTTACATTATACTTACTTAATAAGTGAATAATTCCAAGTCAATCAAAAACTATGAGTTTTATTTACTCAAAACATAATGCGATTTACAGTCTGTATCTACTTAATTATCTTAAGTTGTACTTAAGTTATGCTTTTACATTATACTTACTTAATAAGTGAATAGTTCCAAGTCAATCAAAAACTATGAGTTTTATTTACTCAAAACATAAGAACACGTCACACGAACTCAAGACATTCAAGTTAGTAGAACTTTCATAGAATATTGAGTATACCCTACTCAAACTAATTGATTATTTTGAACATGCGGGTTTACAGTGTAGACTTGAAGTTAGACCTACGAGTGGTTAGGAGACCCTTATCAGCCGATCTGAGGGCCCTGGCGTTGGTATAGGGGGTGAGGAGGTCTGCTAGGTAAGCAGGGGCTTTACCATTTAGGGCTTTATAAACCATTAAGAGGACCTTGAAGTCTATTCTAAAGCGCACCGGGAGCCAGTGGAGGGAGGCAAGTACAGGGGTGATGTGAGCTCTCTTCCGGGTACCTGTGAGCAGTCTAGCGGCAGCGTTTTGGGGGAGTTGTAGACGGGCCATGGTAGATTTATTTAGCCCCAGGTACAGGGAGTTACAGTAGTCTAAGCGTGAGGATATGAAGGCGTGAATTACTCTTTCCAGGTCTGAGGGGGAGAGAATGGCCTTGATCTTGGCTATGGATCGGAGCTGGAAAAAGCACCCCTTCACCACCGAGTTTACCTGCCTATTGAAGGAAAACTCGGGGTCAAAGAGCACGCCCAGGTTTTTAACAAAGGGCTTGACTAGGGGAGACAGGTTACCCAGGCTGCTGGCAATGACATTGGTTTGGTTTGGAGGGCCGAAAAACTCTTCAGTGCAATCACCCATTAGCCGCCAGCAGGCCTATAATGTTAGTGTTGTGGTCGTCTGAAAACATTCCTAGGTAGCTAAGCTAACAGTTCTGGTCTCGCGCCACACATCCAGGAGCCGATGAAAAAAACAACAACATGCAACACCCTCATCTCTACACCAACATGCAACACCCTCATCTCTACACCAACATACAACACCCTCCTCCCTACATCATCATCATCATCATCAAACCTTTATTTGAATAGGCAGGTTAATTAAGAACAAGTTCTTATTTTCAATAACGGCCTATTTGGGGGTAAAAAGCCCCCTAGGGGAAAGGGGATGGGGGATAAAATCAAATAAATAAAAATAAATAAAACACAAAGGAACATTATTAAAAAGGCAGGACATACATACAGAGCAACAACTGAACTGAACAACAACTGGCGGACAACAGAACAATAGTGGCAGCATGGTGTTAGCACATGGAGAAACATCTACATGAGTGCTCTAGGGAGTTTGTTAAAGTTTCCTTAAACAATCGAATTGAAATAAACGTTTCCATATTTAAGGTTTTTTGTAGTGTGTTCCAGCTATCAGCTGCTGCGTACTGAAAGGAGGAACGGCCTTGTGAGGAGTTGGCATGGGGGGCGTTTACCAGGATATGTGTGGCTGACCGGGTGTGGTAATTTGGGAGTGGACGAGGGTGGACTAGGCGAGTAAGGTAAGGGGGATTACGGCCTAGAAGTGTTTTATATACAAAGGCCAGCCAGTGGATGTTGCGTCTAATCTCCAGGGAGGGCCAGTTTACTAGGGAGTATAGCTCGCAGTGGTGGGTCCTGTAGGGGGCATTGGTAGCGAAGCGAATGGCGGAGTGATATAGGATATCTAAGTGCTCTAGATCACCTTTACGGGCCAAGCGGTAGATTACATCGCTAAAATCAAATAGCGGCAGGACAGTCATCTGGACCAGGGTGAGTTTAGCAGATCTAGTGAAGGAGGAACGGTTCCTATACAGAAAGCTAAGCCTTGCTTTGACTTTGGCCTGCAGTTTAGTTAGGTGTTCAGAGAAGGAGAGTTTGGTGTCGATCCACACCCAGGTATTTATAAGAGGTGACCAGTTCAAGCTTTTTGCCATCGGCGGCTACAATGGTGCCAGTCTGGGAGGTACCCTTGTGGCCGAACCACATAACTTTGGTCTTGCTGGTGTTTAGGACCAGGCAAAGGGCGGAGAAACCAGCTTGGATTTTTAGAAAGCTCTCCTGGAGAGTTTTCAGGACAGCATCCGGGGAGGGACCAGAGGTGTACAGGACTGTGTCATCAGCATAGAGGTGAATTAGGGAGTTTCCAGCGAACTGGCCTATGTTGTTTATATAGATGGAGAAGAGGATTGGAGCTAGTAAGGAGCCTTGGGGGACCCCCTTAGAGATGGATAGGGACTGGGTTAATAGGTTGTCGGTTTTTATTGACTGAGTGCGATCAGAGAGGTAGTTCTCGAACCATGCTACACTGTGAATAGTGACACCAATGTCTCTCAGCCGCTCCAAAAGCTGTTCATGATCCACAGTGTCAAAGGCCTTGGCCAGATCTATAAAGGCAGCAGCACAGTAGAGTTTGGAGTCAAGGGCATTGAGGACATCATTGAGGACTTTCATCGTAGCAGTCTCACATCCATGCCCTGAGCGGAAGCCAGATTGGTTTTCCGAAAGTATGTTGTAGGTTTCTAGAAAGCTTGTGAGTTGTTTGCAAACTAGTCTCTCTAGCACTTTTGCTATACAGGGTAAAATTGAAATTGGGCGGTAGCAGTTGGGGTCGGTATTGTTTCCTCCTTTGAACAGGGGCCGTACCAAGGCTGCTTTCCAAGCAGAGGGCAGTTCTTCTGTATGCAGGGATAGGTTACATAGATGGGAAATAGGTTCAGCAATGATGGGGGCTGCAGTTCTGTAGAAAAAGGGGTCTAACCCGTCAAGGCCAGGAGGTTTCTTGGGGTCGAGTTTGCTGAGTACTTCTAAAACGTCCTTCTCAGTAAATTCCTGCAGTGCAAAACTGTGATGCGTGGCTGGATTAGGGACACCAACATGCAACACCCTCCTCTCTACACGAACACCAACATGCAACACCTTCCTCTCTACACCACCTACACCAACATGCAACACCCTCATCTCTACACCAACACCAACATGCAACACCCTCCTCCCAACACCAACATGCAACACCCTCCTCTCTACACCAACACCAACATGCAACACCCTCCTCTCTACACCAACATGCAACACCCTCCTCTCTACACCAACATGCAACACCCTCCTTTCTACACCAACACCAACATGCAACACCCTCCTCTCTACACCAACATGCAACACCCTCCTCTCTACACCAACATGCAACACCCTCCTCTCTACACCACCTACACCAACATGCAACACCCTCCTCACTACACCACCTACACCATACACCAACATGCAACACCCTCCTGCGTGAATACTTTCGGCAACCAACATGCCCTTCCGCGTTGCTCTGATTGGCCAGCGTTGGCCAGCGCTCTCCTGCGTGAATACCAGCGCTCTACGCTCGTTTACCGCCTACGCCGCGCATGAGGCTCCCCCAGGTGCTCGTTTACAGAGCGTACAAATATGCTTGTGTCATGATACAGGAGCTAAATAGGAAGTACTTGAGGTCGTTGTTAAATACGTGTGTGTTTTAATAAACAGTATAACTGTAAAAGTAATGTTGAATTGTCGTGTCGTGTCGCTAAACTAGACAAAGAGGTTTGAAAATACGAGCGTCTTGCGAGAGCGGCAAGGTTTGGCGTGTAATGACTAGCGATGAATATTATGTGTTTTAAATATGTTGCGACCGTCGGATTGTTGTTAAAAACGGAGGGATACTAGCTAAGGTGTGGGGGAGTTGGCGTATATAAGTTGATTGCTTTAAAAACGGAGAGCAATGTTGTATTTACGCTGTTTAAAACGGGGTGATGGGCGAAAATCTTTGGTTTTAGCTTAACGTATGGGGTGGAGTTCAATTCGCGAGCGGGTAAGGGGCCTACGTAATGTTTAAAGAACAAGATCTAAGGTTATGTGGAATTTACAAATATAGATGTGAAGAAAGATTTTGAAAAGATGTTTTAATTTTCTGTTAAATTAGATAAGTTGTCGTTGAGGTAACGTTAGAGTGACGCGGCGAGGAAAGATTACGTATGTCCGCTTCCGGTTTGCGCAATGAGCTCTGGGCTATATTTTGTTTTCAGAGCTGTCATGGATGAAAAGCCAGCTTCACACAAATATGTGGTGCTGAATGGTATCAACACCTTAACTGCTGCATCATGAGATACTTGGTACTCAGCACCACACTCTGAAACTAGCTCTCCAGGTGGTATCAGATGAGATTTCAATGAGTTCTTCCAAGAGTTTGGATGGAGATGTGTCAGGAAGCTTTGTCTCAATGTTGTCTGTAAAGTTTATTTTTATCGAGAGTAACTTGGTGATCCTTTTCTGTGTTTTATTAAATAATGATTTTCAGATTTTGAGAAATGGTCAAACTTATCCAAATGTGGTATTTTCATGGAGAACAGTGCAGCTGCAACAGATAGCACTTTAGTGATAATTTTCTGTAATAAAAAAAAAAAAAATTATCTCAAGGCCCCCCCTGTCATGCCTCTGCGCGCCCCCCACTTTGAGAAACACTGACCTACACCAACATGCAACACCCTCCTCCCTACACCACCTACACCAACATGCAACACCCTCATCTCTACACCAACATGCAACACCCTCCTCTCTACACCAACATGCAACACCCTCCTCTCTACATCAACATGCAACACCCTCCTCCCAACACCAACATGCAACACCCTCCTCTCTACACCAACACCAACATGCAACACCCTCCTCTCTACACCAACATGCAACACCCTCCTCTCTACACCAACATGCAACACCCTCCTTTCTACACCAACACCAACATGCAACACCCTCCTCTCTACACCAACATGCAACACCCTCCTCTCTACACCAACATGCAACACCCTCCTCTCTACACCACCTACACCAACATGCAACACCCTCCTCACTACACCACCTACACCATACACCAACATGCAACACCCTCCTGCGTGAATACTTTCGGCAACCAACATGCCCTTCCGCGTTGCTCTGATTGGCCAGCGTTGGCCAGCGCTCTCCTGCGTGAATACCAGCGCTCTACGCTCGTTTACCGCCTACGCCGCGCATGAGGCTCCCCCAGGTGCTCGTTTACAGAGCGTACAAATATGCTTGTGTCATGATACAGGAGCTAAATAGGAAGTACTTGAGGTCGTTGTTAAATACGTGTGTGTTTTAATAAACAGTATAACTGTAAAAGTAATGTTGAATTGTCGTGTCGTGTCGCTAAACTAGACAAAGAGGTTTGAAAATACGAGCGTCTTGCGAGAGCGGCAAGGTTTGGCGTGTAATGACTAGCGATGAATATTATGTGTTTTAAATATGTTGCGACCGTCGGATTGTTGTTAAAAACGGAGGGATACTAGCTAAGGTGTGGGGGAGTTGGCGTATATAAGTTGATTGCTTTAAAAACGGAGAGCAATGTTGTATTTACGCTGTTTAAAACGGGGTGATGGGCGAAAATCTTTGGTTTTAGCTTAACGTATGGGGTGGAGTTCAATTCGCGAGCGGGTAAGGGGCCTACGTAATGTTTAAAGAACAAGATCTAAGGTTATGTGGAATTTACAAATATAGATGTGAAGAAAGATTTTGAAAAGATGTTTTAATTTTCTGTTAAATTAGATAAGTTGTCGTTGAGGTAACGTTAGAGTGACGCGGCGAGGAAAGATTACGTATGTCCGCTTCCGGTTTGCGCAATGAGCTCTGGGCTATATTTTGTTTTCAGAGCTGTCATGGATGAAAAGCCAGCTTCACACAAATATGTGGTGCTGAATGGTATCAACACCTTAACTGCTGCATCATGAGATACTTGGTACTCAGCACCACACTCTGAAACTAGCTCTCCAGGTGGTATCAGATGAGATTTCAATGAGTTCTTCCAAGAGTTTGGATGGAGATGTGTCAGGAAGCTTTGTCTCAATGTTGTCTGTAAAGTTTATTTTTATCGAGAGTAACTTGGTGATCCTTTTCTGTGTTTTATTAAATAATGATTTTCAGATTTTGAGAAATGGTCAAACTTATCCAAATGTGGTATTTTCATGGAGAACAGTGCAGCTGCAACAGATAGCACTTTAGTGATAATTTTCTGTAATAAAAAAAAAAAAAATTATCTCAAGGCCCCCCCTGTCATGCCTCTGCGCGCCCCCCACTTTGAGAAACACTGACCTACACCAACATGCAACACCCTCCTCCCTACACCACCTACACCAACATGCAACACCCTCATCTCTACACCAACATGCAACACCCTCCTCTCTACACCAACATGCAACACCCTCCTCTCTACATCAACATGCAACACCCTCATCTCTACACCAACATGCAACACCCTCCTCTATACACCACCTACACCAACATGCAACACCATCCTCTCTACAGCAACATGCAACACCCTCCTCTCTACATCAACATGCAACACCATCCTCTATACACCACCTACACCAACATGCAACACCATCCTCTCTACACCACCTACACCAACATGCAACACCATCCTCTATACACCACCTTCACCAACATGCAACACCCTCCTCTCTACACCACCTACACCAACATGCAACACCCTCCTCTATACACCACCTACACCAACATGCAACACCATCCTCTATACACCACCTACACCAACATGCAACACCCTCCTCTCTACACCACCTACACCAACATGCAACACCATCCTCTATACACCACCTACACCAACATGCAACACCCTCCTCTCTACACCACCTACACCAACATGCAACACCATCCTCTCTACACCACCTACACCAACATGCAACACCCTCCTCTCTACACCACCTACACCAACATGCAACACCATCCTCTCTACACCACCTACACCAACATGCAACACCCTCCTCTCTACACCACCTACACCAACATGCAACACCCTCCTCTATACACCACCTACATCAACATGCAACACCCTCATCTCTACACCACCTACACCAACATACAACACCATCCTCTCTACACCACCTACACCAACATGCAACACCCTCCTCTCTACACCACCTACACCAACATGCAACACCCTCCTTTCTACACCACCTACACCAACATGCAACACCCTCCTTTCTACACCACCTACATCAACATGCAACACCCTCCTCTCTACACCACCTACATCAACATGCAACACCCTCCTCTCTACACCACCTACATCAACATGCAACACCCTCCTCTCTACACCACCTACATCAACATGCAACACCCTCCTCTCTACACCACCTACATCAACATGCAACACCCTCCTCTCTACACCACCTACACCAACATGCAACACCCTCCTCTCTACACCACCTACCTCAACATGCAACACCATCCTCTCTACACCACCTACCTCAACATGCAACACCATCCTCTCTACACCACCTACATCAACATGCAACACCCTCCTCTCTACACCACCTACCTCAACATGCAACACCATCCTCTCTACACCACCTACATCAACATGCATGCCCCCATGGCACACTACGTTTGGATGTGTTCCGCTCCACACACCTGCCGACCACTAGGGCATGCCGCCTGCAGAGATTTGTGCTCTTGAGCCCAGCTTTCTGGTTGTTTATAGAGCAAATCCAGATCATGGTTTTTCTTGGGGGGGGGGGGGGGGGGTTACATCAAGGTGACATCGCACATTTTAAGGTTCTGCCTTTGGTTTCCTAATCCTTGGGGGAGAGTGCTGCATGTTTGACATAAATATTGACCAAACTGTTAGAGGGCACAGGAATAACAAATGTGAATTCTTTAAAAGCAACGGTGGAAAGTAACTACATATTGTTATTCAAGTACTGCACTTAAGTAATATTTCCATTTTAGGAAACTTTGTGATTTTACTCCACTACATTTTAAAGGAAATGTTGTACTTTTTACTACATTAATCTGAACCCATTAATTAGAATGGCAAAAGATTTATGAAGATAGTGTACTTTCAAATTTGAAGCCTGTCATTTTCAAGAGGACGTAATCAGAGCAACATAACTGGACCACATGCCACTTTAACATGACCTTAATCAGAGTAGAATAATTGGACCACATACCACTTTAACATAACCTTTAATCAGAGCAGCATAACTGGACCACATGCCACTTTAACATGACCTTAAAGTGGAAATGAAGCAGTGCGATAAATACATATTCATAGCATCACATTAGTATTTAGATAAGCCACAGAAGAAGTCACGTTATTGGTCGTCCGCAGTAATACACATTGGCCGTATTACGGGGAGGGAAAACTGAAGGGTGGGGATCGAACGTTGTGAACAAGCGACTCCTACAAGTCGGTTGGTGCGCCTGCGCAGTAGAATCAGGAAGTGTCGGGGGCAGCGTGAGCCTCCCACGCGTTACTCCTCGACACTGAGAGATCGAGCTGCGCAGGTGAAAAGATGCGACTGCTGTTACCTCAAGTACCGGAGGGGACTTGTGCTATGTATGACTTAGTCCACATTGCAGCCGGCTTGTGGGAGGCAAGAAACAGCGTTCGTGACAGGGGAGGGTTGAATTGGATGATACGAAATTGGGATGGGAGAAAATATAGAAAAAATGGGAGAAAAAGTGGATCAAAAAAAAAAGAAGAAGTCACGTTATAAAAATAAGCAGTTTCTAAGAAAAAACGATTTGTTGTGTACATTTCTGAAGCATTTAGCATTATGGGCGCGGCCATTTTGTTGCTGACGTCATACCGGGGGTTGGGTGTATACACTCTGGTTAGCTGCCTATATTGAATGGGTCAGTCAGCAAATAAAATGTTGCCTACAAAACAACGGGATCGCGGTGGTTCTGTTTGTATTGCTCCTGGCTGTTCAAACTAATTTTACCATGTGAGAGAGAGGAAAGTTGGTTAATTTCCACAAACTACCAGTGAAAAAAACAGTGTTGTTGACATGTTGGCTCGGGTTGGCTGCACCCAGGCGGCGCGACCAGCCTGTTGGACAGGGAAGGAGGATCTGCAGCGAACACTTCATTGCCTCGGATTATGTTGTTGGGGTGGGATGTTTGTCCAGAAGACCACTAATCAGCTGAAGCCGGACGCGGTTCCCTCGGTCTTCGACAGACAGACCGGCGTTAGCTCTCGGGAGCGATCGCTAGCTAGTTGGCACCAGCCGGGGCCCGGCGTTAGCTCTCGCTAGCTAGCGTTAGCAACCGGAGCGTCGCGGAGCATTCAGCCTGCTGGCTACACAGCTTGTGTAGCCAGCAGGCTGAATGCTCCGCGACGCTGGTTGAAGTGGGTCTAGGTAGCCAGCAGGCTGAATGCTCCGCGACGCTGGTTGAAGTGGGTCTAGGTAGCCAGCAGGCTGAATGCTCCGCGACGCTCCGGTTGCTAACGCTAGCTAGCGAGAGCTAACGCCGGGCCCCGGCTGGTGCCAACTAGCTAGCGATCGCTCCCGAGAGCTAACGCCGGTCTGTCTGTCGAAGACCGAGGGAACCGCGTCCGGCTTCAGCTGATTAGTGGTCTTCTGGACAAACATCCCACCCCAACAACATAATCCGAGGCAATGAAGTGTTCGCTGCAGATCCTCCTTCCCTGTCCAACAGGCTGGTCGCGCCGCCTGGGTGCAGCCAACCCGAGCCAACATGTCAACAACACTGTTTTTTTCACTGGTAGTTTGTGGAAATTAACCAACTTTCCTCTCTCTCACATGGTAAAATTAGTTTGAACAGCCAGGAGCAATACAAACAGAACCACCGCGATCCCGTTGTTTTGTAGGCAACATTTTATTTGCTGACTGACCCATTCAATATAGGCAGCTAACCAGAGTGTATACACCCAACCCCCGGCATGACGTCAGCCATGACGTCAGCAACAAAATGGCGGCGCCCATGTTGAAAACAGGGATATTATATTATATTTTTCAGACAAATAAGATAGATTTCACATTTGATTATAGAACCCTGTCTTACACAAGGTACACAACAAACAAACTAGGATCACATTGCTCACTGCTTCATCTCCACTTTAATCAGAGTAGAATAATTGGACCACATACCACTTTAACATAACCTTTAATCAGAGCAGCATAACTGGACCACATACCACTTTAACATAACCTTCAGAGGTTAATGGTTTGAGGATTGAACGCTCCCAAGCGTTCTGAAGTTCTCTGCCTAGTAGTTGTCTGAAACACAATGAGCTCCTACTTTATTATGTCCTTGACACAACCCAAGCGACCATTTGCATACAACAGGCGAATCATCATCCTAATCTTATAAAACACGCACATTGTTTCCTCCTTATTCAGCATTATAATTGCACATGCTGTTATTGAAATAATAATGTCATATTGTCACTGTAGCTTTCCAAATGTACAATAATTTCTGTTTTCATCAAACAGAGTTCAGAGATACCCGATGGCCATGTTCATGCCCTGAGACTTCCAAGACGTCCCGTTTCTGCTCTCCGGGGCTCGGTCCTGCTGTTCTCCCTCTCCCTGGACCGGTCCTGCTGTTCTCCCTCTCCCTGGACCGGTCCTGCTGTTCTCCCTCTCCCTGGACCGGTACTATCTTCCTCACACAGCAAGTTATTATCCGACCTATCTCTGTGCATCTCCTGCACGCTCTCTTCATATGTGGGCAAGTATTTCACCTTGTCGTAGGCTGGCAGGCATTGCTACAGTAACTATCGGTCTAGCAGCGGGTCCTGGGAATCAGTTGTTTGCCAGTGAAATAGCAAGGGATCCTCGTGGGCAGTTGTGCTTTGGATGAAGCTGCCTATGGCGAAGAGCAGCAACAGGTTCAGATTCCACGTCACCCAGCCCACATTGTTGAAGAAGATGTGGCTTGGTAGCTTGCAACAGCGCACAGTGGAGCTGGAGGAGCAGAAGGTCTAGTAAGCTTTTGTGAAACTAGGCTGGTATACTCTGGTCTTCACATAGCCACAGTGGAAGAATATGATATGCAGGGGGGAACAAGAGTGTGGAATAAGAGAATAAGATAGGAATGCATTTAGCAGAAAAGGAATTATCCTGTTATCATTATAACAATATAAATGATTCATAAACTAGGTTTAAGCTAAAGATAAAGCGTCAATATTAACCCATATAACTCTGTACGATAGCATGTGCAATAATGCTGTATATACAGTATATATATGTATATATGGACTGCATTTATATTTAGCGCTTTTATCCAAAGCGCTTTACAACTTATGCCTCACATTCACCCGTTCACTCACACATTCACACACTGATGGCTGAGGCAACCATGCAAGGTGCCAACCTGCTCATCGGGAGCAGTTAGGGGTTAAGCGTCTTGCTCAAGGACATGTCCATCCACATCTTTATGTCATTAAGGCAAGCTAGCAGAGGCTGCAAAAAGTCGTTACTAAGTCGTACACGGCCACATGAGCGCCTCAAAGTACGGACAGAGTCGTTCATCCATGGTTCAGAAAGAGCCGTGGGGAATTTATTCCTTAAAGGAGCGATGGAATCCACGATGCTGGTGCGTGTAGAGTTAAAAAGAGCAACACGCTCCTCAGCACTAAAGGCACCACAACCATCCAGTAGTAAAGGGGTGTAAAAAGTACCCAGAAATGATACTTAAGTGATAGTATGGGTACCATCTCAAAATCGTACTCAGGTAAAAGTCAGAGTATCTGGCTAAAAACACACTTGAGTAAAGCTAAAAAGTTTCTACTTTTAAAATGTACTTAAGTAAAAAGTAAAAGTAAAAACCTTTTTTATTGGAAGGGATAGACAGGGGTCTCAAACTCATTCCATCGTGGGCCAAGTTTTCATTTGATAGGAAATTATTCTTCTGATAGCAGGTGTTTAATCAAAGATCCCCGCTGTCTAGTCTTGCACAAGGACCAATCAGCATGGGTATGGGCGTGTTAATTTTCCATTGATGGTGATTTGATTGGCTGTTTTTAAATAAAGTGTGGCCGCAGGATTAATAACGTTAACGTTAGTTCGGCCAGAGAAACAAATATACTAATTAAAATGGTTGGACTTGCGAGATTTGTACTTTGTACTTTGTATGTCTGCATTTTAAATGTAAGGAGTAAAAGTTTTTTTTTTTTTCTGAAATGTAATTGAGAAAAAGTACAAGTATACAAACCTAATAATACTAGAGTAAAGTACAAATCCCCAAAAAACAGTACTTAAGTATTGTAACGAAGTACAATTACTCAAGTACTTTACACCCCTGCATAGTACATACAATAGAACTGTAGTAATAGAGTGAAGTATGCATACAGCGGGACAAGTAGAAAGCAACAAGCAGGGGACATCTTTAACCAGAGCTCTAGTTTCACACATGGATGTTGGTGTTGAACAACCTGTGGTGTTCATCATAATTAATCACAGCCTGTCATGTGATTAAAAGGGAATGCTACCCATTTTAAGAATTCACATATATTCTTCCTGTACTCCAGGAAAGTTCAGTCAGCATTTGTGAACACGTATCACTCTCGCCTAAAGCTAGAAATCAGAGCGAGAACCCTCAGTGATGTAACTGGGATGTAAAATCTGGGGCCATGCTCCATGTGTTCAGATCCCTGTTTAGATGACTGGCTCCCAAGTGGCCCTCTCTAGGTAGTGCTTGTTGTTTTCATACTCCATTTGGGTTTCAGTTGAACAAAGAGCAACCTATTTCATGCATGCTAAACAGTTCTCTCCTTTTGTTTAAAGGGGCTATGCGTTATAAATGTCATTTTTCAGTCTCTAGCATTGTATTATAGTAATAGGAGTTCGTATCAATGTGTTTTTGGGCCTAAATACTATATTGACGAATTCCTCAGCTACAGCCCATCCCCTGTTTGCCTCTAGTAAATCAGGTCATGTTGATTTGACGACCTGGTGCACGTCACAGGGCGCTGTTTATAGCGCACGGTGATGTGATTGGCTCTGTGGTTTTAGTAATGCCCGCCTCCATTCTTCGACAGACAGACCGGCGTTAGCTCTCGGGACTCGGGAGCGATCGCTAGCTAGTTAGCACCAGCCGGGGCCGGCGTTAGCAACCGGGGGCGTCGCGGAGCATTCAGCCTGCTGGCTACCTAGATCCACTTCAACCAGCGTCGCGGAGCATTCAGCCTGCTGGCTACACAGCTTGTCGGTGTGCTAATAGCCTCTGCAAGCTAACGGTAGCTGGCTCCAGGCTATTAGCACATCGACAAGCTGCTGGAGCTCCCGACGCTCGGCTGGTTGAAGTGGATCTAGGAATGCTCCGCGACGCTCCCGGTTGCTATCATGTGCAGGTCCTCTTCTCAGACCTGTGTACTGCACACGCATCATGCACGCTACACATCGCTGCATGTTGATCAATGGTGGCCCACTCGGTGCATCACAGTGGGCTACTATTGTGCTAACAACAACCGCGGTGTCCGGCTTGTCGGCCGGCATGAGTGCTCGATTTAAAATGGTTCTCTCCTCTTTGTATACCTTTGTCCTCACAAGTATTCTGCCAGGGAACTTATGGATACGACAATAGTAGTAGTTATAAGGTGTTTGATCATTGTGTCGTTGTACATATTGTGTATACACCGTTAGAAGCTAACGTAGCTTAGCTTGGTAGCTATTGTGCTAACAACATACCCCGACGTCTAGCTTGTTAGCCGGCATGAATGCCCGATTTAAAATGGTTCTCTCCTCTTCGTATACCTTTTTCCTCACAATTATTCTGCCAGGGAACTTATGGACACGACAATAGTAGTAGTTATAAGGTGTTTGAGCTTGTAACGTTAGTTAGCTCATAGCTATCGTTTGAGCTTGTAACGTTAGTTAGCTCATAGCTCTCGTCGGGTATTCATGCCGGCTAACAAGCTAGACGTCGCAGCATGTTGTTAGCAGAATAGTAGCCCACTGTGATGCACCGAGTGGGCTACTATTGATCAACATGCAGCGACATGTAGCTTGCATGGTGCAGTGCTTTGCCCCACAGGTCTGAGAAGAGGACCTGTGGTACCCTTGACTGAGATTTCATAATCAAAACTGTTAGATCAACCCTGAAAACTGAAAATATCTGTGGTAATAGTTCATAACATGGACTCTCAGAGTGATGGAACCTATGTTAGCTTCTAACGGTGTATACACAATATGTACAACGACACAATGATTTACATTATTACAAATATGGTAACGTGGTTGTGGCTTTTACAAATAGTGGTAACATATATATATATAGATAGACAGTACTGCTACATCTCTATATTTATGACATACCATATTTGTATGTAACCTGAAACCTAAGGGGGGACCCTGATGTAAACAAGACGAAAGTCTTTCTCTGGTCTGCATCCCCTTAACAATTGTGTGTATTGAGCTGTACTGTATTGTACCCATTCTACAATCTGTTAATAAAGTTTTCAATCAATCAATCAATCAATCAATAAGACCTCCACCTGGATGGAATGACGGGGAGATGGGCGGAGCTATTTGGTGGGTGGCTGTCACTCAAAGTGTGGGTGGAGCCAAGCCAATAATAGCCTGCTTTCATGAGGCTGAAAAATGCTGGTTTTGAGTACAAGATTAGAAATATAAAACAATGATTATTTTTGGAATAAAAATTACACATGTGTTACATAGACTCACAGGAAGTGTGTAAAGTTGCCCAAATAGTGCTAGGAATAGCACTGCATGACACCTTTAAGCCTTGGAGTTGATATGTCCTAGGTAAATCAAATCAAATCCAATCAAATGTATTTGTAAGGCCCGACAACACACGTTAATATCCCCATGGGATCTTCTTTAAACAAGTCAAGAAGAAACATCACAATAAGTCAAGAACAAAACAAAAACACCATAAAGTCCAACACATTTTAAATAAATGCAAAATAAATGCAACACTCCCAGACGCTTCTATACTTTAAGCAAGTGGCTTGTCCTTCCGCGTTCCCGTTTTGCGCTCTGATTGGCCACGCACGTTTCTGGTCATGTGACATGTGCGCCAATCGTGGGACGGCAAGTTTTTGGACGGTTAAGCTTAGGCACTCTTTCGAAGTTGGTTAAGGTTAGAGTTTGTCTTAGAGCGTAACGGCAAGTTCTTTCGACGGTTAAGCTTAGGCACTCTTTCGAAGTTGGTTAAGGTTAGAGTTTGTCTTAGAGCATGGTGATAGAACGCCAGGTAGTTTGCAGGCTGTTCGACGTGGAAATGGGCAAAGACACAGCTCGTCACGCTATTGGGCGCACATGTCACACGCGGAAGGACAAGCCACTTGCTTAAAGCATAGACGCCTCCCAGACATACCCCACGCGAAGGTAAGGAAAAACTCACTAAAACCTAGCACTAGGAAAAAATGCACCACAGGCAATGTGGAGGAGAGAAACCTTAGAAGGGACATTCAAGGGGGATCTCCCTTCATAGATGATAGTAGTGTTGCAATAAAACAGGCGAACAGTTGGTAAGCATGCACTCATATGTGTAATGAAACACAGATAAGTGCATGCGATAGCAACTGAACATTTTGAAAGATTAAAGATAGAGCTGATAGCGGATTTATTTGAGGCAAAGGGGCGGTGCAGAGAGGGTCGCATCCTCCCGGTCATCATCGCGGGACGTCCAACACTCCAGTCATCACTCCGAGACAGCCACTCACAGGGAGACAGGGAGACGGGACAGGCGTTAGACAGTTCGCGTGATTGCGATGGGCGGACATAGCAATAGATATAAGTGGTAAGCATATATGTGAATAGAATAGATATATGTAGTAAGCATATTATGTGAGTAGAATAGAAGTACTTAACCCAGCAATGAACTCCACGTCTAAACCACGTTGACAGACCACGGACAGAAGACGGTAAGAAGCTGATCCATGGCCTCGGTGGTGCACGTAGAACAGTCACTGCAATCTTGGCCAAGACCCCGAGACATCCACCACCTTGGTCAGCGCTACGAGACAACCACTCAGAGAGAGGGGGGGGGTTAGAGAGTTCCCATGTTTGTAGTGGGCGGAGATGGAGCAATAAATACATGTAGTGATCATATGCATACATGGTGACAGTAGATCTCATAGTATATAAGAAAATTGTGAAATTGAGTAATAGATAGAACTACTGCAAGCGTATGGCATACTCAGAATTGGTCAGGTAAGGTTCAGCACTGCAGGCCAGACAGAAGGCGTTATGAAGCTGTTCCATGGGACCGGTTGAGACAGAGGTTAAAAAGGTTCTCCCATGTCTGCAGAAAAGCAGACATGGGAGCAAATAGACATCCTAACTAAACTAGACAGATTAATCTAAGGGTCAGTCCCCAATCAGGTGAGATCAGGGTAGGTTGAAGGAGAGAGAGAAAATATGGGTCTTAAACAGGGATTTAAAAGCTTAGATTTTAGATAGGTATTGTTAAAATGATTGTTTTCATGAGGAAATTGTTCTTTGTAAGATAAATGTTATTTTAGTCACCAGATGAAGGTAAGCTACTCATGCTAGTCACTTTCTTCATTTTCTAGCTAACTGAATGGGGTATTTCTATAGAGGTCTCTGCTAAGCTAATAACAGTACAATTAATTTCACTTAATACTTACCTTACTATACTATACTTTGTATAGGCATTCAAGAAGTTGTTTATTTCATTAGTTAATGAGCATTTCATACAGTACATGGAGCTATTTACATTGTCATTCCATGTGTGCAGTATATTGATACTGTACGTGTTTTGTATTGTATTTTTCAGTTTTACGGAAACGACCATCAGTAAAGCCACACCTTTTTTCAAGAACACGGTTTTATTGGAGTTTTTGTTCGCTATCTGTCTAGCCTATAGCTCAGACGCGCAATTGCGAGGACAGAATAAAATTAATGTGGCTCTGACTGTATGTCCCAAGCCAAGGCATCAAGCTGGTTCTGCTGTAGTGTAGTTGGGTTGTAAGTAGCTGGTTTTTGCATTGACATGGCTGAATAACTGTCATTGAAGGATAGCAGTGGGTCGGCGACGGTGTTGTTGACATGATACATCCTTGTAGAACCAGTCTCTCAGTCCATATCCCTTTCCTGGTTTTAAACCCCAGGTGCTGGCCCATGATGCCACAATGATCCTATAGGCCAGGGAAGCTTGAAAGGACAGCAAAGGGAGGGGAGAGAGGCAGGCATAAAAGGTCTGAAGCATCCCCCCCAATTACTCCAAGTTCCCACTCCAGCTGTCCCATATTAATGTAACCACAGTCACTGTCAATGTTCTTTCTGGGGCCTGCAAATAACCTGGGGCAAAAATAGTGGCTGACACAAGTTCAGTCAGAAAAGGAACAAGTCAACCTGTGACACTAACTCAGTTCTCATCTCCTCTCCTCTACCGTCTACCGAAAATAGTGTGCATGTGTTGTGCATGCCCTGCTGGTCTCTGACAAGAACAAGTTACAGGTTGAAAAAACCCTCAGCTCGGAACTCGGCAGAATGTGCACCTGGCTCGCTGATAACAAACTATCATTACACCTGGGTAAAACAGAGTCCATTCTCTTTGGATCAAATAACAAACTCAGCAAGACCGACGGCTTCTCAGTTACAGTGGGTGACAATATTGTCACAAGGAAAAATGCAATTACATACCTGGGTTCCATCCTAGAGACAAATCTTTCCTGTGACAAAATGGCATCCAATGTAATAAAAAAAGTCAACCAACGAACTAGATTCTTGTACCGGATCTCCTCTCTGGTAAACAAGAATACCCTGAAGACTCTGGCAGGAGCACTCATTCAAGGGTACTACAGTCCAAAGCACCTCAAAGGCGCTAAAAACAAGATTACAAACATCACAAAACAAACTGGCCAGACTACTGCTTGACCTTACTCCTTAAACCCACCTCACCCCTGCCCACTTTGACTACCTAGGATGGCTAGAGTAGACGACAGAGTACAGCAAGTTGCAATGGGCCTGGTCTACAAGATACACTACACAACTCAGGTACCAATGTACATGTCGAAATACTTCCCAAAGGTCAGTGAATACCACGCCCACAACACCAGAGGGAGTTCCACAAATCATGTGCAACCCAGATTCGGCACAAACAAGTGAAAGAAATCGGTGGTGGTTCTCAATGTATGTGATGTATAGACCTGACAACCAGAAGAGGGGCGGGCTGTCGTTGCTATGACAAAGATCCTATAAAGGTAACAGTGGTTCCGGGTAAGGGCAGACTACAATCTGACTGAGACTAAGAACGAACAAAAGAAACGAATCCCACAGGAGGGAAGAAACCATCAGAGACTCTCATCCCTCTCACCCTCGCCGGTGGGGGGGAATGACACATCATCATTAGCTTCGGCTAACACGAGGAGGGTTTCGGCTAACTACAGGCCTGAGCCACTATTGGACTGATAGCAATGACAATACAATATGATAACATCTGAGATGAGGTTTCTGTTTATATCAATAAACAACGCTTTTTCAAGAAAGGTATGCTGTCTGAGGGTCGAATTCTTATGGAGGGGGAGAATTATTATGGTTGCGGATCGCACTAACGGGGAATGATAAGGGTTTTATCAGCCAGTATGAGGAGACGTCGGGGGAATCAAATACACAACGCAGAGTCAGTGGAAGTAAATGAGAACACAAACCAAACAGACGAGGACGTGATACTGGCCGATTGATCAGAATCTAACACAAGGGACTAAACACGTTTCGCAATTATGCCACAACAATGTGGAACGCCCTACCCACAGCCGTAAAAAAAAAATGTAATCCCTACCCACATTCAAAACCGCTCTCAAAGAGCACCTACGGGAGGCTGCACTTCGAAACTGGCCACCGTAAATGTCCAAACCTCCCCCCCCCCCCTACCCACCCCCTCCTAATGGACAGTCTCCTCCCCATCATATGTATTTATTTTCTGTTAGGATCTCTGGGTAACAGTACTGTATATTTGCATATCATATATGTCACGAATGTAACAGTACTATATACCTGTATGTCATGTATGTCCCTATGTCATACATGTCATGATGTCAAATGTCACTATGAATTGAAAATGGGGGACCCTGATGTAAACAAGACAAACGTCTTTCTCTGGTCTGCATCCCCTTAACAATTGTGTGTATTGAGCCGTACTGTATTGTACCCATTCTGCAATCTGGTTTGAATTCATTCATTCATTCATTATTCATTCATTCATCCATTCATTCATCCATTCATTCATTCATTCATTCATTCATTCATTCATTCATTCATTCATTCATTCATTCATTGTTGAAGAGCAGAGCTCCCACCTCGGCAAACCTAATGCATCTAAAAAGGCAGAAAGGAATTGGAAGAATGCTGCTGTGTATTGTATGAGACACAGCAGTGTGCTATTTATGGTTAAATCATAATCACCAAGGGCTTGTTTGTCACTGGTACAGTCAGCAGCAGTGATTACAACGGCCACAGCTCAGCTGCATGGCAATAGCAAGGTTATAAATGAGAATGTCAGACAAACATGAATGATACCAGATGATGTTGTTTAGCCGCCAGTAAATCATAGGTTACAGAGTAGCTGGGTTAGTAGTCTCTTATTTAAATTACCTATCATTGGCTGGTTCTAGCGTGAATATCTGAATAGCTAATTACAAGCAGTCGAGTTGGCATCACCCTGTCAAAAACTGAGGCCTTGGAGATATTTCCTAGTAGTGGTAGCAGCAGCAGTAGCATAAGCTCTGTAGCATTATTGGAATGATTTCTCTCCAAGTCATGCTTGTACAGTTGAATACAGTAGATTTGATTCAGGACACTGGCAATTTGACGAGATAAACTTGGAAACAAATTGAGTTGGAAAAAACGTTATTGTCAAAAGCAGATTTGCTAATCTAAACAAGTGACAAAGACAATAGCTGGCGGTCCAGTGTGTGATTCTGTTTTGTTGTTCAGTAGCTCTATGCCGGCAGCCTCCCCAGATGTAACGTCTACCACCAGCTCTTGGTGCCTTAGGGGGCTTTCTCACTGCCATTCGGGGTTGAATCAGCTCCGCTCCGTCCTCGCTCCGTCCTTGGGTGCGAACTTCCCCCCTCCCTCTCCCCCCTCTAGTTTGTGTACACACTGCAGTCTTGGTGCGCTCCGGGTTTTGTTTATGGTTTGCGTTTTGAGCGTGTAAGCTGCCGTAGCGATGATGTCACACTCTAACGTCAACACAGGAAGAGTTGAATACACGTTGGTGGAAACTGGATGCTGATATAAAGAAACAAATAACCAATAAATATGAAGTTATATTTGAACCTCTGTTGTCAAGCGTCGTCAATATAACCCACCCCCTTTTCTCACGAATGGAACTGGTGTTGTGGAGTCCGCTTTGAGCGTTTTCCAGGGTTAACGCTCACGCTAATCTAACGCTATTTATTACTAGTTAGCAGCTAACATTAGCCCATCACTCGCGTCAATTATATTGCATGTCATTGATCTACCGGTCGATCACGGCCGACTGGTTGGGCACCACTGGTCTATAGAAATAAATGCATTCCAACAAGAAACCAATTTATAGTAATGGAACTGGTGTCGTGGAGTCCGCTTTGAGCGTTTTCCAGGGTTAACGCTAACGCTAGTTAGCTTAGCTTATTTATTACTAGTTAGCAGCTAACATTAGCCCATTGCTCGCGGCAATTATATTGCATGTCATTGATCTACCAGTCGATCACGGCCGACTGGTTGGGCACCACTGGTCTATAGAAATAAATGCATTCGAACAAGAAACCAATGTATAATAGACATAGCAATGGCAAAAAAATTGCCAGGCCTAATGCGAGCCAGGGAAGTCTTATGCTTGTAACGTGGCTTCATGTTTTCATCCACTGAGCCGTGAGGCTCAACATGCTTGTTTGGTTGAGGTCTGAACTCGCCAAATTGCCCATAAATATCGTTTTGGGTATTGTCCAGTTGTTGCTGTATGTTTTTATCTGCCCAAAATTCAAGCAAGCATGAAAGCATTACAGTAATGACGTTGTGTGTGTCAGCAAGTTGATACAGCAAGCCTCTCCCGTGTTTTGGTACAAGCTCGCACCACGCCCCCCACTCCCACTGAGCGAATCAGCGTCTCCGGGGACGGGGGGGAGCGTTCTCAGTAGGACGGACACACCCTATTTGGGTGCGATCGGGCTGTGATTCGACCCTGAAAGGTTAGTGAGAAAGCCCCCTTATTGACTCCAGAGGGACTATAGAATGCTCTGGCTATTTGAACATGGCATCCTCAGCAGTGCTTGGATGTTTCAGAGCATTATTACTGCCCCTGGGAGTTCCTGGGGTTCAGAAGGAGGGAGCTGCAGTCATCACGGTCTTCAGCTAGACAACCTCACCTAACCCTTTTTTTGTTTGTTTTTAAACAACTAGTGCAGTGCCCATTCAAAACGTGGCCATCCAGAGTGCGTGCCTGTTCAGAACTGGGTGATTGCCTGGCTCCTGGAAGTGCTGCTTGCAGCATTGTCGGGAACCATGGTATTACTGCTTACAGTGTCCTAAAGAACTGCACATCCAATCAACATCACATTCGACACCTCCTCAGCAATACACCCACGAAGTCGAACTGTTGGATGAACAGTTCTCAAGAAATGTGAATGATAGACAGGAGCATTATGGCTATTTAAAATGTAATTTAAATAGTTATTTTGTCATTCTTGTTCGTTGTGAGAAAAAGAGGTGCATTTTGTACTTTTTATGTTGTTGAAGAGTTTCTGACCAACTCTGCATGTGTAAGCTAGCAACTGCTATTGTCTCGCTGCAGCGGTCCTGGGACTGAGTGTATTCATGCAGAGAAATGTGCAAATGGCTGTAGGCTATACTGTATATAATTCACATAATACAAACAAGTGAAGGCGAGAGTTGTGTGCTGCTCTCTTCATCTCTCTCCTCACTATTTCTGTTACGTTCCACCCGGTTTCAGGATCCGTCTGTCCAGCCTGGCTCCGTTCCCCCGCCAGTTCAGGGATCCTGCCCTGCACCTCAGAGACACTGCCCTGCACCCACCAGACCCTGCCCTGCACCCCCCTCTAGTGGACTTTTCCCGCTACTCCCCCTACTGCCTCTGTTATTGACAATTCATATGTGTATCCTCCAAATGTCTTTAATGTTCAATGTATTCTCTGTGATGTTGTCTTTGTTACCCACTCTGTTTCCCGGTCTGGTCTAGTATGTTGTCTCTTGTATTTGTATGTATTGTTAGTCATATATTTGGTGTCATTGTTTGTCAGCCTGTGTGTCTGTCCAGGTGTGTCTTGTTAGTAATTAGTCTCCCTATATATTCTGTCCTTTCCTGTTACTCCCCTGTCGGTTCGTTATCATATCTTGTCATATCAATGTTTGTGATTCCACGCAGCACCCTTCCGTACTCTCCACGTTTGTACCCTGTTATCGGGTTTTTGGTATCGTCTAATCTGCCAGTTTATGCTGAGGTACTATTCTTGTTTTGTTGTAGTTTAAGCCTTGTGTAAATACAAGTAAAGCCCTTTTGTTAAACTACATCCCGTTGTGTCCTGCCTGTCTCTCTACCCTCGTCCTGTGATTGCTATTGGGTCCACACCAACACCGAATCCTCACACCCGGTCCTGCCCTCATCCCCCCTCGCATTCCTGGACTTATCCCTGCACCTCACCTCCCCTCTCTTGGACAGTTCCCCTCACATCCTCCACTTGTTCATGGTCCTCTTCCCCCACCTGCTGGACAAATACCCTCACTACCTCTGGGACTCCTCATTCACTTGTATCTGGTTAGGTTGTCCATGTTTCTCTGTGTTCTCCCCATCTTGTTGTCTCTCCCAGTGTGCCTGTTGTCCTTTGTGTTCCCTTGTCTGGTTTAGGTTATTATTCTTGTCTTTAGTATTATGTCCCCAGTGTGTTTAGTCTTGTCTTGTGTTGTTTTTCAGTCAGTCTGTTCCTATCCCATGTGTGTCTCATTTCCAATCAACCCTCATGTGTCAACTAACCTGTGTATATTAGTCCTGTCTGCCTCCTTCCCTGTGTCGGTTCATTACTCTGTTTATTCTGTATTCTGTTTCCTGTGATGTTCGTTGTCAGATACTCCCCATGTTATATTATCGTATAGCTTACGCTCTGCACTCTAGTGGAACTATCCCTTTATCAATCTAATACTGAATAATTTGTCTCCACATGTACACACCCATCCGCTTGGCCACACCCACATCCGCTCCTCTACATAAGCGGGTTCGTGGACATACTAACAGCTCCTTCCCTATTTTCACCACCGTAGAAGTGACTGTATACACCACTTTGAGTTTAGTGCCGAAATAGTTGTTGGAAAGGAGCTACGTTGACATTGTATCTTTGTTTTTGTCTCTCTCGCAATTTTACGAGAAAAACTAAGAGATAATGTTTGCACCTTCGGAGGGTTTTTAACTTTTTTTTGTTTTTTTTATTTCTTTTTTGTTCTCTTATTTTGGAGATTGATGTCATACTGTGACACTGAAATGAAAAAATATTTCATCAACTGAAATATTACTCAACTAAAATATTTCATCAACTAAAATATACAGTACGTCACACCCCGCGCCTCTCCCTGCCGTCTGCAAGTGGCTAATCTTGAGTTTCCGACCCCCCAGTAAGCTAACCATGGATAAATCCAAAAAAAGGAAAAATAGAGGGTTTAATTCAGCGTGGACAGATTAATTTGCTTTCACGACTAACGATGCAGGCTTACCTGTATGCCTGATATGTGGTGCGAAAAACAACGAAAAATTTACTTTTTATTTGATAGATTTTCCACAAATAAGGGAAGGACTCAAATAGAGCTGCATAGTTCAGGGTTTTATTTCAAAGTAGGTCTACAGATGCCAGTGTTTTTTCTCCTTTTCTGTGTTTTATTTCAAAGTAGGTCTACACATGGTAGTCTTTTTTCAAAGTGGACTACTTTTTATTTTATAAATGTTCCACAATTAAGGGATTTTCCACAAATAAGGGAAGGACTCAAATAGAGCTGCATAGTTCAGGGTTTTCAAAGTCGGTCTACAGACACCAGTGTTTTGTCTCCTCTTCTGTGTTTTATTTAAAAATAGGTCTACATATCCAGTCTTTTTTCTCCTCTTCATAAGAGTTTGAGGTTTTCCTTTGTTATAACAGGTAAAAACAGCAATAAAAAGTCAAACATTTTCTTTTTGTTGCTTTATAATTCCATTAATGCAACAAACTGTGTGCTATAAGTATAAAGTATAATAAATCGCAAATTACTTTGGGTATGGAATTGTCAGGCGTTTTATGCTAAATGTGGGGTATGCTTGGGGATATATAAAACGTTATACACTGTGTTATCTTCATTTTAATGGTAAATAGGTTGTGCGGCTCTCTGAGCATTTTATTTTGTGGGAGGGGGGAAAAGTGGCTCTTTTAATAGTAAAGGTTGCTGACCCCTGGTTTAGACGCTCACAACGTCACCCTTCACCAGCGCTTCACCATCGGCGTGTCCTCCGTGCGTCGTGGGGCGTCTCTGGCTCTGCGGTCGTGGCAGCCAGATACGCCTGGGCGGCGCCCGGTGGTGAGTTTGCCTTGCCGAGGGGCCGTTGAGCCTCCATCTCCGGTGAGATGGCCTGGTTCCGGCCCTGGTTCCGCCGCCAGTGGACAGTCGGCCGAAAGGCCGACAACTCCTCTGGTGGCAGGGGATTTGCGACGCAGACTCTTCGCCTGGGCTCGCTCTCGTCGTAAGGCGGCGAGCAGCAGGGGCGAACGGCCTGGCTTTGATGTTGCGCTGGAGCTGGACGAGAGTTCTCTTGCCTCGTCTCCATTTCCGATGGAGACTGAGGATTACATGGAGGGGGCGAGAGCTCTCTTGTTCAAAGCCCCAGTAGAGACATATCACTCCCCCTCGGGGAGTGGCAGGGAGTGTTGCGTCTCCTTGGGGTCCCTTGTACTCCAGGGTTGGGTTAGAACCTCCGTCAGCCTTCTCTTGGACCTCGACCTCTAGGGGGTCGGGTTTTGTGGAGGCTGCGACATGGTGCACAGCATACCAAACGCCCCTTCCACTGGGGTGCTGTTTCACAGTAGACCCCTTAGGCGCCTGTCTAGTCCGCAGTGCTCCGGGCACAGGTCAAGTTATGCTCTTGGCCTGTTACCGGGATTGAGGGATCAACCTCTTGGGGGTTGTCTCCCCAGTGCGCAGACTGGCCCCACAGTATTGTGGGGGTGTAGCCTCTGTAGAGTGCTTCAGGGCGGCATGCTGTAGGGGGGAAGGGCCTGCTCTTGGATTGGGCCCTGTCCGATATGCTGGAGATGTGGGGGGTGGTGTCACTAGTGACCGTCTGGTGGGGTCTCGATGCTACAGCATCGTTGGCCCACCAGGCCCCCTTTCCGAGGGGTCCTGGCCCTCAGGCTGTTCCTGGGGCTGGGTCCTCCTCCGCGCTCCGCTGCTATGGCCTTGTCACGGTGTTGGGTTCTTGACCTTTGACCCCGTGATGTTAGGGGCTGTAACAGGGTTTTTTTCCTTCCCGTTCGTTCCCTAGTGGCATGTGGGATGCGCGCCTGAGTGGTCGCGGGTCCTTCTGTGTGAAGGTAAGTCCCACGATCTGCTCACCCTGTGCGTTGAGGTGCTAAACCCTCTTCGCACAGTCCGATCCAATTCCCTCCCGTCCCCCTCTAGGGGGGTCCGGGGGCTCGGGTCCTCCCCGGTTCTGACGGTTGTGGGGGGCCTCAGCAGGTACATTTGTCGAGCTTCCGCTCTGCTCCTGTGTTCCACTAGAGTGCAGAGCGTAAGCTATACGATAATATAACATACGGTTATCCTATAACCATAGTTATATGAGTATAGCGAGCGCTCTGCACTGACTCACTCAGGACCCCGTGGTCTTCGCCTTCGGTGAAGTGCTTGGGACTTGGGAAGGAGCTGTTAGTATGGCCACGACCCGCTTATGTAGAGGAGCGGATGTGGGTGTGGCCAGGCGGATGGGTAGAGAAAAATCATTCAGTATTACAGTAGATTGATAAAGGGATAGTTCCACTAGAGTGCAGAGCGCTCGCTATACTCATATAACTATGGTTATAGGATAACCGTATGTTTTTGTTCCTTGTTAGGTTTTCTCCTTTTCCAGCGTTGCTGAGGTTTTAGTTTTTCGTGTTTTTTGAAGGTTCGTTTTGTTTGTTGCTTTTAGTTTATGTTCTAAGTAAAGCTCTCTTCTTTGAATTACACCCTGCCGTGTCCTGCCTGCTTCCTCCTCGTTCTGTCTGCTATTGGGTCTTACCACAACACCAATCCCTAACAATTTCACCCTGTTTAAGTTGCATAGTAAAAAAATGTGGTGGCACTAGTGTGAGTGGGGGAGAAATTGCATATGGCGATGTAACTGTCATTCAACACCGTTGGAACTAGTTTGAATGCAAAACTGAATAGACAGTAATGAGGATGCAGCTTTGCTTTGCCCTCCCATGTGGTTGATGCCTATTTATGCTGTCTCTCAATAAAGTAATGTTAGGTACCATCATTGATTTTGCAATGATGGATAAATGGACTAGCTAGCAGACAAATGTGATAACTATGCATGAAAAATTCACCTCTACTTTTTGGCTTTGGAAATAAGCCAAAAGTAAAATGACATCAGTGTTGTCCTTCAAGTGAGAATTGGACACGACAGCTCATCTTAGGACTGGAACACAGACTCCACATGAATGGATTACGTTGGTGAGAGAGCGCTCAAGGACAAGACTGGGGACAGAAAAAAAAGATAAAATAAAATCTGAATAAATAAAAGAAGTCTGTCAACACCACCATTCAGGCTCCTGATTCACTTCCATTCATTTTGGGGACCTAGTGTAAATGTCATACTTCTGAAGTATAAACAAACTACTGTTCTGCAATGTCCATAAAACAGATGATTCTGAGCCAAAGGTATGTGTTTGTTTTGGCATTTGATGTGTCTTCACAGACGTATTACCATTGAAAATCAAAAGCAGATCTGGTCAATTTGTTGTAGGTTTGAGTGTGCTGTGTATTGTGTATATTTGCCTTGCATGGAATGTTTGGAGAGTGGTTACCCCCGTTACATGCTGCCTTGCTGGAAGATTCTGAACATTCTGTGAAACGTTGACAGTTTGCAAGTGAGAAATACTTCCTTTACTGATGATTTGAAAATGGCTACTTTGAGTACCTTTTATGATATAATTGGGTTTTTCGTTTAATTTCTATGTAAAGATAATTAGAAAAAAAGTTTGAAGCATTTTTTTGTTTGGTAAATAAATGCTTTGATTTTTTTCAAGTGACAAGATGTTTTTGAACATGAGTGAGTTAGATTGAAGAGGGTGGATTTCTTTTGCAAAATACATTAATAATGTTGTTAATATGTTGCTGGTGATTTAGTTTGAATATGTGTTTCATGTGCTATCACCAAATATGTTTTTATCTGGTGTCTGGTCAGGTGCATCTGTCACAGAATCATATGTTTTAATCTGTCAAGGTCGAATGTGTTTACAGTTTCATCTGTTATGCTTCTCAGACACCAGAGTCCTATAGCGTGGTATGAAATATGTTCAGATTCATTGGCATGGCTGTGCATGGCGGCAATGCATGTGTGCGTGTAAGCCTAGCAGCTTGGCTGGAATCTGTGGGGAAGCCTGTTGAATCCTGATTGTGTTGTGTTTTACAGGATTTCTGCAGAGTTGGTTCTACAGGATTCTTGCAGAGTTTGTTCTTGTCCCTTGGTAATGAGTCTGGTCTCATTCTCCAAGGACTTACGACAAAAAGGGCTTTCTCTTAGGGCCATTTGAGACCTTTTCGGGACGATTTTGGGATTCACCAACCGTCCCAATAAAACATATAATTAATATTATATTATAATATATTGTCTATATTCATGTCTTGCCCGAAAAGGTCTCAAATGGCCCTAAGAGAAAGTCGTAAGTCCGTTGGAGAATGAGACACATTGTTTTGGGCTATGTGATTTCTATTTGTGATGCAGCATCCTGTCATACTGCGTAACAGTGGTGCATAATTGTTTCAGTCACCATCATGTCTCTGCAATTAATGTATTGTAACTCTCAAGTGTTGAGCCTATACTTTATAGTCACTGTGTGTATGAATATGTGGATCTGGGGTGGTTATATCAAATGACAATAGCCTAGTTAAAGTTAATGTCATAGCTTGTATTTGATTATATTTTTCTTTGTTATTTACTAGTTTGACCATTGATTGATGGAGTAATATGGGGTTCTTAACCTGATAAAATAACAGAGCAATAGACTAACATATTTTTATATCTGCAAATGCATACATGTATGTGTTACACTCCCAGACCAGCTCAAGTCTGGGACAGTATAAACAATAAGAGTCACTACCCCACACAAGGAATTGACAGTGGTATCATGGCGCCATCTAGCGCTCACCTGCAGATGATGCAGTCAGTAAGGATCCTCTTTGATTGCATTACAAATATGCTGTTGTTGCAATTAGTTTATTTGTTACAAGTGTTATCTGTTTAGGTTGTTCTTTGTGTTGGTATTCTAATTCTGTGTTTTGTATAGCCTTGTCCTTGTTCCTGTTGTTTTTGATTATCGTTTTGTTCTAAGTTCCTGTCTCTCCCCAGCTGTTTTTTATTCTTAATTAGTGTCAGTATTTATTGCTTGTTGGTTGGTTGGGTTATTGTGGCATCATTGTCTCCGCGCTGTCCCCGTGTCGTGCCCGTGTTCCCTGGTGTTTTGTCAAGTGAGTTCGTGCCTGTCTACTCCTGTCCTTTTCTTGTTTTCGCCTCTTTGTTATGTTAGCGACCAGTGCCAGTGCCTTTCTTTTGTTTTGTATTTTTGGTTGTGGATTCAGTCAAATTCCCTTCATTAAGTATCACCCTTCGCCTCTGTCTCCGCTCTTTCATCCTTGTCTGCAAACTGTGTTCTCCTCACCTTCATCATCACCCCCAATCGTAACAGAATGACGCCACCAATCAAGAGCACAGCAGACAAGGTGGCAGACACTATGACCATCGTTCATAGCATGGTGAACGGTGATCTGGAACATTACACGCCTGCCAAGTGGGTATTCTGGCTCCAGATGATCGACAAGATCGCAACGGAGAGTCCGACACAGGAGCCAGCGATGCAGGTTCTGGCCGACCACGTTACTGCCCTCATGGAGGGGTTTAGGTCGCTCTCCACTACCCTACCCACCAACCGAACCCCAGGTATGGTTCCCATGGCTAGCGTAGCTACGTCAGCTAACCTGTTCCCCATTGTTAGCACAACCCCGTCTGCTAGCTTAGCCCCTGAAGCTAGCCAGGCCTCCCAAGCTAGCACAGTCCCCACTGCTAGCTTAGGCTCTGCAGCTAGCCAGGTTCAACCAGCTAGCATAAGACTCACTGTTAGTCTAGCTCCTGAAGCTAACCAGGCCTCAATGGCTAGCACAGACTTGTCCGGTAGCCTAGCTCCTGCAGCTAACCAGACGTCCACAGCTAGCACAGCCCTGTCCGTTAGCTTAGCCCCTGCAGCTAACAGACCTCAGAGAAGAAGCAAGGCTCGGAGGACTAGCGTGGCTGTTGTGGCTAGCCAGCCCTCCACAGCTGATCTGGCCGTCGCTGCCAGCCTGGTTCCGGTCGGCGTAGCCCCGGCTGTCACCGTTCCTCCTCCGACTTCCACGTCCTGCCCAGCCTCTACGCCTGGTCCGGCTGCTACACCGGTTCCAGGCTCCTCATCTCCGGATCCTACGCCACACCTCGCCGCCGAGACCGGTCCGGTCTCCACGTCCTGCCCAGCCTCTACACCTGGTCCGGCTGCTACGCCGGCTCCCGGCTTCTCAACTGGTCCTGGCTCGTCGACTGGTCCTGGCGCTCCGTCTGGTCCAGCCCCACGACGTGACCGGCGCCCTGGTCCTCGCCGTGGTCTTCGCTGTGGTCTTCGTCGGGGGTTGTGCTGGGTCCTACTCCGGGGGTCGTCGCCGCAGCACCTACGTTCTGGCTCTCCTAATCCAGTCCCTAGTCCGGCGGCTGGAGGGTCCCTCGTCCGGGATCCTGCTCCGGGGTCCTTACCCTCTGCCCTTGGCTCCCTGACCGGCTCCCTGTTTCTCTCCCTGCCTCCCCTCTCCGGGCCGCTGTCCCCGTCCCCACCCCCCCTCATCGGGCCTCTGTCCCCGTCCCCACCCCCCCTCTCCGGGCCTCTGTCCCCATCCCCACCCTCCCTCTCCAGGCCTCTGCGCCCATTTTCAGCCCCCCTGGCTGCTATGCCCCTCCTGGGTTCCTTGCTCGGGCTCCCGGCCCCAGTTCTCCGGGTCCTCGCCCTCTGTTTTTTCCGGGGTCCCGGCTTCCTGCTTCACCCATGTCCGGACGTTGAGAAGGAAGGAGGAGAAAACAAATATGAAGGAAAGAGAAATGGAGAACTCACAGGAAGAGGAGAGTTCGATGGAGCAAAACCCCCGAGGCGAGACCGAGAAGGAGAAGGCGGAGGAAGGGGGAGTCTCGGCTGAGACAGACAAGGAAATGCCAGGATGGGCCGTGCTCATGCAGGCCGGGATATTGGCGACCATGAAATTGAACTCGGACACGATGCAGGCGAACATGAAACTGAACTCGGACACGATAAGAAATGATATTGGGAAGTTACGAGAGGAATTGAGGAAGGAACAGGAGGACTTCAGAGGTGAAATGAATACAGAAATCAAAAGGGTGGATGAGAAGATGGCGGAACAGGACAGTAACGTGACAGAGGTACAGACTAGAACGGCGCAGATGGAGGAATGGAGCACAGAGATACACGAGGTGTTAACGTGTGCGATTCAAAAGCAAGGACAGATGGAGACAAAGATATCGGACATGGAGGGGAGGTCACGGAGAAATAACATCAGAATATGGGGATTGAAAGAAGGAGTCGAAGGGGAATCGGTGATCCAATATGTGGAAGAGCTTATCAAGGAACAACTGAAGGAGACGGGACTGGAAAAAATGGAGATACAGAGGGCCCACAGGGCGTTGGCTCCGAGACCGAAACCGGACAGACCTCCGAGGGCGGTGATTATTAACTTTCTGAGGTTTGAGATTAAGGAGTTGATACTCAGAACCGCGTGGACCAAAAAGATAGAAATCGAGGGGAAAAGACTGTCGTTTGATCAAGATTACTCGACAGCGGTGGCAATAACACGCAGGTCCTACGCGGGACTGAAGAGAATTCTGAAAGAAAACGGAATGAAATTCCAGTCACCCATGACCTCGCTAAGGATTCACTGGAAGGAAGGGACGGTGACATACGCGACGGCGCGGGAGGCGGCGGAAGAGATGAGGCGACGGGGGATGCAGATGACGGAGGACGGAGAGGGAAGGAGACAGGAGGGCCAGACGCGGAGCCTGCAGCAGAGATTGGAGGGGGCATGCAGATGGACCAGAGTGGGAGATCGAGGCCCGGGAGAGGAGGGAGGAGAGAGGAGAAGGCCGAGATGAGACGTGACAGACCGAAAGCGGAGACGGACGAGGAGGCCAGAGACGGAGAAGGAGGGGAGAGGAGGCGGGAGGAAACGAACGGATGAGTACACGCACAAGAGATTGAAAAACTATCCAAATAGAGACAAAATATAGAAACTGAAATAACATATACATAAACACACATTCCCAGGTAGAGGCAGGATATAGGAACGAACATAACGTATACATGGACACATAATACACAGGCCGACGGAGGGAATAAATGGAAATATAAATAGGTATGATAGACGGAACACAGAACATATTGAAACAAGTACATAGACACACGCTGAGAGTAACACAGTTGGAAGGGATTAAGGGGATAAATGGACATCACATAGAAAATAGAGAGGAGGAGAATAAAATGAAAAGGGGTACACAGAAGACACCACACACGGGTTTGGGAGGAAAGAGGGACATTGGAACATACAAGCCGCATTGAGGGGGACCTAGGGAATGGGGGTCTCTCAGAATGAAGGACAGAGCGATTTTGACCAGGAGCACGACAGCAGTAAAAACAGTAAGAATGCTGGACAAATATGACGAGCGGTTGGGGGCAAAGGTTTCAAACCCCCAAGCTGTCAGGAGGAGGCCTCTCACTAGGAGAGCAATTACTCCTCACCCACCAGCAGGGGACAGGGGGGGACACAGGGACCCCCCGAACGCCATGGGAGCACTTTATGTAAAGTTTATGTTTTTTATTTATGTTAATCATTATATGTATTCGGTGAAGAGAGCGGAGGCTACAACCGGAGGGGGGAATGAATGTGACATGGGGGGGACTGGCAGACGAAAGAAGAAGAAAGATGACAATGGTTAAAGGTATAAAAATGATGTCGTTAAACGTTAATGGAATGAATAATGCGATAAAGAGGGGCAAAGTGATGTTGAAATGTAAAAAAAGTGAGATGGAAGTGATTTTTCTGCAGGAGACACATTTGGTAGCACAGGAGCATGAGAAACTGAAGAGATTTGGATATGAAAATGCATACTATAGTTCCTTTAAACGGAACCTGAGGAGAGGAGTAATCACGTTAATCAAAAACACAGTCAAATTTGAATTGATCAAGGAAGTAAGAGACAAGGAGGGAAGGTTTGTTCTGGTGAAGGGGAAAATGGAGGGCCAAATGGTTACGTTAGTGAATGTTTATGCACCCCCAGAGAGTGAGAGGGATTTATATGAGACCATTTTTGATATGATAGTGATGGAACTAGAAGGGATATTGATATGCGCGGGAGATTTTAATGTAGTACTGAATCACGACCTAGACACCACGAGTACTAGAAAAGGACGGGCACCAATCAGTAGATATATGAATATTCAGATGACGGAAATGGGAATTACAGATGTTTGGAGGGGGATGCACGCCATGGACAGGGAATACACACATTACTCACACCCGCACGTGACATATGCGAGAATAGACTACTTTTTGATGACGACGGGGGACAGTTACAGGGTACGGGAGAGCAGAATAGGAGTAGCGGACATATCGGATCACAGTGCCATATATCTGACAGTAGATCTAGAAGGGAGACGGAGGAACACGATCTGGAGACTAAATGTAGGAATATTAAATAACAAGGGGGTGGTGAGTCAGATCAAGGAAGAAATAAGGAAGAAAATGACAACGGGGCGGTAGATCCGAACATTCTATGGGACACACTGAAGGTGGTGATAAGGGGGAAATTGATGGAGAAGACAGCAATGCTGAAGAAGGCCAGAACGGAGACATATCACAATCTGATAGGGAAGCTGAAGAAGCTAGAGGGGAGACACCAGATATCAAAAGAACAGGAAACGCTCGGAGAAATCAAAGAAGTAAAGGCCAGGATAAATAGGGAATTATTGACGGAAATAGAAAAGAAAGCGAGGTTCATGAAACAAACGTACTATGAAGGGGGACCAAAAGCGACCAGACTGTTGGCTAGGAGAATTAGGAAGCAACAGAAGTTGAACACGATACACACAATAAGGGATACAAAGACTAATGAAATATTGAGAGACCCAGCTGAAATAGAGAGGACATTTAGAGAATACTATGAGAAACTATACACACAGCCAAAAGCAGCGGGAGAAGAGGAAATAGAAGCATATCTGGAGAAGCTAGAGTTACCATCGATAGGGAAAGAACAGAATGAAGAATTAAATAAAATAATTACGGAACAAGAACTGGAAGAGGCAATTAGTAGAGCTAAAAACAACAAGTCTCCGGGGAGCGATGGATTCCCATCGGAATTCTACAAGACATTTAGAACTGAATTAGCACCCATGTTAGGGGCGGCGTTCAGACACACGATGGAAGAGGGAAAAATGCCCCCCTCGTGGAAGGAAGCCATAATCACCACGATACCGAAGGAAGGGAAGGATAGGGAATTATGTAGTAGTTTCAGACCTGTGTCCATACTCAACGTGGATGTCACGTACGTGGGTTGTTCATTATCATTATTGCCATATATTTTAACACCATGTAACATCAGGGTAATATATTATTTGTGTTGTCTGTTATGTGTGGTGTTGTGTCATCTCCTAATTGACTGTTTCTATTCACAGATGCCACTCATCTCCCTGATTGGATTGGTTGCATCTGATTGGTGCACCTTCGAACAGGCAGTGGAGATGGGTGGTTAATAGAGTGGAGATGACACACATCGGGGCGCCTCACTCTGTCAGTTGCCACTGATCAGAGTTTCGTGAGGTTGCCATTTATTGACCATTGTGGAACGATACTGTGCTTATCTACTGCTTCGTGTGGACTAAGTACTAAGTATATATATATAGATATCAGTGGCCTCTGCGCCACTTCTCTCTTGTTGTGAGTACTCTCTTGTTGGCTTTAGGCCTATTTTCCACTGAGTGTGGAATTGTACCTTTGGTACCTTTGAGTGTCTGTGGGCGCTTATTTAGTATATCCTATATCTCACTTTGTCTGTTCTCCAATTACCTCTTTCCCTATTTGTTTACATGTTTGTGGGTTGTCTTTTCCCTTTGTTGCATAATAAATCAGTGGAGGTTTAAAGCCCTACCCTGTACAATAAATAGAATTTACTATTTTGGATCAACGTCTTGTGTTCACTTTATTACCTGCTCGGGACCTTGCTTAAAGCACTACTGGACGGGCTGGTTTTCACATACAGCCCGTTCCAGCTTATCTTCTATATTGTCTTGTGACATTGCTATGTGACATGGGGGCTCATTTCCGGTCTTTCATGTTCTTGTGACATGGGGGGCTCAATGCCGGTCTGCTGTGTACGTTTGACATAGGGGCTGATGGTATCAGGTAAAGTGGCGTTGTTGTTTATTGGTATTTATGTATCCATGCTGTGTTTTATATAATAATTAACCATTCGTGTATGCTCTTAACCAGATCTCTTTTTTCTACCACATAGGTAACAGGGGGGGTCACCTGCTTGGCTAGAGGGTGGGGGGCACGAGTCGTGATTCCGGTGGAGCGCGCAATGAAATCGGTAAGCGACTGAAGATATGTGTAGCCTTCATCCCGGTAGGGGAGTAGTTTAGCTGGGATAGGCTAGAGTGACACAGGTGACTCCTAGTTGAGTGGTTAGGAACATTTGTTATTGTTTTCATTTGGTAGATGTGGTCAGTTGGATTGTTTTGGTTAAGAGGTATAAAAGCAGAATGTGTCTATTATTATTGCGCACGGTCATGGTTAACTAAGTGAGGACGTTATATATATATTTTTTTTTTGGTGTATCATAGTCACGCATAAAGACATATTATGGCTGCGTCGGCATTTGTTTTTGAAGTCTTCGTGGCGGATCCAACAGAGGATCAGGTGGAAGGTTCCACTAAGGCGGAATTATGCCTTATTGCTAAGCATTATAATATTACTGTGCAAAGTTCCCAGTCCAAGGCTGATATGAAGGCGGCTGTAATAGCTGGGTTGGTGGAGCAACAGGTGTTCAGCACGGCTGTGGGAGTGGTGAGTCATAGTGACTCACTGTTAGAAGACCAGGAGGTTAAAAACACTGGCGATAAATCTCCCTTGCGTGATCTTAACCGGGAGGGTGGTGCTATTAGGAAGAATGGTAGTACTCACAGAGCTGAAAGTGAGGGCGCGGGCGATTCAGATAAAGAATCCGCGTCTTCTGGCCATACGCGCTCTAGTCTGCGTTTTGCCCGTCTCCAGATGGAGGAGAGAGCGCTTTTGCGCAGGGAGGAGCGAGACAGGGAGGACAGAGCGGCTGTACAAGATAGAGAGGAGAGAAAGGAGGAGAGAGACAGACTGGAGAGAAAGGAGATGGAGGAGAGAGCCGGGCTGGAGAGAAAGGAGGAAAAAGACAGGGAACTTCAACTGGCCATAGAGAGGCTGAGGTTGGAGGCTGGAGCTGGTAGTGGTACCTCCTCTCCAGCTGGGGTTTCCCCGGCTCACTTTAATATCGGCCAGCACGTTAATCTGGTGCCCATGTTCCGAGAGTCGGAGGTAGAGGCTTATTTTTCTGCTTTTGAGCGTATTGCACAGGCTCTGCATTGGCCGGAGGATATGTGGGTGATTTTACTTCAGACCAGACTCACTGGCAAAGCCAGTGCGGCGGTTGCGTCGTTAACTATGGCTGACAGTCAAAATTATGAGCGGGTGAAGAATGCTGTTTTACGTGTGTATGAGTTGGTTCCCGAAGCATATAGACAGCATTTTCGCTCGCTCAGAAAATCCCCTTCTCAAACAAATACAGATTTCTCCCGTGAACAGAGGAATCTTTTGGAACGATGGTGCGCGGCGAGTAAGGTGCAGGATCTTGCAGCCATGAGCGAGTTGGTACTCATGGAACAATTTAAACTCTGTATGCCCGAACGAACCGAACTGTATCTGAATGAACAGAAAGTGTCTACTCTCCAAGACGCTGCTGTTTTGGCGGATGAATTGGCGTTGACGCACAAACATGCTTCGGTGCGTAACGATACTGTGTGTGTTAAAAACGGTGCGTTTCCCTCTCGGGAATTACCATTTCGGGGAAATGGCGAGCGTGCGTATCGGCCACGCTCGCCTCCGTCTGAAAAGAGACATTGTAATTATTGTAAGAAGCCAGGTCATTTGGTGGCGGACTGTTATGCATTTGTGGGCGATCGGCAAGATACTAAAAGGCCAGCTCAGAAACCAAAGGGGGTGGGGTTGATTAGCACTGTCTCACGCCCAGAGCAGGAGAAACCAGACAGTTGTTTCGAACCTTTTATATTTTCTGGTTTTGTGTCAATGTCGGGTAAAGTCTGTGACCAACGCGAGGTGAGGATCCTTCGTGATACAGGTGGTTCGCAGTCCTTTATTCTGGCGGATGTATTGCCGTTAAATGAGGAGTCGTCTTGTAACTCAAGTGCTATTGTGCGCGGGATAGAAATGGGCTTCACACCCGCTCCGTTGCATATGATACATGTGAGATCAGAGCTTGTCACAGGTTGTTTTTCCGTGGCGGTTCGTTAATCTTTTCCGGTAGCCGGAATTGATTTTATCATGGGGAATGATATAGCTGGGGGGAAGGTAATTCCATTCCTAGAGATGGTGGATGCCCCAGTGTCTGAGTTTTTGTGCGATGCGTTGATTAAAAGTCACCCAAATGTTTTCCCTGTCTGTGCTGTGACTAGGGCTCAGGCGATTTGATTTGATTTGATTTTGGGTGTGAGTAGCGTTCAGGGGAAACTGGTAAATCCCAAGTTTTCCGACATGCCGTTGTCTCTAACGCGTCAAGCGTTGATTGACGCTCAGAAAAAAGATTCCTCCCTAACAAGTTGTTTTGCGGCGGTAGCCAGCACTACTGATAGTAGGAAACACACCTTCTTAATGGAGGAAGGGGTGTTGATGCGAACTTGGGTAGCTAGGCCAGGTGTGACAGGCTTAGAGTGTGGGGATGCCTGGAATGTAGTGCACCAGGTTGTATTACCAGTGGAGTGTAGACTTCACGTTTTGATGTTAGCTCATGAACATATTTGGTCTGGTCATTTGGGTATTTCAAAGACTTATGACAGAATACTGCAAAATTTCTTTTGGCCCGGTCTGAAGGCCGATGTGGTAAAATTTTGTAGTACTTGTAGTACATGTCAAATTGTGGGTAAGCCAAATCAGGGGGTTCCTTTAGCTCCCTTGCACCCCATTCCGGCGATAGGGGAACCTTTTGAACATGTGATCATTGACTGTGTTGGCCCCCTGCCTAAGACAAAGGCAGGTCACCAATACATGTCGACTATTATGTGTCTTGCCACCCGTTTCCCAGAGGCGATACCTCTGAGGAAGATTACTGCCCCAGCAATTACCAAGGCATTAAACAGGTTTTTTTCGACTTACGGGTTACCAAAAACCGTGCAAAGTGATCAAGGCTCGAATTTCATGTCTAAGACCTTTAATCAATCATTACAGGCTTTGGGTATCAGTCACACAGTGTCAAGCGCGTACCATCCTGAATCGCAGGGGCCGCTAGAGCGCTGGCGCCAGACGCTGAAGGCGATGCTGAAAAAGTTCTGTGTTGATACGGGTTGTGGTTGGGACAAGGGTGTGCCATTTGTACTGTTTGCTATTCGGGATGCTAAACAGGAGTCACTTGGGTTTAGCCCAGCAGAGTTAGTGTTTGGTCACAATGTGCGTGGTCCATTGAAACTGCTCAAGGAGAAGATGTTGTCTGGTTCTTCTCCTAAATCGACTGTGTTTGATTTTGTCTCCCGGTGCAAGGAGCGTCTCCGCTGTGCGTCCTCGCTGGCTAGGGAGGCCCTCGCCTCTGCCCAGGGGGAGATGAAGGTGAGGTTTGACAAGAAGGCGGTGGGGCGGCAGTTCGAGGCTGGCGATGAAGTGCTGGTTTTGCTGCCCATGCCTGGGTCAGCTCTCTCTGCCCAGTTTGCAGGGCCCTATAAGGTGGAGAGGAAAGTGTCAGACACCAATTATGTTATATGTACGCCCGAGAGGCGCAGGAAGACACGGTTGTGTCATATTAACATGTTGAAGAGGTATCTCACCCGTGCTGGTGAGAGTGAGCAGGAGGTGCAGTCTGGCAGCCCAGGAGCTGTTCCAGCTGTTTTGTTGACTTGTGTTAATCCCCTGCCGGATGATGATTTGAAGGCGTTGTCCGAGGGTCAGCAGACGGGGCGTTTGACTAACTCGGAGTTCATGAGTGAGGTCACTGCCCATCTGTTGTATCTGCCCGAGTCACAGAGTGATGATGTACGTCAACTGTTGTTATCCTACCCTGTGTTGTTGTCTGATGTGCCTTCCAGAACAACCGCCCTGGAGCACGATATTGATGTGGGGGGTGCGACCCCCATCAAACAACACGCATATCGGTGTCCGGTGGCGAAGAGGGAGGTGATGAGGAAGGAGGCTGAGTATCTGTTGGAACATGGGATGGCTAAGGATAGCCGTAGTCCCTGGAGCTCTCCTTGCCTTTTAGCTCCTAAGGCTGATGGGTCTCCCCGGTTCTGCACTGATTACAGGAAGGTGAATGCAGTGACGGTGCCTGACTCGTTCCCGTTGCCCAGAATGGATGACTGCATTGACAGTATTGGTCCCGCTGTATTTATTACGAAGCTCAATCTCTTGAAGGGGTACTGGCAGGTTCCCCTGACAGAGCGAGCATCTGATATTTCGGTGTTCGTTACACCAGACTGTTTTTTGCAGTACACCGTCATGGCCTTCGGAATGAGGAACGCACCGGCCACGTTCCAACGGTTGATGCACATGGTGTTGGGGGGTGTGTCTAAGTGTAACGTCTATTTGGACGATGTGGTGGTGTACTCGGACACTTGGGGGGAGCACATTGACAAATTGCGGATGGTTTTTGCACGCTTGGCGGAGGCTTCATTAACTCTGAACCTCGCCAAGTGTGAGTTTGGGAAAGCCACGGTGACGTACTTGGGGAAGCAGGTGGGTCACGGACAGGTTCGCCCGGTGGACGCTAAGGTGACAGCGATCCTGGCGTATCTGGCTCCTTCCACGAGACGCGAGCTACGGCGTTTCCTGGGGATGGCAGGGTATTACCGGTGTTTTTGTACGAATTTTTCTGTGGTGGTGGCTTCCCTCACTTCTTTATGTAGTCCTATAGTACCTTTTGTGTGGTCCGAGGAGTGTCAGTGCGCCTTCGACGCTGCTAAGTCTCTCCTATGCAGTGCTCCTGTTCTGGCAGCCCCTGACTTTGCGTTACCCTTTCAGCTGGAGGTCGACGCGAGTGCTGCTGGGGCTGGAGCTGTGCTGTTGCAGGCGGGAGAGGGCGAGGTGCATCATCCGGTTTGCTACTTCTCGGTGAAGTTCAAGCTGCATCAGTTGAACTACTCGACCATCGAGAAGGAGACGCTGGCGATGCTCCTCGCACTCCAGCACTTCGAGGTGTACGTGGGCTACAGCGCTATTCCTGTGTTGGTCCACACGGACAACAATCCCCTGGTGTTCTTGGCTCACATGTACAACCACAACCAGAGGTTGATGCGTTGGGCCCTGTTGGTGCAGGGCTACAACATTGTCATCCGTCACAAGAAGGGGGTGGACAATGTTGTGGCCGATGCCTTATCCAGAGGGTAGGTCTGGGGGTACTGCTCTGATGTTGGTTGTATAGGTAATAATGTTTTGTTCACCCGGTGGGTTCGCTTCTATGGGGGGAGGTGTTACGTACGTGGGTTGTTCATTATCATTATTGCCATATATTTTAACACCATGTAACATCAGGGTAATATATTATTTGTGTTGTCTGTTATGTGTGGTGTTGTGTCATCTCCTAATTGACTGTTTCTATTCACAGATGCCACTCATCTCCCTGATTGGATTGGTTGCATCTGATTGGTGCACCTTCGAACAGGCAGTGGAGATGGGTGGTTAATAGAGTGGAGATGACACACATCGGGGCGCCTCACTCTGTCAGTTGCCACTGATCAGAGTTTCGTGAGGTTGCCATTTATTGACCATTGTGGAACGATACTGTGCTTATCTACTGCTTCGTGTGGACTAAGTACTAAGAGTATATATATAGATATCAGTGGCCTCTGCGCCACTTCTCTCTTGTTGTGAGTACTCTCTTGTTGGCTTTAGGCCTATTTTCCACTGAGTGTGGAATTGTACCTTTGGTACCTTTGAGTGTCTGTGGGCGCTTATTTAGTATATCCTATATCTCACTTTGTCTGTTCTCCAATTACCTTTTTCCCTATTTGTTTACATGTTTGTGGGTTGTCTTTTCCCTTTGTTGCATAATAAATCAGTGGAGGTTTAAAGCCCTACCCTGTACAATAAATATAATTTACTATTTTGGATCAACGTCTTGTGTTCACTTTATTACCTGCTCGGGACCTTGCTTAAAGCACTACTGGACGGGCTGGTTTTCACATACAGCCCGTTCCAGCTTATCTTCTATATTGTCTTGTGACATTGCTATGTGACAGTGGATTACAAGATGTATACATCGATAATATCAAAGAGATTTGAGACGTTTATGCCAGACATTATAGATGAAGATCAAACTGGATTTATTAAAGGGAGACAGACACAGGACAACGTGAGAAAGACATTACACATAGTAGAGGAGATACAAAAACAAGGGGGTAGCGCGGTACTGATTAGCCTAGATGCAGAAAAAGCATTCGACAGTGTGAGCTGGACATTTTTATATAAAACATTGATGAGGTTCGGACTGAACGGGAGGGCGATGAAGATGATCAAGGCGCTATATCAAGAACCGACAGCGAGGGTTAAGGTGAATGGCAGCTTGACGGATAGAATCAGATTAGAGAGGGCTACCAGACAGGGATGTTGTCTCTCACCGACGCTATTCGCCGTTTTCATAGAACCACTGGCACAACTGATCAGACAGACCGAGGACATTAAGGGAGTAAGGATAAAGGGAACGGAATATAAACTAGGCCTATTTGCGGACGACGTGATAGTATACATGAGGCAACCAGACAAGAGCTTCCCGGCACTGATGGATCTACTGAAGGAATATGGCCACTACTCAGGATACAAACTAAACGTGACAAAGACACAGACCTTAGCATGGAACTATACCCCAACGACGGAAATTAGAGAACAGTACGGGATAAGATGGGACATGGACAAGATTAAATACTTAGGGGTGAACATCACGAGAGGGGTGGAGAAACTGTTTGAGGCGAACTATACACAGATAAATCAGAACATCAAGAGAGACTTAGAGAGATGGACAGTAATGCCCTTGGACTTCAATTCAAGAATAGAGGTCATTAAAATGAATATACTATCAAGGTTACTGTACCTATTCCAGTCACTACCGATACAAATACCACAGAATCAATTCAGGGAGTGGGACAGACTGATATCGAGGTTCATATGGGCGGGGAGAAGACCACGGGTCAGATATAAAACACTACAACTACCAAAGGAAGAGGGAGGGATGGCAGTACCCAGCCTACAAGATTATTACTATGCAGCACAACTGAGAGCAGTGACGTGCTGGTGTAACGACAGATATGAGGCAAGATGGAAAGACATTGAAAAAGAAGGGGAGGGTTACAAGGTACAAGCTCTGGTGGGAGATAGGGAACTATTTAAAGAAAAAGAGGGACTATTAGATCCAATCACCAAATGCACCTTGACCATATGGAACAGAGTAGTAAAAACACACAAATTGGAGAAGCAGTCAGGGGTCCTGAGATGGGTAGCACATGACAAGAGATTCAAACCAGGGAGGTTAGACCATGGATTCAGAAGGTGTGAGAGGGGGGGGGGCAACAGCGATATGCAAAATGATAGAGAAGGGGGAAATGCAGACACTACAAAAATTAAAGGAGAAATTTGGACTAGAAAACAGGGACCACTTCAGATATCTACAGGTTAGAGACTACTACAACAAAGAAATAAGGGGGGCCAAAGACGAAGAACAGAATGGAATAATAAATATGATAGTAAGGGCATACGAAGGGGGGCAAGGAAGAGTAATATCAGCAATATACCGGGCTATAATGAACAGCAAGGGACACACGACCGATTACATAAGGGAGAAATGGGAGAGAGAGCTAGAGATAGAAATAACAGGGAAGGAATGGGGGAACATATGCGAGGTGCAACATTCAACAACAGGATCGAGGATATGGAAAGAGTTTGGATGGAAAAACATAATCAGATTCTTTATAACCCCAGAACTGAAGGGAAAATATGCACCAACACAAAGAGCTTGCTGGAGGATGTGTGGGAAGGAGGGGGCAAATCACACGCACATATTCTGGGGATGTCAGAAGCTGAAGGGGTATTGGGAGGAGATAGGGGAGGCAATGATCAGAATATTAGGATACGGATTACCACAAACAGGACTGGTGCTTTACTTAGGAGACCTGACACACAAGGGAATACAAGGGGGGGACAAATATTTAATAAAGATAATGTTGATAGCGGCCAGAAAAGCAATAACGAGACTGTGGTACAAGGAAGACCCACCGACAATAGCACAATGGGTAGGAATAGTGGAAGATATACAGGATATGGAGAGGATAACACACATGCTGAGGTTACAGGAAGAGAAATTTGGGGAAAGATGGGGAAAGTGGGAGGACTATAAGGGGAACGAAAACGACATCACAGAGGAAGAAACAAATGCAACACAAGAGGGAGAAGGGTAAAGGAGGAAAGAGGTTCAAGGAGGGTCTCTGAACCCATGTCACACATTTTTGCTTTAGTTAGTATTTTCTATCTCTATCATTTGGGTAGGACAATTGTTTTATGTTTTTTCAATTTATTATTTATGTCTGTGGAACATTTGCTTAAGTTGGGTCAGACTACTACTTGACCGGGGGGCGCTAGTGAGCGGTGAATGGAGTAGTCGCATTTTTCTGAGCTCCCTCCTCAACTTCTAATTTTGTATAAAAAACACACGTTTATCTAACAGTTTGCTTGAAAAAGTATCAACAGACTAAATATAACACTACCGCCGTGGAAAGTTGAGATTATAGGGAATTTACCGATGAGAAGGGGCCAAACAAACAAAAAAAAGGCAACCGCAGCTGGCAAACGACAAACAATGGCCACTACGAGAAAAGCAGCAGCAGCCCAAACATCTGATGACACTGCCAGCGCTGCTATTCTGGCTGCAATTGAAAGCCAGGGTAAGAGTCTGAAGAAAGCGATGGACGAGACCCGAGTCTCTATCACATCCCGTTTGGACAAGTTTGAAGCCACTTTGGCATCCCTGCAGTCCGAGCAGAACAGCGTGAAGCAGCTAGTGACGGGGATAGAAGTGACGGTGAACGACCACGACGCGCGTCTGAAACTCCTGGAAGCATCCCAAAAATCCTTACGGAAGGAAAACACAGAACTCCGGGCTAAGCTCAACGACTTAGAGGGCCGGTCCCGCCGGCTGAACCTCAAATTCGTGGGAATCAAAGAGGGCGAGGAGAAGGGAAGGCCTACTGACTTTGTGACCGAGTTGGTCTCGCAACTACTTGGCAGTGAAAACTTCACCAAGCCAATTAAAGTGGACAGAGCCCATCGTATCCTGTTAGCCAAGCCCGCTGAGGGGGAGAAACCACGCACCATTATCGCCAAGATGCACCACGACAAAGACAAGGACCGGGTCCTGCGTCTCAGCCGCGAGCACGGTCCTCTTTACTACAAAGGATCCAGAGTGTATATTTTTCCTGATTATACAGCGGACGTGATGACCCAGCGCAGAGCCTTCAGTGATGTGATGAAGACCCTCCGAGAGGCAAATGTGAAATACAGCCTACGCTTCCCAGCCAAGTTGCGCGTCGAGCACAACTCTACTGTCACAATGTTTGGCACCCCGGAGGAGGCTGTGCGCTTTTCCAAGACTCTCTCAACTGATGGACCTGGTCCCATGCTGGAGGTCTGAAGCAAACTGTATATAAGCTGATTTGTTGACTATTCAACATAAAACACGTGTGAACACTTTATTATTTTTCATCCACTGAGTTGTGGAGGGACAGCTGTCTAGGTATTGGTAACTATAACGTTAACCGGTGCAATGCGATGCCTATTCTTTTGCCCAGCTGTCTTCGTGAGTATATGGGGATTTTGCCGTTCAGTTTTGGTAAGCGGCGGTGGGGGGGTGGGGGGGTTTATTGTGTTGCCAGTCCTTATTGTTATATTTTTGTATCTGAAGTCTCTTTCAAGAAGGTGGATGATCAATGGATTAAAATGTACTTCATATACCATGCTGTTTGTATTAAGATTGTTATCACTTGGTCGTGATGACGCAAGGGGTTAATATATCGGGGGGTGAGAAGCCTATTACGATGGTGTCATGGAACACTAAAGGATTGGGTAGTGCAGTTAAAAGGGGAAAAGTATTTGCTCATTTGAAAACATTGTCTGCAGATATTATATTTTTACAAGAGACCCATATAGCTCCAACGGAACAGAGGCGCCTGAGGAAGCACTGGGTGTCACAAATGTACCAATCTGCTTTTTCTTCCAAAGCAAGAGGGGTTGCTATTTTATTTAGTAAATCTGTCCCATTTCAAATGACCACAGTAGTCTCCGACCCCGGAGGCAGATATGTCATGGTGTCTGGTAGCATTAATTCACTACCAATAACATGCCTGAATATTTATGGTCCTAACATTGACGACCCAAGCTTTTTTCGTAAAATATTTGACATAATCCCTGATCTGAATACCACCAACTTGATTTTAGGTGGAGATTTTAATTGCTATCTAGATCCCTATCTTGATCGTACGTCCACTCGTCCGCCTCCGACCATTAATTCCGTTGGAGTACTAAACAATTTAATGCGTTCTATGAACATAGTTGACATATGGAGATTGCAGCACCCTACAGACAGGGATTATTCTTTCTTTTCCCACGTCCACAAATCGTATACAAGAATAGATTATTTTCTTGTCGATGCTAAATTTATATCTAGTGTGCTGCAAACTAAATATCATAGCATCCTTATTTCAGATCATGCGCCAATCACTATGTTGGTAAAGCTGGCACTGCCACAGACGCGATACAGTTGGCGCTTCAACCCCTCTTTGCTCTCGGAGAAAGCATTTCGCGATCAAATGAGATCTCGACTCATTGAGTTTATGGAGACTAATGATACCGGTGATGTCTCCGACGCTACACTATGGGAGTCTCTTAAGGTGGTATTGAGAGGGCACATTATATCTTATGAAGCCGTAAGCGCCTGGCTGAGATTGAGGCACGGCTCCCCTCGCTGGAGCAGGTTTACAGACTATCACAATCCCAAATGGACTTAAATAACATTTTAAAATTGAAGTATGAATACAATTCTATTCTGGGCAAGCAGGTTAGTACCCTCCCTCCTCCTTAAACTCAGACAGAAGCACTTTGAACTAAGTGATAAACCAGACAGACTGTTGGCTAGGCAGCTGAGGGGTGTACAGGCCAGCCAGGCAATTCATAGTATCAAATCTATATCGGGCAGCTTGCTGACTAACCCTAAAGACATAAATGACCGTTTTAAAGAATTTTATACTGGCCTTTATACCTCTAGATGCCATGCCCCAGACTCTGAGGTTGAGAGCTTCCTGGACAATATTGATATGCCAGTGCTTAGTGATAAGGCAAGGGATGAGCTAGATGCTGATTTCAGCCTGCAGGAAATAACAAGTGCAATAAAGTCTTTCCCTAGCGGGAAGGCCGCTGGCCCGGATGGGTATGGGGCGGAGTTTTATAAAACTTACAGTGACATTTTGGCCCCTCTACTTCTTAGAATGATTCAACATTCTATCACTAATAATGTCTTCCCTGACTCCCTTTACGAAGCAAATGTGTGCCTTTTACTCAAGAAAGGTAGGGATGGGACTGATCCAGCAGGGTTCCGGCCTATAAGTTTGTTAAATTTTGACCAAAAGACAGTTGCCAAGGTGTTGGCCACTAGGTTGGCTCAGCATGTCGGATCTCTCGTCCACTCCGACCAAACGGGATTCATTCCTGGCAGGCTTGCTTTTTCTAATATTCGGAAATTACTAAACATATTGTACTCTAACCAAAGAAAGGACACTAAGCCGGCGATCATATCACTTGACGCTGAAAAGGCATTCGACCAGATCAAATGGAAATATATGTTCAGTGTCCTCCAGCGCTTTGGTTTCGGTGACAGGTTTCGTTCTCTTATTGGAATGTTGTATGCTCATCCCAGAGCTTCCATTCTTACCAATTCTGATAGATCTGACTCCTTCCCACTCCATCGCGGCACCCGACAAGGATGTTGTATTAGTCCCTTACTGTTCAATTTAGCCCTCGAACCCCTGGCTATCAGTATCAGGAGTCATCCCAACATCACAGGAATAAAGTTGGGAAAGTATGAGAGCCGTATTTCGCTATATGCGGATGATGTGGTCCTGTATCTTGCTGATCCTGCCTCCTCCGTCCCATGTCTCCTAGATTTAATCAGGCAGTTTGGTACTTTCTCTGGTTACTCCATTAACTCTTTCAGTGCCACGCCTGGTTTTCCATTTTACCGCTTGAATGCCACCATCCGCACCAATGTTAACGTTAATATCGCCTAATCTATGTTTTAGATTATGGCTATGTGTCTAATCTGCCCATCGCATTATCAAAGACTATTTTCCAGACAGTGCTGTGAAGGCAGATTGTTTTTTTATCGCGTCGTTGCCGTTTCAGAGCAGTTAGAAAAGCCCCCGTTTTGATATAAAAAACAGCTCATTCTGGAGCATTCTATGAAAATCGTCTTTTAGTAGAATATTCCACAACGTTGATATTCGTCGGCCTTTTTATGAATCGTTTTCAAATAAACGCTAGATGATCAATATTATACGTGCACGCACGCACATTACGGCCGCGCGCGGATAATCGCCTCGTTGATTTCCTCTCGGAGTTTTACATTGAAACCGAAAGAAGACATTTCACAAAACAGCTTATAACTTCATCAAACTTACTCTGATTATCCTACCACTGATAACATAGAGTCCTTACCTGACATCAGATGGTATCCAACTGGTATATTCCAATTCCTGATCACCATTCGAAAAAATCGATACGTGTATGGATCCAACGCGACACAGTGGATCTCCATGATCCGCGGGGATCTGAGGCTCCAGAATGAACTCTAGTAACCCCGGCTGGATCAGTGAACTGGAAAATGTGGAGTACCGGATTTTTTTCCCCATTCATTTTCATTGAGTCCATTCCAAAATCACTTATGTCATCTGGGAGACGACAGGGGGCGCTTTTTTCCACAGTGATCACCGGCGCAGCTCGGCAATACTCGGGTAGGCTCGGGTGATGCAATAATTTTTCAGATCGCAAAAAAATAATAATAATAATAATTCCGAGAAATCTCGTGAGTGGCTAGCAACCACCTATAAAAAAACACGAGAAATCTCGTGAGTGGCACTGAAAGAGTTAACTGGGAGAAAAGTGTGTTCATGCCCATCTCAGGGAGCCTAGACTCTTCCTTTACTGACAGCTTACCCTTTAAAATAGAATATGACCACTTCACCTATCTGGGAGTAGTTATACCAAAGGATCCCAAACTCCTATTTAAACTGAACTTTGGTGAAATGGTCTCAAAATTGAAGAAAAATATGGAGAGGTGGAGAATTTTGCCAGTGTCTTTGGTGGGGCGTGTGAATGTCATAAAAATGGTGGTTCTCCCCAGGTTCCTTTATCTTTTTCAGAGCGTGCCTATTTTTTTGACTGCCTCTTTCTTTAAACAGATAGACACTATACTTCTGCCATTTGTCTGGGGCTATAAAGCACATCGTATTTCAAAAGCACACTTGCAGAAGCCAAAGCATATGGGGGGGCTGGCCCTGCCGGTATTCCAGCACTACTACTGGGCTGCTAATGCAAGGGCCATGACCTTCTGGCAAGATTACTTCATAGGTGATGCTACAGTAGCCATGGACGCCCCCAGGTGGCTAGACATGGAGGCGCATGTGAACCTAAAAAGCTCTCTTCCTGCAATGTTATTTTCTAAGTGTGATACGATTAGTAAAATGGCTCTCAACAATTTTATCCTTCGGAACTCACTGAGAATATTGAGTCAAATCAAAAAGGTTTTCAAAGTACCTTCAACCTCGGCATATGCTCCAATATGTGATAACCATAATTTTCCCCCTGGTCAATCTGATATTGTTTTTTCATTATGGAAGGGAAAGGGACTGGCCACTATTAAAGATCTATATGTTGATCGTCACTTTGCCTCATTTAACGAACTTAAGTCTAAGTTTAATCTTTCAAGCTCACACTTCTTTCGTTACCTGCAGGTTAGAAATTATGTCCGCAGTAATATCCCAGACTTTGAGACATGTCCTGCTGACTACCAGTTTTATAATCTCATGAGCCGATCACCAGTTTCAAAACACCTGATATCTGATTTTGTTTCATATTTCTCTGTCCAATCTATGGCTTCCTCCGACCACATTAAAGATGTATGGTCCACAGAGCTTAGTATGGAAATCTCTGATGAGATGTGGGAGGAGGGACTTAGCAGGATACATAAATGTTCTATTAATGCCAGAGTCCAACTTATACAGTTTAAGGTCATTCACAGACTACATTACTCTAAAACCAAACTGCATAGAATCTATCCCTCTGTATCGCCTATCTGTGATCGTTGCATGTCCGCAGAGGGTAATCTTTCACATATGTTTTGGTTTTGTCCCAAGCTATTTAAGTACTGGGTAGACATTTTTGACTGGTATACCAAGGCGTACAAAAGAGAGATTGCCCCAGACTGCCTTCTAGCTTTACTCGGCTGTTCAGCTAACACTGCAGAATTACCTTACAATGAGCAGGAGGCCCTGATGTTTGGTATGGCTGTGGCCAAAAGAATTATCCTGAAGGAATGGAAAGACACGTCGTCTCCAAATTTTAAAAGGTGGCTCACTGAGATGGTCTCCTCTCTGCAGCTGGAAAGCATTCGTCACAGTAGGTCTGAGACCTTGAACAAATTTGAAATGATATGGGGTCCCTTTTTGGAATGCTTAGCTAGAACATAAGTGCTTCTCAATGTCCTCCTGTGTATTTTCTGTACTATGTATTGACAACACTACTATGTATGTGTGTATATATATATGTATATATATATATGTATGTGTATATATGTCAGAGAATCAGCCCCTTGCGTCCTTAGTGTATAGCATTTGACATGGTGTATGTTTGTTCATTGATGTGACAGTGTCTGGCAACATACTGTTTGTGTTCTTTTTATTTATTTTTTATTTTCTTTGTGTTTGTGATATTTGTCTTGATGTATGTTTGTGAAACTATAAAAGCTGAAAATAAAATATTATAAGTCGGTATTTTTTATTTCTGTTTTTGGATATTAAAATCTTTTCTTTATTGTTTATATATGTTTAACGGTGTTGTACATTATGTCTATGTATTATGTACCTGGAAGACCGACTGAGATGATAATAATATACAAAGAGGATGTTGTTTGTATGCTTGTAATCCAAAAATGCAAATAAAAATTGAGTTTAAAAAAAAAAGAGTCACTACCCCACACAAGGAATTGACAGTGGTATCATACCGCCATCTAGCGCTCACCTGCAGATGATGCAGTCAGTAAGGATCCTCTTTGATTGCATAAAAAATATGCTGTTGTTGCAATTAGTTTATTTGTTACAAGTGTTATCTGTTTAGGTTGTTCTTTGTGTTGGTATTCTGATTCTGTGTTTTGTATAGCCTTGTTCTTGTTCCTGTTGTTTTTGATTATTGTTTTGTTCTAAGTTCCTGTCTCTCCCCAGCTGTTTTTCATTATTAATTAGTGTCAGTATTTATTGCTTGTTGGTTGGGTTATTGTGGCGTCATTGTCTCCGCGTTGTCGTGCCCGTGTTCCCTGGTGTTTTGTCAAGTGAGTTCGTGCCTGTCTACTCCTGTCCTTTTCTTGAAATACACAGCCCGCCACTGGTCAGCTTTCAATATATTGTTACACTCAAATGTCTCGCATAGCCTGACCTCTCTCCACAGGAGATATTATAACCCGAGTGTAAAAACTAACATTGCTACTGCTAACCAGGGGTGCGTTGCTGATTTCAAAGCTGGTTGCACTGTTTTAATGACGCCACATGCACACGCGCTCCCGCGCATAAATGTTCCCTCACATACGCACAGACTAAAGACAATGCCTAATTGCCTCTACGAATGGAATATAACACATTTCATTCACAAGTTTTGTGTGAATGTGTCTGAGAACGTATTTGAACACACCTGACGACCTGCGCTATTGTTATGCAAAGTAGCCAGGTGGGTACTTAGCGAGTTGGCGCATCAGTCGAGTGCAGTGCATTCCTGTGTGCACGTGCGTGCACATCCGTGCATGTGTGTGAGTGTGCATCTGCTCACAGAGCCGGTTGTGCAACTCCGTCCCATGAGCAACGCACCCCTGCTGCTAACAGGAGTCTGGAACATGCACATGGTGCACGGAGGGTTGATGCAAATGCTTTGTCATATTGGAGGAGCTTCCTTGCTGCACAAAATACTCATGCTGCAGGTATTGAGTTTCGCTGTATTCCATCTTTTTGTGCTCAACCAAACAATCAAACGTTTGCTGCTATTAGCCACCGACCACTGTTAGCCATGGTCCATGTAAACAAGAGCCTCTGCTCACACGCGTTGTTGACGCAAGCACGTAACCAGTGAAATAACTTTTTTCCAAGCAACAGGTCTTGGTCATTGAGTAGATTATTTTGCTCAATGCACCTATATGCAGTGGGGGGGTGGGTATAATTGAACTGTCAGCTAGTTGGATAGATTACAGGTACAATATTTCCTTAAAAATTTAGTGGAGTAAAAGTATGAAGTTTCCTAAAATGAAAATACTCACGTAAAGTACAACAGTTTTACTTACTGTACGTACAGTAAAGTAAAAATACTTTCCACCATTGAGTTTTAGGAATGATCTTTCATTGTCCTGAAGTACTGCACTTGTTCTTCCATGGGGGAGAACGTTGGAAATCTCTTTGTGCCAAAGTGTGGCAGTAGGTGAGTTGTCTTTAATCCAATTAATTTAAATACAGTATACAAGTAAGAGCTTATCAAATAGCGTATAGTGCAGCAAAGGATGTACAAGCTCTTTTGGAGGTCGGCCCAGGATAAAAACTCCCGGATCTGTCTTTATTTTGACCTCGTATTATCACTTAGTTCACGGACAATGCAACCCCAGACTATCCACTTGCACTCCCGAAAACAATGGAAATATTTTCCAAGATCTGTGTGGCATTTCGTACAGAGGATATATTTTGCGATTATACTCTTAAACTAACAGAGTCCCAATTGTCCTCAATGTATTCATTGTTTAAGTCCTTCTCCAAATTAGGAGTTGGTTACCTCCGTTATGTCAAGAGTCTGAGAGTACAGCAAAAAATAAAAGGAAATGAAGTGTGATACACATTTAGGGCACTAATGAAATTCTCCACCTCACTGTAGAGAGATACCCTGGCAAGGGTACAGATAGTGAATTGATTGACGTGTTGTACTTGCAGGAAGCCAAATAAATGCTCCTTTGGTAGATTAAATTGCCCCTGTAACTGTTGGAAGGACATTAAGACACAATTTTTTAATGAATCACAACCACCTTATGTCCTTGAGTATGCCAGAAATCAAAAGATAGCTGAGCTGGAGCCTGGAATCTGCCCATAATCTGTGATCTGTTGCCATACTCTGCTAGAGTTATTAATGATGGGTTACATTTTATATCAAGATGTATCTTGTCTTTATTGCAAGTGACAAAACCCCACAATGTGTTTGGTGAGCAGCCCCACGAATCCACACAATTTGTATGATCCAGATAAGCATGTAACCATTCCCATATAAAGCGAGCATGACATGCCCAATTATTTGTCTGGGTCTCTTTCCATGCCTGTGTCACAATGGTGGGGGTGTGGTAGGACCCAGATGCAGAATGATGGGAGGTAGAGGCTTGTTCAAAAGGGTGTTTAATAAAAGAAATTAAATAAAAAAATAAGCACAGGATACAAAACCACAATAACTAACACAGCCTGGCTGACTAACAAAAAAAAAAACATAAATACAGAAAAGCAATACACATAAGAACAGACTAGCATACTAGACAATGACACTCCACTAACATAGAACACTCAGAACAATGACACCACAAGGACGGAACAGAAAAACAGGACTGATATACACAGGGTAATTGAGAAAAATAAATGGACAAGATAAATGGAGTGGTGAGCAGTTGTGGAAAGTAACAAAGTATTTATACTCAAGTACAATTTTGAAATACAACTACTTTGCTTTTACATTTATCTGAACCCATCAGTTATTAGTTACTTTATAGTCAATTCTGCATAGAAAATATAGCAAAGATTCTGACCCTAAGCGAAACGGAGTTACTTCACCTGCTGATCAAATCCTCCCCGCTGATCGACCTTTCGTCCTCGACCGGAGGTGTAGTCCTTGACTACTGAACTTCTCTGCTCACATCGCCTCAACAACCAAAACCTGCAGATTCTTCCTGAGTAACGCCAGAAGGATCCACCCCTTCCTGACAAAAGAAGTCACCCAACTCCTCGTGCAATCAACAGTCATGTCTCGCCTCGACCATTGCAATGCAGTGCTGTTCACCGGCGACTTTAACTCATACAGAACGCAGCAGCCCACCTGATCTCTCCTGATCAGCCCATGTTACCCCACTTCTTAAGAGATATGCACTGGCTTCCCATTGCCGCACAAATCTCCTTCAAGGTCCTTGATCTGGCATATCAGAGCTCCAGGGGGGTCATCAAACAGAAGCAGGCTATTCTATGTCCTCGCTCCACAATTGTGGAACGCACTTCCCACCAGTTAGGACAGCCGAAACCTGTAAACATGTTCTGCCATAAAAACACACTTCTTCAATCAATATCTGAAATGAAGAAGGAAAAAATGCACTCTGCTACTTAGGAATCTACCTTGCCTATATTACTACCTACTATGCTAATATGTCTTTACTATTATGCACTCAAGACTGTAGCACTCAAGTTCAACACTGTTTGATAAACAATGTTACGTACCCTTATATACCCTTTCACTACCACACTACAGACGGTTAACCATCTGTAGTGTGGTAGTGAAAGGGTTAACCTTCTGTAGTGCGGTAGTGAAAGGGTTAACCCGTTGCCGTGTGGTAGTGAAAGGGTTAGGGAACTGTGTACTTCTTCCACCATTGGTGATGAGCCGATAGGAAACGTTAATATGACTATATTACTTATTACTTACAATATTATATTATAAGGGTGTGTTCGATCGTACACAAGTCACATGAAGGGCTGCAGGTGAGATTATTTTGTTAAAATAAAATTAACATGTTAAAGAGAGTGTGTGTGTCTGTGTTTTTTGTGTGTGTTTTCCTTGTGTGTGTGTGTGTGTGTGTGCATGTGCCCTCGAGCATAGTTCAGTCCTACTGTAAAGGTCCTGTGTCTTATAAATGGCCTTTTCCAGTTTTTAGCATTGTTTCCTAGCAATGGGGGTTTATATCAATGGGGTCTGTGTCTCTAATTCTCATTTTGACTCATCAGTCTAGTCTCGAGTTCACGAGATCCTCCCTCACTCAACTAAGCCATTCTGATTTTACTGTTTTGCTGATGTGAGTAAGGCACTGGTTGTAGTCAGCGCCCACAATCAACAATTCGAGAGAGAGAGAGAGAGAGAGAGAGAGAGAGAGAGAGAGAGAGAGAGAGAGAGAGAGAGAGAGAGAGAGAGAGAGAGAGAGAGAGAGAGAGAGACACACACAAGCTTCTCTCTGGGAAACACACGCATTTACACACACCGCGCGCCGTGGGGATGGGGCTTCTCCACTCGCATATCACTGTCAAAACGCGCACGCGCGTATTCCGATCCGTGCAATAATATTCACAGGGGTATAGGGCTGTCCCCGACTAAGGATTTGGATGGTCGACTATGATTGGCCAAAATTTGCCGTTAGTCGACTATTGGTCGACAAAAAAAAATATATATATATATATAATATTTTTAAATTTACATTTTTTTTATTTATTTTTTTATCATTCCATTTGGGCTGTGGGGGGTGCTTAATGTCTGAAGGAGTCGACTGAAGGCTTCTTGTCCTCTGCAAAAGCATGCAATTGGTCCACTGATGGATACATCTTGATATTTGTCTAGTCTAGTGTGTTCATTAGATGGGTGAAACCCTCTTTCAGTGCCTCTGTGCCTGTTTTCGCAGGCAGTTAGCCTCTGGTATGCGTGCCATTAGCGTTAGCCACGCTTCTACTAGGCCTCTTTTATTTTGGAAAGAATAAAAAAAATTATAATATTATAATATATATATATATTTTTTATATATTCGACTTAGAGGTTGGCCAGTCGACTACGGCTCCTTTCGACCGATTAGTCGACTAATCGACTTATAGGGGTCAGCCCTACAGGGGTATTATATTGTCATTTGAAACAAGTTACCAATGCATTGTCCCGTGGGATTATGCCCCCCGCGGCTAAATTAATTAGTATCCCCCTCAATCTTTCTATATCTCTCTCTGTCTGCCAGTCAGATTGTGGGTGACTGTCACTCAAAGTGCTTATGGGCGGAGCCCAGCCCAAAACAGCTTGAAATCTTGAAGTGGAAAAATGCTGCTTTAGAGTACTTGATTAAAAATACAAAACAATGCATTCTTTTGATTTTTTTTTTTTACAGATGTGTTCCATAGACTCACAGGAATTGTGTAAAGTTGCCCAAATAGTGAAAGGAATAGCAATGCATGTCCCCTTTAAACTTATCTTGATATACTGTAGGAATTAGGGGTGTAACGGTACACAAAAACCACGGTACGGAACGTACCTCGGTTTTGAAGTCAAGGTTCGGTACAGCTTTTCGGTACAGTGGGGGAAAGTTTGGCTTTCCATGTTCCACTCAGGGGTGATGTAGTGTGCAGTAACTAATACTTGTAGGGCTATCAACGGATATTCTATATTGAAATTAATAATCGGCTTGTAATTCTTTTTTTAAATAATAATTATATTAGATTGTGAAAAAAACAGCCCCCGGTGGGCAGTCGTTAGTGGTTAACATACCGTTGTATTCGTTCGGTACACTACACAGCCGGTACGGTACGGTACACACTGAAACGGTTCGGTTCGGTACGGATAGGTGTACCTTTACACCCCTAGTAGGAATACATAACACCTTAGTTATACCACTGGTCAGTATGGCTTACTACCATAGTGTATGTATACTTGTATCACTGAACATACATTAGATTAGCATATTTACTCAGTAGCTTCGTTATATACAGTATACTGTGGGATCGCAAGAAAGGATAAAACGGGAGACGGTAGTCGAGTCTTTCCTTTACTTCCCAACATAAATTACATACATCAAACAGAGTGCAGAGGCGTTTAACGTTACTACTTCAAAGTGACAGCAGCCAGCTGACAGCTGACAGGTGACCTAATATACGTCACCAAATACCCACACCGTTCCCAGAATCCCCAGGCTTAAAGGAGCATTCCTCTGCTCCTCAAGTCCAGTGAATGTCTGCACCACACAGGCCCCCCCAGAATTCACAATAACCCCCCAAAAGATCATCCACAGTCAACGAGGCGGGGGGCAGATCAGGCGCCCAAAACGAGTCTGTATCACCCGTGCAGGGGTAGAGGTGGGGATTGGGGCGTGTGGGGGGGATTCAGGAGATATGAGGTGACTAGAGGGAAAAGCAGTTGGCAGGGGCCGGGCAGGGGGTCGTCCACGCCGCGGGGGCCGGGCCAGTTCAACTGGCCTGTCTAGGTCCAAATGGGCAGGCTTGAGCCGGTCGACCGATACCCGCTCTGACCTTCCTCCAATGTCCACCATGAAGTTCTTAGGCCCCGCCTCCAGGACGCGAAAAAGGGCCGTCGTAAGGGGGCTGCAGAGGAGTACGGTGGCTGTCATGGCGAATGAAAACATACCTGGCTGACTGCAGATCCCTAGGCATGTAGGACAGCGGGAGGCAGTGCTGGGAAGTTGGGACTGGGGTGAAAGCACCGGCGCCATCCCTGAGCACAGTCCGAGATGAGGTGACCGACCAGGGAGCCTCGGCATCCGGGAGGAACTCCCCAGGGACTCGCAGCGGCTGTCCGTACACCAGCTCAGCAGCCGAGGCCTGCAGGTCTTCTTTGGGGGCGGAGCGCAGGCCAAGCATGACCCAGGGAAGCCGGTCGACCCAGTTGCAGTCCGTAAGGCTGGCCCGCAGAGCAGCCTTCATAGAGCGGTGAAACCGTTCACACAAGCCGTTGCCCTGTGGGTTGTAGGCTGTGGTGCGGTGGAGCTTCACTCCCAGGCCCTCGGCGACTGCAGTCCAGAGCCCGGACGTAAACTGTGGGCCCCGGTCGGATGTGAGATCAGATGGTGTGCCAAAACGGGCTACCCAGGACCCAATGAACGCCCGGGCCACCTCGGCGGATGTGGTCGATGCCAGCGGGACCACCTCCGGCCACCTAGTGGTTCTGTCCACCATGGTGAGGAGGTGAGTGAACCCGTGGGAGGGGGGCAGGGGACCCACCAGGTCCACATTGACATGGTCAAAGCGCCTCTCCGGCACGAGAAACGGTGCCAAGGGGGCTTTGGTGTGACGGTGTATCTTTGCACGCTGGCACGCCACGCAGGAGCCGGCCCAGGCTGCGATGTCCTTCCTGAGGCCATGCCAGACGAATTTAGCACTGACCAGCTTAGTTGACGCCTTCACCCCCGGGTGTGACAGGCCATGGATGGCTTCGAATACCTGCCGCCGCCAGCCAGCGGGAACCATCGGACGGGGCTGACCGGTGGAGACGTCGCAGAGGAGCGTGGTGTTGGCAATACCAACCTGCACATCCTCTAACCTTAGCCCAGTGTCGGCTGTTCGGTAGGCCTGCATGTCCTTGTCAGTGGCCTGGTCGGCAGCCATGGCAGCGTAGTCCAGTCCCAAGTGGACGGCCCCCACCACCGTCCGGGAGAGGCAGTCAGCGACGTAGTTGTCTTTACCTGCGACATGCCGTAAGTCCGTGGTAAACTCGGAGATGGCGGAGAGTTGGCGCTGCTGGCGCCCTGACCACGGCTCGGTGGCCTTGGCCATGGCGAAGGTGAGTGGCTTGTGATCCACAAAGGCAGTAAACCGTCGGCCCTCCAGCAGGAATCTGAAGTGCCTGATGGCCAGGAAGAGGCCTAGGAGCTCCCGGTCAAAGGTGCTGTACTTTCTTTCATTGTTCCACAGCTGGCGACTGAAGAAAGCAAGCGGTTGCCAGCCCCCCCCCCCACCCACTGTTCGTACACTGCCCCCACTGCGTAGTCTGAGGCGTCAGTTGTGAGGGCGATAGGGGCGGTAGGAAATGGGTGTGCCAGTAATGCGGCATTGGCCAGTGCAGTTTTAGTGCCCAAAAAAGCATCGTCGGTACACGGGGACCAGTCCACCTCGGCCTTGGGGTCCTTACCACGCAGGGCCTCATACAAGGGGCGCATGAGGTGAGCAGCACGGGGAATGAACCTGTTGTAGAAGTTCACCATGCCTAGGAACTCCTGCAGGGACTTCACAGTGCGGGGGCGTGGAAAGCTGGCAACGGCGTCCACCCTGGCAGGGAGCGGAACGGCTCCCTCTGCTGAGACCCTGTGCCCGAGGAAATCAATAGACGACCGGCCGAACTGGCACTTGGCGGGGTTAACAATGAGCCCATGTGCACTGAGCCGCTCAAACAACTGCCTGAGATGTGTCAGGTGCTCCTCTGCAGACGTGCTGGCTACGAGAATGTCGTCCAAGTATACGAACATGAATGCCATATCCCGCAGCACCGAGTCCATCAGTCGCTGGAAAGTCTGTGCCGCCCCCTTGAGGCCAAAGGGCATCCGCAGAAACTCGAACAGGCCAAAAGGAGTGATGACCGCCGTCTTGGGAACGTCCCGTGGGTGAACTGGTACCTTGTGGTATCCCCACACCAAGTCCACCTTGGAAAAGATGGTGGTCCCCGCCAGGTGGGCTGAGAAGTCAGGCGACAGTTTGTAATGTCCACTAGCAGCCTGAACGCACACAGGAAGTCCGCGCCGAGGAGAGGAACTGACACAGCGGCCATGACAAACTCCCACCCGAAACGGCGCCCGCCAAAACACACCTCTACATACCGGGTTCCGTAGGTACGTATAGGCGTGCCATTAGCAGCGTCCATGGGGGGACCGTGGCCCCCAGCCATAGTGTCCACAGCTGTAGCAGGCAGGATGCTGTGTTGCGCGCCCGAGTCGACTAGTAGTCGCCGGCCAAATAAGGTGTCCTTAATAAATAGCAGCCTGCTGCCTCCGCCAACGCTCATGGCTGTTAATGAGCATTGGCCCTGGCGTTTCCCTGGTCCCTGTAATTGCACGGTGGGCGACACTGTTTGGCCCTGGCGCCAAACCGGTTATGGAAATAACACCATCCACTGTTACCCTGGCGACGGGCAGTCACTGCTGCAGCGGCGTCCGCAGCGTCCACTAGGTGGGTAGGTGGGTGGTAGGCTGGAAGCAGCGCATGCACAAACTGCTGCCGGTTGGCGAGATAAATCCTGTCCGCTTCGGCAGCCAGCGTGCGGTAGTCCTTGGTGAAGGAGACGGGAGAGCTGGCCAGGGCGGTGCGCACAGGCGCTGGGAGCTGACGCATGAAAACATGCTTAAACAAAAAAGAGGGATCTGCCGAGCCCAAAACGGACAGCATCCTGTCCATCAGTTCGGACGGCTTGCCGTCGCCAAGGCCGTTAAGTGACAATAGACGATCCGCCTTTTCAATTTCCGACAGTTCAAATAATTGCAAAAGGAATGCCTTGATAGCGTCATATTTGCCGGCAGCTGGTGGGGCTTCCAGCAGCCCCATAGCGCGGGCCGTCGTCTGGGCATCCAATGCTGCTACCACATGATAATATTTCGTAACATCCTGTGTTATTCCTCTCAACTCGAACTGAGCTTCAATGTGTTGAAACCAGGGTCGAGGGCTGTGATGCCAGAAGTCGGGTAACTTAATTGCAGCGGCGTAGACAATGTTCACTTCTCCGTCCGTCATGATGTAATATTCACGTACTTCAGGTCACCAATGTGGGATCGCAAGAAAGGATAAAACGGGAGACGGTAGTCAAGTCTTTCCTTTACTTCCCAACATAAATTACATACATCAAACAGAGTGCAGAGGCGTTTAACGTTACTACTTCAAAGTGACAGCAGCCAGCTGACAGCTGACAGGTGACCTAATATACGTCACCAAATACCCACACCGTTCCCAGAATCCCCAGGCTTAAAGGAGCATTCCTCTGCTCCTCAAGTCCAGTGAATGTCTGCACCAATTGTGCGTGATAAGTGTCACCACAATACTCCATATAGTGCACTTTATATTGTTATGCACTTTACTGTTACCTTGCACTCTGAAGTTTAGATGCCAACTTATTTTCATTGTACTGTAATTGTTCTGTATGATGACAACAATACATTAGAATCTAATTGAATCTAAACTTTAGTCCTGTCCTCCTATGGCCTGCTAGAAGAACCTGAGACCGTCCAAGACAGGATGGTTGAGATGGAGCCTCTCCATATATATAAAAGCAATATTTGCAAATGTTAGATTATTATTATTAATTAATGAATAATAATAATAATAATAATAATAATAATAATAATAATAATAATAATAATAATAATAATAATAATAATAATAATAATAATAATAATAATAATAATAATAATAATAATAATAATAATAGTAGTAGTAGTATCATCATTATACATCATATCATCATACATATATATGTGTCACGACTAGGTGTATTGAACCCAATATGCAGACAATGAGAAACGGCAGACAGGTCTTGTTAAAACCCGGTATAATACAATATTATAGACAGGTCTCCAGGCAGAGGTCGATTTATACAGGGGAGATTCTCGTACAGTCCAGGGGTGTGCGCGGGACAGGATAGTCAGACAGGCAGGGGTCGATACACAGGTTCAGGGCTTGACATTAACTTTTTGGCTCACTAGCCACTGTGGCTAGTGGTTTTCCAAAGTCACTAGCCACTCAGCATTTCACCAGCCAAAAATCACCACACTAAATAATTTTTTCATCAATACGTTCCCATTTTATAGCATGATGAATATGTTTAAAATCAAAATGCATATGATCGGTATCATGTTCCACCATGAATGCATGAAAGGGGGGGGGGCGGGGGATGTCATTTCTGATTATTGATTACCAATAACGGCATTCGTTATTGTAGCATCATACACTGATCGGCTGGTTGGCTATGCTAACAAGGCCTGATCAGCATGAAATCTACGTGAAATCGTTCTTACCTGTGGCCGGTTGGATCCCAAAAAGGATTTCCCAGTTATTGATCGCCATCTGGTAGATCGATATGTCCATTGGCTGATGCTATATTCCTTTACTGCATACTGAATTCGGCGTCGCAAAAGGTATTCCATGCGATCTGATGAAGGCATAGCTTCACGCTAACAGAAAAAGTAGGCCTGAATGAAAAAAATTAACATCCGGTCTGAAAACAAGGAGTACTCCATTCTCGAGACAGCACCACTACAAGGATCTGGCCGGTAATGCACTTTTCCGAATTGTTGTGGGAGTTGTAGTATTATGTAGTATCACTTGGATTGATGATGCCTTTTGCCTTTTGTAGACTACAATGTTTTTTTTTCATAAAAAAATGTCACCGGCCACCGTGGCGGGTAGAATGACGGGTCACCGGCCATTTGGCGGATGGCGGGTGTTAACACATTAACTGCCACGCTTCTATCCATCAATGTATGATCACTGCCACCAGTCTAAGCCTATGGAGATGTTCACCTTCTTTGCAGGGCTATAACTTTTTAAATTGTATTGCTAAATTGACATTACTATGGCCCATTCACCATCGATTATCTATCGTTCAGGATGTAACATCCGAACATCCGCAGCTCCTTCTCCCAACCCCCACCCATTCCAAACGCTGAATCGAGAACCTCATCCTTCACTCTGTCATCTTTCTCTCCCATTACAGAAGCCGAGACCCTGACACTGGTAACGTCGAACCGTCCGACTACATGCCAGCTGGACCAGCTACCCTCCCCACTCCTCCAGACCATAGCACCGGACATCCTCCCATTCCTAACTGCAACCATCAACTCCTCACTCAACTCGGGGGTGGTCCCCACCTCCCTAAAACAAGCCAGAGTCACGCCCCTCATAAAAAAACCAACCCAGAACCCCACCGTCATAGCCCTACATAGCATAACTATCGCCCTGTCTCTCTTCTCTCCTTCCTTTCTAAAACACTTGAACGTGCTGTATCCAACCAACTTACTGCTTATCTCTTACAGAATGACCTCCTAGACTCCAATCAGTCTGGCTTCCGGACTGGCCACTCCACAGAAACGGCCCTCATTGCGGTCACAGAGGCACTTCACTTAGCAAAAGCGAAAGGCCTCTCCTCTGTCCTGATTCTCCTAGATCTATCTGCAGCCTTCGACACAGTCAACCATCAGATCCTCCTCGCGGCCCTCGCAGGAATGGGAGTGGCTGGATCTGCGCTGACATGGCTGACATCATACCTCAATGACCGCTCCTACCAAGTGTCATGGAGAGGGACTCTGTCGGCCACCCGCCCCCTTCGGACGGGTGTCCCCCAGGGCTCGGTCCTAGGACCCCTTCTCTTCTCCCTCTACACTAAATCACTGGGTAACATTATTACGTCTCATGGCTTCTCATATCATTGTTATGCCGATGATACTCAACTCTTCCTCTCCTTCCCTCCCTCAGATATCCACGTCTCTGAGCGGATCTCGGCCTGTCTGTCCGACATCTCCGCCTGGATGACGACCAACCACCTCAAACTGAACCTAAGCAAAACAGAATTGCTCCACCTGCCGGCCAAATCCTCCCCCCTGACCGACCTCTCCATCACAGTCGAGAATGCAGCTGTGACCGCGTCGCCGACCGCCAAGAACCTTGGTGTTGTCCTCGACGACCAGTTGAACTTCTCTGCTCACATCGCAGCGACAACCAGAACCTGCAGATTCCTCCTGAGCCACGTCAGAAGGATACGCCCCTTCCTGACAAAAGAAGCCACCCAACTCCTCGTCCAATCAACAGTCATCTCCCGCCTCGACTACTGCAACGCACTGCTAGCTGGCCTCCCGGCCACTGCCACCAAGCCTCTTCAACTCATTCAAAATGCAGCGGCCCGCCTGATCTCAAACCTACCGAAGTCGGCCCATGTCACCCCACTTCTTAGGGACCTGCACTGGCTCCCCATTGCTGCACGTATCCGCTTCAAGGCCCTCGACCTAGCATACCGTGCGGCAAAGGGAACCGCTCCCGCCTACCTCCGGTCAATGGTCTCTAACTACACACCCTCAAGACCCCTACGCTCTGCATCTTCTGGCCGCCTCAGATCTACTCCTATCCAAGCTCCCGGAGGGTCATCAAAGAGAAGCCGCCTATTCTCAGTCCTTGCCCCACAATGGTGGAATGAACTACCCATCCCAGTTAGGACAGCCGAATCCCGTCCAATCTTTCGCCGTCGACTAAAGACTCACTTCTTCAACCATTATCTGAAATGATTAAAAAAAAATAATAAAAAAAATCTAACCCCGACTAACCTTAATGTCATGCACTTGTCCTAATAAACTAACCTACACTGTAACACGCAACACTTTGATGAACATTGTTACTCAGCTGATAGAGTTATACCCTTCTTGCTGTCTTGTCGCACAGAACTTGTAAGTCGCTTTGGATAAAAGCGTCAGCTAAATGACTAAATGTAAATGTAAATGTATGTAGGAACGTTACACTTTTTCATTCATAGATTCATACGAAAATACCATCTAGAATATAAATATGTTTTTATCGTTTTCTGCAGTAATTCCTAGAGTTATAGGCATAAACGCATATATAGATTATCAACTGCCGTTTGTTGCCGATACACGTTATATTAAAAATTTCAACTGTACATGATCCTAAACGTTATGACTGATCATGCGCGGATGAACGGGGGGGAGTCGTTTATAATTCCGTGATCGTCAGTAAATGCAGTATGGGTGATATATTGATCAGAGCAGTTTGCATTATTAATAATAAACACTCACGCTGAAAATGACATCAGCGTCCTCTTACCGTTCGCCGATGAGACTGGAGGAAAAAGATCCCACTTATTTGACGGTGATCTACTCGGTCCATTTCCGGTTTGTATAATAATAATAAACGCCCAAATCATATCGATTATTGAGTTATGGCAGCGATCCATATACACGATGTGTGTCTAGAGTCCCGCAACAATATGTGAGTGCCGGACGCATTTGCCCGGTGCACCGAGATCACCAGAGATCCATTTCCGGTTGTAACTCGCCGATCATCCACCAGGCGGCAGTATTGAAGCGTTGCAGAGTAGTGCAGGCTCCCACTGCATCAGACCAGGCTCCGTGAGGGCATTCTGAATACCATGGCGAACAAATGAAATATGATCTCAATAACGTTGTACGCCGTGGAATGGCAGAATTAGCATGACCTTGAAACACGTTGTACAACGTTTATGGCGCAGGATGTGTTAATGTCAAGCCCTGCACGGGTTACAGGGTAGTCAGCCAGGCAGGGGTCAAAACTGGTACAGGTCCTCATACATTCCGGAGTTGTCAGGTAGGCGGAGGTCAGAACACATTTATCGAGAGCCAAAGATCAGGGTGAAGAGCCAGGTAGGACTGCGGGGAAAGGAGGACAACAAAGGGTTAGGCACGGTCAGAGAACAAAGGACTAGATAACTATAAGAGAGCAGAATAACATGACTAACTGGGAAACACGAAGTTACGATCTGGCAGCATCATGACATCTGAGGCGGGGTTATATCACTGACGTAATTGGCCCACAGACGTCAATCAGCTGCTCGACCTGAACTCCATACCTGACTAACGAGAGAGAGAGAGAGCGAGAGCGAGAGAGAGAGGGAGGGAGTAACTATCCGGCACACCTCTGGGAAGATCAGGACACAGAGGAGCGGAAAGGACAGATGAACTTAGGTGCTAACTTGCAGCATTCCACCTTAAGAGGAAGGTCGCGGGTACAGTAAATAACCACACCTCCTGGCCTGGATGATAGCGCGGGGATGGAATCCGATGACGATCAGCCTGTCGCTGGTACTGGGAAACAGAGCAGAGTAGTGCAGACCGAGCCTTCTTCCACGTTCGTTGGCAGCGGCGAACGAACTCCCGGGCCGACGGAACACTGACCTCCACCTCTTGGTCAGGAAACAGTGGAGGTTGATACCCGAGAGCACACTTGAATGGGGAGAGTCCAGTACCCAAGCTCTGGAGCGAGTTGTGAGCGTACTCCACCCAAACCAGCTGCCGACTCCAGGAGGTAGGATTGGAGGCGATCACACAGCGTAGAGCCGTCTCCATGTCCTGGTTGGCATGCTCAGTCTGCCTGTTAGACTGTGGATGGAAACCAGAAGACAAACTGGCTGACGAGCCAATGAGGGAACAGAACGGCCGCCAGAACTGCGATGAAAACTGTGGCCCCTGATCCGACACCACATCCCGGAGGAGACCATGAAGTTGAAAGACGTGCTGGACCATCAGTTGTGCAGTCTCTTTGGCGGAGGGAAGTTTGGGCAGGGGGATTAAGTGTGCATATTTGGAAAACCGGTCTACTACGGTTAGGACGGCGGTATTACCATCTGAAGAGGGCAGTCCTGTGACAAATTCAATTGAGATGTGTGACCATGGCCGGCGTGGGACGGGTAGCGGGTGGAGGAGCCCTGATGGAGTGGGTCGCCTTGCCCTGGGTGCAGGCGGTACAGGCCAATACGAAGGCCTGTGTGTCTGTCTCCATGGTAGGCCACCATAAGTGTTGTCGCAGAAACACCAGGGTGCGGCTAACCCCAGGGTGACAGGTGAGCCTGGAGGAGTGTGCCCACTGTAGGACAGCCGAATGAGCAGAGTCCGGGACAAACAGGCGGTTAGGCGGACCATTGCCGGGGTCGGGTTGGGAGCGATGTGCAGCCCTGATCGTGCGTTCGACATCCCAGGTGATCACAGCTATGAAGCAGGAGGGCGACAGGATGGGGTCCTGGTCGGAACCGGACTCCCCCGCTGAAAAGAGATGAGACAAGGCATCGGCCTTGACATTTTGTGAGCCCGGGCGATAGGACAACGTGAAGTTGAATATCCCAAAAAATAACGCCCACCGGGCCTGAAGAGAATTGAGACGTTTCGCTCACTGAAGATAGGAGAGGTTTTTGTGATCGGTCCAAACGATAAAGGGGAGAACCGCTCCCTCCAGCCAGTGACGCCACTCCTATAGTGCCAGCTTCACAGCCAACAGCTCCCTGTTGCCGACATCATAGTTCCTCTCCGCTGGGGATAGACGTCGAGAGAGGAAGGCACACTGATGGAGCTTATTGTCTGTATGGGACCGCTGGGACAGGACAACTCCCGCTCCCGTATCTGAAGCATCAACCTCCACCACAAAATATATATCAGTATCGGGCTGGACCGAGACGAAGCGGCGTTTGAGGTAGAGAAAAGCAGCATCCGCCTCAGGAGACCAATGGAAAACGGAGTTAGTGGAGGTAAGAGCACAGAGGGGGGTGGGTGACACGGCTATAGTTGCGGATGAACCGCCTTAAAAAATTTGTCCATCTGTACCTGCCCCTCGGAGATGATGTAGCCCAGAAAGGATACAGAGGATACATGAAACTCGCACTTCTCCGCTTTAACAAAAAGCGTATTCTCTAACAGCCGTTGGAGAACTATGCGAACATGACGTTGATGAGTCTCCAGGTCCTTGGAGAATATTAGAATGTCGTCCAGGTACACAAATACGAACTGTCCATTCATGTCCCTGAGAACGTCATTCACCAGATTCTGGAAGACTGCTGGGGCGTTGGTAAGGCCGAACGGCATCACGAGATACTCGAAGTGGCCGATAGGGGTATTAAACGCAGTCTTCCACTCGCCATCCTCCAGAATGTGAACGATGTGGTAAGCGCTGTACAGGTCCAACTTGGAGAAGACAGTGCAGAGGACCGAAGGCAGAGCTGATGAGGGGCAGCAGGTACTTATTCTTTACAGTGATGTTATTAAGACCCCGGTAATCCATACATGGTCTTAGGGTTCCATCCTTCTTGCAGACAAAAAAAAAACGCCCCCACGGGAGACGACGAGGGACGAATCAAGCCCGCCACCAGAGATTCCTGGATATACTTTTCCATCGCTTCCCGTTCCGGGCGCAAGACTTTATACAGATGACTGCTGGGCAGGGGAACCCCTGGCAGGAGGTCAATTCAATGACACAGTCATACGGCCGATGGTGCGGCAGAGACATCACCCGTCATGAAACACTCCGGGGGGGGGGGGGGGGGGAGAGCGTGGCGCGTCACTCCTCCATACGGACTTACGGTCCGACACTTGTGATGCTGTTCTGACCGCTTCGTCCAACATGGATTCCTTTCGATATAACGGCATCTCCCGACCGATCTCCCGGTTCATCCCGCATTAGAATGCGGAAATGAGAGCGCTGTCATTCCAGTCAGATTCCAACCCTTGGAAATGGGAAACAAACTCCCATATAGACAGTTTGTCCTGACGGAGATCGAGCAGACACTGGCCCACCTGCTGGCCCCGTACGGGGTGGTCGTACACTCGTTTGAGTTCGGAGGCACAAGTGTCGGATGACTGAGCGATTGGAGATCCTCATTCGAAGAGAGCGTTGAAGAGACTCAGAGGGGGCCCCTCCAGCAGATTAACCAGGTAAGCAATTCTCGCAGTATCATTAGCGAAACGATTGGGCTGAGCATAAGCCAAAAGGTCCCCTTATAAGGGGACCCTGCTTTTCTTTATCATAAATCGATCAATAGAGACCGTATTAGATCCCCATGTGGGGTATCATTGGAAAGCCACACTCATTGGCTATAACCCTGTCCAAATATTTTCGAGATCGCCAAATGATTGACGGAGCGAGAGTCGGGGGTGGTAATGTGTACTTTGGCGCATGCCTCACATATCGGCATGTAACTCGAGAACCGCTGAACGGATTTTGTCACCTGAAAGGGCAATCGACAGGCAACAAATAGGGCTTTAATTCTATCGATATATTGTATTAAAAGAAATGCACACCGAGCCGCTAGAGGTCGGCAAAGTGGCATCGCGAATCGTCCTCATGACGATTAAAGAGTAAAGACCATAACCCTATCAAAACAGCAGTCAAAGTGTATATTTTCATTTTACCGATGTTTTATACGATTTACCGAAAATAAGAATTTATCGGAAAAATGCTAATTATATCTCTTTTATCGTAAAACCGCAAGGAAATGACTAAATCCACATTTAACCCTGCCATTGGAAAGAGGAGCATTTTCCCTATCCATAGATGTATGATTTGGCCATAATAAGGTCACGGTCAAGTTCAAGGTCAAATATGAATTTATAATTAAAATCGATTATCATTTATTACTGTATCTACAAATCCTTCTGTTTAATCATCTTCCCTTTATTCATTTGCTTAGATTTTTGTCGACGCAGAATGTTTGCGTCGATTAGTCATAAAAAGAAAATTTATATATTTTTTTTTGCACTACCTATCTTGAAAGTGGCTTCTCAGCTCTGGTCCAGCTAAAGACAAAGCAGAGGAACAGATTGGACATTGAGCATGACCTCAGAGTTGCTTTGTCTACCATCACCCCAGACTTTGAGACTCTTGTCAGGAGCAAACAACATCCCAGTTATCCCATTAGTTCCCTGGGATGTTAAGCTAAGAAGTCTGCTATATATTTTTTTTAGTTATTTAAACACTTCCACTTTAATTTGTATTATTTAATTTATTTATCTTGTTATGACTTGACTTAAGCCTTTGCACTCCCTGCGGAGCATAGGCCACTGACGATTTATTTCTATGTTGCACGGTTTTTGGCCTCCCGAACGATGTTGTGCCATCCCAGTCCAGCCTCTTTCATTTCCCCTTCCCAAGAACGGCGCCAGGTGTTTCGAGGCCTGCCGCGTTTCCTCTTTCCAGGTGGGTTCCATCGTAGGGCTTGCCGGGTGATGTTTGTGTCTTCCTTTCTCAGGGTATGGCCTATCCACATCCACTTTCTCTTCTTTATTTCTTCTGGTGGGGGTAGTTGTTTTGTGCGCTCCCACAGGTCCAGATTTGTAATGACATTTGGCCATCTCACTCTTAGAATGCGGCGGAGGCAGGAATTTATGAAGGACTGTACTTTCTGCTTCAGGCCTACGGTTGTCTTCCAGGTCTCCGAGCCATACAGGAGGACTGATTTAACATTGGAGTTAAAGATCCTCAGCTTTGTGTTGGTTTTTATTTCGCGAGACCTCCATACTCAACCAAGTAGGTTGTATGCCGTTTTTGCTTTTCCGATTCGCACTCTGATGTCTTCTTCTGTGCCACCCGCTGTATCTACTACGCTCCCAAGGTAGGTAAAGGAGTTAGTTTCTTCGATGGCCTCTCCCTCTAGTTCAATGTTTTGCTGGCACTTTGTGTTGATCTTCATAATCTTGGTTTTTACCCTATTGATCTTCATTCCTAGAGTTGAGGCTGTTTCCTTTAGTTTGTTGGTCTTTTGTTGCATTTGCTGGTGACTGTGTGATAAGAGAGCTAGGTCATCTGCAAAATCGAGGTCTTCAAGCTGGTGCATCAGTGTCCACTGGATGCCGTTTCTGGCTCCTTCTGTTGTCTTCTTCATGGTCCAATCAATGGCCAGCAGGAACAAGAAGGGGGACAGCAGGCAGCCTTGTCTCACTCCGGTCTTTATCTCGAACGGGTTTGAGGGCTCCCCTCTGTGCAGTACCCTACTTGTCATCCCGTCATATGATCCTCTGATGATGTTGATGTACTTCGGTGGGATTCCATAGTGCTCCATCAGGTGCCACAGACTGTTCCTATCTAGACTGTCAAAGGCCTGTTCGAAATCGATGAAGTTGATGTATAAAGAGCTGTTCCATTCCAGGGACTGTTCGATGATGATCCTCAGTGTGGCGATCTGGTCTATGCATGACCTTTCTTTCCGGAATCCTGCTTGATGGTCTCTGAGGAGCATGTCAACGGCAGTCTTCATCCTATCTAGAATTATCCGGTTGAAGACTTTGCTGGCGGTTGAAAGTAGCGTGATCCCCCGGTAGTTCTTGCATAGTGCAAGGTCCCCTTTCTTTGGTATCTTCACTATGTAGCCTTCTTTCCAATCTTTGGGTATCCTTTCTTCTTGCCAAATTTTCCTCATGAGGGGATGGAGTGCTTTGATGCTTGTAGTGATGTCTGTCTTGAATGCTTCACTCGGAATGGTGTCTGGTCCTGCTGCTTTCCCATCTCTCAATTGTGATATTGCTTTCCTAGTTTCTTCTTTTGTTGGGGGGGTCATTTTCAGTGGGAGTGTGTCTGTTGCTGCTTGTATATCTGCTGGGATGCTCGCTGGTGCTCTGTTGAGCAGCTCTGTGAAATGTTCTACCCATCTCCTTGTTTGTTCTTCCTTTGTGGATAGTGTGTTTCCTGCCTTGTCTTTTATGGGCTTCTCTGATCTCATCCTTCTCCCCGAGAGCTTCCTGGTGATTTTGTATACCTCTCTCATGTTTCTCTGTCCCGCTGCTTCTTCTGCTTGTGTAGCAAGCTCTTCATAGTAGCATCTCTTGTCTGCCCTGACCTTTTTCTTTATTTCTTTATGTATCCTGTTGTATTCCTTTGTGTGCTTCTCCTTAGCTGCTCTCGTCCTGGCATTGTTGAGGTAGTCCTTTGCCTTTTCCTCTCCTCCATACTGTCCAATGTTCTTTGGGTGATCCACATTTTGTTTTCTTTCTTTCTTCTTCCCAGACTTTCCTCGCAGGTTGTTTGCCACACGTTTTTGATCTTCTCCCAGCTTTCGTCGATTTCTTCTTCCCCACTGCCCATTTCAGCCAGGGCCTGGAACTTGTTCCTCAGTGTGATCTGGAAGTGCTTCTGGTGTAGTTTTTCTTCCAGTTTCTTGGTGTCATACTTTGTTATTCTGTTTCCTGGGGTCCCCCTTTTCAGCTTCAGTTGTACCTTTGCTATGACTAAGTGGTGGTCTGATCCCACATCTGCACCTCTCTTTGTTCGCACATCGAGCAGAGATCGTCTGAACTGCTTCCTGATGCATATGTGATCGATTTGGTTGCATGTTTTCTGATCAGGGGACACCCATGTGGTCTTGTGAGTTTCTTTATGTGGGAAAAAGGTTCCGCCAATTACCAGGCTGTTGTCTGCACAGAAGTCCAAAAACATCTGCCCATTTTCGTTTCTGCAGCCCACTCCTTGCTGTCCCATGACTGGTACGTATCCGTTGTTTTCTTTTCCCACTTTGGCGTTCATGTCGCCCATCAGTATAACCACCTCCCTTTCCGTTGCTTTGAGTAGTGTGTTCTGTAGTTTTCCATAGAACTCCTCCTTTGACTCTTCTGTGGCATCGTTGGTTGGTGCGTATGCCACAATGATCCTGAGTGTGATTCTTGGATGAGACGTTCTGAACTTTGCTGTGATGAGTCTAGAGGAGACTGGTTCCCATCCAATGAGAGCCTTCTCCGCCTGTGTTGAGAGCATGATGCCTACCCCCTGCGTGTGTGGGGCGCCTTCTTCTTCATGTCCAGAGTACAGTATCTGTTTTCCGGATGCTAATCTGCTCTCTCCTGAACCTATCCATCTTGTTTCATTTAAACCTAGTATGTGTAAGCCGTAACTTTGCATCTCCTTTGCGATGTTGTCAGCTTTCCCTGCTTCGTACATGGTGCGCACGTTCCATGTTCCTATCTTTGTAGGTTTCCTGGTTGGGAGGACATTCGATCTCCTAGCTTCCCAGAGGCTTTGGCTAGCAGACGTCCTATTTTCCATTTCGGATCCACCACCGGGAGACCTTGCGCTCAAGTTATCTGTCAGTGTTTTCGTAATCAAAAGTTATCTTGTTATGAGTAGTTGTATTGTTCAAATGCATTTTGATTGAAAGTTGCTTAAGATCCTAATTCAAATGTTTCATGAGTCATTATTTTAATTTGCTATGGGATCATCATGTTATGTTAAGTTAACTGTTAAGGCAGAGGGACTGGACAACAGGGTGACATTCACAAGTGTGCAGACTTGAACATGTGAGGTAAAACATGCATTGGAGAAGGAGCCATGCCCACAGGAAGCAGAGATTGAGGGTGTGACAAAAATAATCGTTAGATTAGTCGACTAATCGAATGACAAAAATAATCGTTAGATTAGTCGACTAATCGAAAAAATAATCGACAGATTAGTCGATTACCAAAATAATCGTTAGTTGCAGCCCTACTTTACACTTGATCTCAAGAAGGTGGTCAATGAGCTCAGTGAGCGAAATCAAAATAACCTCAATGTTTTCATGGTGTTATTCACCGGCACAGATGCAAAAATAAATCATAATTTATATTCTCCTTTTTTTCATTACAATTTACTCAAGCCTAGTAGTAACAGACACAATATTTCTGACACTGGAAATACATACCCCCAGCCCCAGGTCCCTAGATGTTCCTAGATACCAAGAACATGCAAATTGGCCTTGTAGAAGTGGAGCAATCTTCCATTTACTTAGGCATGTACCTTTAGGCGAAATTTCTGAAAATAGGGCTACAGCTTAACAGGTTAACAAGCACTGTGTAAGGCATTGTTGACAGGTATGTATTTGCCGGGGCGGGAATGTGCGGCTCGGGTACTGGCTGGACAGAGGAAATAATAGTAGCGGCGGGTCAGAGGCGTAGTAACGAGAGGCTTAGGTGGGGTGGTGACTGGCACAAACTCCGCGAATTGATCTCGCAACCTGAGTACGGTGTTGAACAGTTCCTTCTGTCGGACAAGCATGGCCTTGAAACCCTCGTTTAACTAAACCAGTGATTGGTCGTGCTGTCCCAGTAGGCTGCCTTGGCTCTGTAGAGCCTGCCTCATCTCAAAGTCCGCTGGGTTCGTGTCCATGGCCAGATCGTACTGTCACGACTAGGCGTATTGAACCCAATATGCAGACAATGAGAAACGGCAGACAGGTCTTGTTAAAACCCGGTATGGGTATATTTAATACAATAGTATAGACAGGTCTCCAGGCAGAGGTCGATTTACACAGGGAAGATTCTCGTACAGTCCATGGGTGTGCGTGGAACAGGCTAGTCAGACAGGCAGGGGTCGATACACGGGTTACAGGGTAGTCAGCCAGGCAGGGGTCAAAACAGGTACAGATCCTCATACGTTCCGGGAAACATACGTTCAGGCAGGCAGATGTCAGAACACGTTTATCGAGAGCCAGAGATCAGGGTGAAGAGCCAGGTAGGACTGCGGGGAAAGGAGGACAACAAAGAGTTAGGCACGGTCAGAGAACAACGGACTAGATAACTATACGAGAGCAGAATAACACGACTAACTGGGAAACACGAAGTTACGATCTGGCAGCATCATGACATCTGAGGTGGGGTTATATAACTGACGTAATTGGCCCACAGACGTCAATCAGCTGCTCCGCTGACAGGAGCACACCGGAACTCCATACCTGACACGAGAGAGAGAGAGAGAGAGAGAGAGAGAGAGAGAGAGAGAGAGAGAGAGAGAGAGAGAGAGAGAGAGAGAGAGAGAGAGAGAGAGAGAAGAGAGAAGAGAGGAGAGAGGAGAGAGAAGAGAGAAGAGAGGAGAGAGGAGAGAGGAGAGAGGAGAGAGGAGAGAGGAGAGAGGAGAGAGGAGAGAGGAGAGAGAGAGGAGAGAGAGAGAGAGAGAGAGAGAGAGAGAGAAAGGGAGGGAGTAGCCAGGCAGACTGTGAAAGTATGATAGCATGTACAGTGCTGTATATACTCCATATATACATTTATATATACCGCATATATATATATATACATCTGTCTGAATATACCTGCATATAATCCTCCTATATACCTATGTATACACCTGTAGATACCCCATATAACTCTGTATGATAGCAATGTGAAATAATGCTGTATATACCGTGTATATATATATATTTATTCTTACCATATATATATATATCCACATAGATAATATGTAAATACCTGCACATAATCACTTTACATATCTGTAGATAGATACTATATCTATATATGTACATATCCCTTACCTACTCTTACTATTTACGCTGTTGGCCAGTATGACTACTACCATACTGTCTTTATACCTGTATCACTGTACATATTAATATTACAACTCTGTACATAAGATTAGCACTACACTCAGTAGTACTAATTTATATATTTTATACCCAGTTTAATCACCTGTAGGCGACATTGTATATTACTATTGCACTTTACTGTTACATTTGTACTTTTCATTGTACAGTACTTGTACTGTATAATGACAATACATTTTAATCTAATATAATCTAATTATTATTCATAAAGGATCAGTAAACATTGCAGAAGTTGTTTTTATACTTGGAATTTGCTGGTTGCTGCATTAGCAGAACATCCATTAGAGAACTTAGATTGTACATTCCATACAGTAAAACATTTAAAGGGGAACTATTTTACAATTTATTTCACTATTTGGGCACTTTTACACAATTCCTGTGAGTCTATGGAACACCTCTGTAATTTTTTTTTTTTAAATTCATTGTTTTGTATTTCTAATCAAGTACTCAAAAACAGCATTTTTCTACCTCAAGATCTTAAGCCGTTTTGAGCCTGGGCTCCAACCACGGTGGGGCCTGATGCCACACTGCCAAATTATTATGCAGCTGAGACATCTCTGACATCACAGATATGCACATTTTCAGATGACTCAGTTCAGTGAGGGTGAATATTGTGAGAGGAGAATTGGAAGAATGCGCCAATATGAGAATTAGAGACATAGATCATATTAATATAAGTCCACATAGCTATGAAACAATGCTAAACACTGAAAAAGGCCATTTATAAGATAGTTCCCCTTTAAAACAGAATGTGATAGTGTCCATCATTTCTATCACTAGATATGATGTATGCTATATTATGATGGTCAGTGCCTTTCTTTGTAAAGTATTCATGCAATGAAGTTACAAGAACTAACAGAAGCTACTTTAATCATCAAGAGTCAGTTTATTTTTATATTCTAAAAGGCAAAGGACATAACAGGATTTGAGAATAAATCCAAGGTTGAGTGCACAAAAATGTTTCACTGCAAGCGATTATGTACAAAAATGAAAATCAACTAACTTTACAGAATTAAATAGGTACTGTACTGATATTTAGAGTCAACTTTTGCTAACTTAACAGTGTTAGATCATTTTGCAAACTTAACTAGACCGTGGAGTTGAATTAAATTGTACCTACTAAAGATAAATTTTTTTCACCACAGCACATCAGATAACAAGGTTCAATTCAGTCAACCTTGTTATGTGAATCAAAGTTCACTATTAGTGCATCAAGAACAACAGTATGCTTTACTCATTTCTCTTTCACAGATGGCAACTCCTATCAAGGAGACGCTGTGACCTCACAGGGCCGGGTAACATTAACAGGTAAAAGAGAACAAAGCAAGAGAATGCCCACTTCCATCCGTTGACATGTTTACTCAAATACGCTGCCCATATACAGTACAGTGGCTAGCAGTGAGTAACTATTTGATTGTACCATCATTGTATAACTACATCCATTTTAGTGCCATCATACAATAACTCAGAATCAACGTTCAACCTTTCTTGTGCCTTAAAGAATAATTAAATGTCCAGTCCACACACACCTGGTAACATTTGATCAATCAAGCAGATAACCTGTATGGAACTTTCTGCTTCATAATTTATACATAAACATGATTTTGGCTTGGGCGTAAGTGGCGACTTAAAAGTTAGGGCTGGGTGATATGGACGGATGTTATTGACAAGTTAATTTTATCATTATCATAAAGGTATCCTTCCATATGTGTATTTCATTTGAGTTAAATACTAATATTTGTGTCGTGCAGATATTAGAATGAAGCACTCCTGAAATTAATTGACGTGGGATTATTAAAATCCCGTAAGCAATAACAAAAGGGAGTGCTATGGTATATATTGGCCTTTGGCCTTGTTCCTACAGTACAACTGCGGCACAGTAGTGCCAATAAACTACCATGATCTGAAGGTTTTTTTTAGAACACATTTTCAGAGGAAGACAAACAATAGCATGTTGATATAAACAGGATAAGTGCAAAGTCCTGCATTAGCCATTGTATAATTACCATAACAATTGCATGGAAAATACAATTATCACAAATCACCCAGCCCTAGTCTCACCCAGCCCCATTTCAGTTTGGGATTGATCATGCCCCCCCCCCCCCCCCCCCCCCGCCCAATGACAATCCTTGAAACAACACTGTATTTTGCTTGATTGATGCCTCTACTAATTACAGATACAATGGATTTGAAAGATATACTGTAAGTCTGTTCAACACTATGCGTGCTATATTAAGAGAAGCCAAAAAACACTTACTACCAATTTGAAACAAAATCTGATATGAAAGTGACCATTTCTCAGAAGTTCAACACAGATGAGTTTAAATACATGAATTACATGAATTTATTTTCGACCTTCAGTAGGCAATAACGAAAGTGCTCTTGTCAAACCTGTAAAAAAATAATTTATACACACCCCCATCATCTGATTGGAGGGTTCGTCACAAAATTGTTGACAGCTGTTTTTCTTCATTGATGGCCGTCCCCCCGATTTATCTGCTGGTGCTTCCCCTCTCCACCACAGTGTCTAATTCGTTGTCATTTGCTAAACGGGAGGCAGGCGGGCAGTATGACGGTGGAACAGGCCGGACCGGCCAAGGGCTCCGCTACCTCTCCCTCCAGCTCTGTCCATGACCCTTTCTCTGGGCTATAGCAGATGGTGGAAGACTTGTATGCCCCCTGTAAACACAGATATTTGGAGTTCATGTTTAGGTTTTACATATACTTACATCACGGCAGTTAGAAACAAAAAGAGCCAGGAACTAATGATATGTTGAAAGGTCTGAGTATATGGAGTGTATCAGTCTTCTACTTCCACCGGGACAGGATGGGAGGATTTTTGTTCTTTGAATCATAGGAGCGGGACGGGGGTAATCTTGCAGGAGCGGGACGGGACGGGACAGGAGTTAAAATCCACTCCAGTGTCAGTCTCTATGCCAGAGTGCACTAGGCTGAATGTAGCAAGATGTAGCAAAGCATTGCTGTAAACCTTGCCCCAGAGACACTATAGGGAGGTGTAGTCTGACGTCACTTTAGTTTCCTGTGCGGTCCACCCGTATAGGGATTTATCATTGGGAAAATTTATTATCGGCTATTATAATAATTCTGCCTCATGAACATTGGCAAGCTTTCTATTTTTGCACTAAATGAGTTCCCTTCTATCACTAACATTATTGTTTAAGCATTTTTGGTTGAAATAAAGTTAGTTATAAGGCTGTTTAATTTGTCGTTAAAAAATAACTACACTTACCAGTAGAAGGCCTGTCGTTCAGTGCTGTCACGCCAGAGTGAAGTGTAGTTCCTCAGTGAACGAAAACATAAACGTTGTTATTTTGTTACCTTTTACAATTAATTGCGAATGTTTTTATGTTGAGCTATAGATTGTGGATGAATACACACAGAAAGGTACACCATGCCAATGTCCATGCTTTATTTGTTTTAAACGAGACAATTTAGAAATGTGTCCATTGGAAATTCATTGCAATTTCAAGAGGGGTGGACCGCGCGGGAAAGAGCAATGACGTAACCACTACACCAGTACTAGAGGTAGTCTAATATACTATTGTATATTAAGACTCTTTAGGCAGATTTTGACTAATAGACTAGGCAAAATATATGTGTGCAAGGCTTTTTCTCCCCATTGTACATCCTGTCCTCGCAAATCAACTCGCAACAATTAATTTACTTGAGGCTATGACTGACCACGCATGTTCGATATGAAAAAAGTTAGTGATTTGGGGACAATGAGATGTCTGGCTAGCAAGCCAGCATTTGTGTCGAACATATTGTCCGATTATATTAACTTTTTGTTAACCATGGGCAAGGTTATTGACTAAATCTGCATGCGCAGATTGATAAACCTAGATCTCTGGACAATCCAGAGACTCTGTGGTCAATCTGTCTAATGCGGGAGTGCTGTGGTGCTGTCTATAGACCACTGCAACACGTCCGGTATTCTGAAATCATGGGAGAGAGCGGGGGGTGAAAATGAATGAATGTGGATGAGAGCCTTGACATTAAGTGGTTGTAGCTGTGGCTGTAGGGATGTGGGAGACATGATCCAATAGATATTTTATATGAACACGGAGAGACCAATCCCAAGTCGATCGGCACTTTTTTGGCCAAGCTATAGTCACTTTTCTGCACCTACTCCCGAACTACACATGCGCAGATTGATGAACCTAGACTCCGTGGGCAATCTGTGCATGCAGAGTTCGGGAGTAGGTGTGGAAAGCAACTATAGCTCGGCCGAGAAAGCGCCGATCGACTTGGGATTGGTCTCTCCGTGTTCAGGAGACTCATGCGTATAAAAGTCTATTGGATCATGTCTCCAGCACCTCCACAGCCGTATCTGCAACCACTTAATGTCAAGGCTCTCATCCACATTCATTTATTTTCTCCCCCCGCTCTCTCCTCACGGAGCTCAATGTAACACGGAAGTGCAGTAGTCTATAGACTTGAGCAAGAGAACTACGATACCCAGCACCACCCGGTGCGTTCACTGCGTTGATGGTTCTCTAGCACGCAGTAGCTTCTATAAAGTATGGCAAGTCTGCGTGCAGTTGTTAAGTTACTCATGAACCAGATTTCCGTGCATTATGAGAAGTTTTATCATTTATCAGAAGTTTTAGCCTCTTTGAACAGAAATATTAAAACATTAGCTTAGAAGTAATCACGATTAGCATAGCTAACGTCAGTTAATGTTTACTTCTCAATATTTCTTTGATAATGTACTGTATGTTATCAAAGAGGATATGGCAAAGGTCCTGTGTATTGCTGGTGAATGTAGCTTGGTTTCTGGCATACAAAACAACTGTCAGATATATTTTTATCCTATTTATTTCCATGAATTTAATGAATTCTTGTCATGGCTTGATAGCCAGCTCTCAGAGCTAGGTGGCTTGCTGGCTGGCTGGGCATGTGACATTAGGGAAATCATCAGGTCTGACAGTGCATTCCATTGAAGTGGGAACTAGGAAATATCCAACCTCCTACTAGGAAAAATGCAATGAAACGGCCCTCAAAGTCGGAATTCCAAGTAGGAAACTCTAGGTTGGTCTCTCAACTCAAGACTTTTCCGAGATGCCGTTATCTGCAGTCATTTCAACATGGCGGCATAGCCTACACTATCAATTGTAAAGAACATTGTTTTAATCTTTAGAAGACGGCTGACGCTAGATTTCTATTAATACCAGTGTGGTAGCCAAATATAACAGTGTCTAAGCATATACTTCCTACCCATTTGAGATACCCATAGAAGCTTAATACTTACAAATTTCAACTTCCTACCTAGAAATGCTACCTATGAAGCTTCTTGTGTGCTCAGAAACCAGCCACACCAACACCAGCTGCTTCCGGTGTCACATTTCCCTTATATAAACTTATCTTACATATTTTACATATCTGTGGTTTATTTCCGATCTGGGCACTGGAATGCACTAAGGTCGTAATTCAGATTTTCCAACTGGGAACTTCCGACCTCCGACTTTGAACGGAACGCGCCTTGATTGGTCTACTTTTCTGTGTGTGATGTCAGTGAAATCATCTGTTTTGATTGGTCTACTTTTGTGGGGACAGACATAGAGACAGCCCCTTCGGGTCTACGCCATAAAAACAAGTGACCACTGGTGGAGTTGAAGGTGCAGGAAAGTGGAGCTACCGCCCCGTAGGACTTGTGTTTCTGCTGACTCACTCAGTCACCAGTCAGTCAGTCAGTCAGTCAGTCAGTCAGTCAGTCAGTCAGTCAGTCAGTCAGTCACACTCATTCAGTCAGAGGACTACAGGCTGGTCCGTCAGGTCCAGCAAAAACAGATTAACTTAATGCATTCAAATAATTATAATTATAAATGAATCAGTTCCATTGACACCCGGCCTAGCCTACTCATTGCTCTTGAGGAAACTATATTGTGAGACTTTACCATGCTCCAGCTGTATCCCCCCACCAGGAAGATTCTTTCATCCAAAATGGCACAGCCAGGGCCACTCCTCCCCTCCAGGATGGGTGTCTGTAGGATATTCCACTGGTCTGCCTTGGGATCATAACACTCAACCAGCATCACGTCGAGATGGGAGAAACCTACACGGAGCAAGAAGAGAGGAAAGATATATGACAAACCCCTTAGTTATTCCATCATCACGTAAGTGTACATCTGTTTTGTGTGTTTGTGTGTGTGTGTTCATTTATTCAATCTTTATTTATACTTGATAAATACGCTGAATAATTAAACTCATTTACAGTGTCGTCGAGTTGTTACATTCATAAATGTCATAGTGCGTGCGATAAATACTGAAACAAATACAGACAATCAGAGCAATTAAGAGCACAATTGAGGTAACAATTGCATATGTACTTGTTGCATATGGTAAATCTGAATCTGAAGACTGAATCTGAATTGAAAAACATGTCTAGTTTCAGAGTTTTCTGCAGGGTAATCCATGAGGTAGGGGCAGAGAAGCCAAAAGAAGATCTACCGAGTTCAGTACAAACTCTAGGCACTCTAAATGTAAGACAATCACTGGATCGTATACGACAGGGTCCAGTGGTCCATTCCAATAAAGAAGCAATATCATTTGGACAGTCTCTAATTATGGCTGTGTGTGTGTGTGTGTGTGTGTGTGTGTGTGTGTGTGTGTGTGTGTGTGTGTGTGTGTGTGTGTGTGTGTGTGTGCGTGCGTGCGCGTGTGTGCGTGTGTGTGTGTGTGTCCTCATTCATTATTCCTGGAATGATGAAGTGGTGAAGAGAACTGGCGATGTCTTTGTCTAATGTAGGTCATGGACATGAATGACAGCAGATCCGCAGATTCACATACAGCAGATACAGCAGAAATGAAAATCATATTTATCTTATCCCAGTCTCTATTCAGTGCCTGGGGTGCACAAGGCTATACCTTTCAAATGGTTTCCACCAATAGCGTAGAGGCGGTCGTTCATCCCAGCCAGGGTATGAATGGCACGCTTTGTGTTCATATCCTGTTTCCTGGCCCACACGTCCATTACGGGGTCATAGCAGTAGAGCCAGGAGACGTATTCCCCATTGTGTACTCCTCCTGCAACAGGTACGACAACATGCAACATTACTTTCTAAATACGCAGTGTACTGTGTACTTGGAGTACGTGGGCTGTTGACATAATACTGTAAGGGCAAATGGACACAGTCTGAGTAAATGCACTGACATGCAGGTCACTCACTCCTGAGTAATGTATTGATTTAGCCCCAGCACACCTTTTCAATGATGCACATTAAGTCCTTCCCTCTAGAAATGCACTCGTGAGTTGAGAGTGAAAGGGGCTCGACCTTAATTGAGATGGGCAGATCATCCAATCGTGCAGTAACATCTAGGAAGTCACTATTACTACTAATACTGTAAAAAGGAACTTCTTGTTACTTCTGTAACTTGTTGCATCGACCTGATACTACAGTAGATACTGATACTAACTACAACAACCTATACCATGAATTTCAATCGCAAAGATTTACATCAGCTTGAACTCTGTTTCCTGAATGACAGGGTGCCTTTACTCTTTCCACTATATCCCTGATAAAGGGATAGCTTTGATCTTTGGAATCTATATAATCTATCTCTGATCTATTTCCTACTTACCAATGTTGTCGTCGATCGGTAGGATCCTTTCTCAGCACAATCCGTGCCGTTCCTTATACTAGCTCCAACTAGTTAGCCACAAACTAACGCAACGTCAATGGGGTCACGCTCCGACTGAAAGCTAACTGATATTCACGGTGCACACAAAGTATATTAAACCTGTTAAGCTTTTAAGCCATATTTTCAGAAAATCCGCTTTGTCGTGTGGCAGTGAAAGGGTTAACCTGCTGTATTGTCACAGTGAAAGGGTTAACCCTTTGGTAGAGCGGCAGTGAAAGGGAACCTGTTAATCTGTAGACCGTTTTCGCCTAAAGGTACATGCCTAAGTAAATGGAAGATTGCTCCACTTCTGCAAGGTCAATTTGCATGTTCTTGGTATCTAGGAACATCTAGGGACCAGGGGCTGGGGGTATGTATTTCCAGTGTCAGAAATATTGTGTCCGTTACTAGGCTGAGTAAATTGTAATGAATAAATTAATTATGATTAATTATGATTTATGATTTTGATGATGATGATCATCAAAATGGGGCGGCGTGGCTCAGGGGTAGAGCGGGTCGTCCAATGATCGAAGGGTTGGTGGTTCGAATCCCGCTCAAGCCCATGTCCATCCCACTGCCGTTGTGTCCTTGGGCAAGACACTTAACCTACTTGCCTCGTATGAATGTGTATGCATGTGAATGAATGTTGATGGTGATCGGAGGGGCCGTAGGCGATGATTATTCGCCACGCTTCCGTGAGTCTGCCTCAGGGCAGCTCTGGCTGCAATTGTAGCTTACCACCACCGGTATGACTGTGTATGAACGAATAATGGACTCTGTAAGCGCTCTGGGGTCACTGGGGTGTCATGAAGAGCGCTATATAAATCCAATCCATTATTATTATTATTATTATTATTATTATTATTATTATTATTATTATTATTATTATTATTATTATTATTATTATTATTATTATCAAAAATTGAAAACATTTTCTGAAAAATGCTCACTGAGCTCATTCACCACCTTATTGAGATCATGTGTACAACAAATCTAAGCAAATGAACCATGGGAAGATGATTAAACAGAAGGATTTGTAGATACAGTAATTAATGATAATCGACTTTAATTATAAATTCATATTTGACCTTGAACTTGACCTTGACCTTATTATGGCCAAATCATACATCTATGGATAGGGAAAATGCTCCTCTTTCCAATGGCAGGGTTGAATCTGTAATTAGTAATTTCTTGCGGTTTTTACGATAATTAGCATTTTCCGATAAATTTGTATTTCCGATAAAACATATAAAACATCGGTAAAAATGAAAATATACACTTTGACTACTGTTTTTGATAGGGTTATGGTATTTACTCTTGGCTACAATTATTTTTTTGAAAAACATTAACCTCTTGACATCCAAGGGCCCACATGTGGACGATTCTTTGCCGACCTCTAGTGGCTCGGTGTGCATTTCTTTTAATACAATATATAGGTAGAATTAAAGCCCTATTTGTTGCCTGTCGATTGCCCTTTCAGGTGACAAAATCCGTTCAGTGGTTCTCGAGTTACATGCCGATATGTGAGGCGTGCCCCAAAGTACGCAAAAGTACACATTACCACCCCCGACTCCCGGGGCTCTAGCTCCGTCAATCATTTGGCGATCTCGAAAATCGTTGCACAGGGTTGTAGCCAATGAGTGTGGCTTTCCAATGATACCCCATGATATGATAATTGGGGATCTAATACGGTCTCTATTGATCGATTTATGATAAAGAAAAGCAGGGTCCTCCTATAGGGGGACCTTAACAGGTTAACAGGTTAAGAACTATCCCTTTAAGCTCCACCTGACGGGGACGTGTTTGGGTGAAGGTGGCGATCTGCCCTGACCTGAGATGTAGATCTTCCCGTTGTGCACTGCGCCCGCGTGCGCCGCCAGGGGCTGGGGCAGAGACGACACGTAGTTCCACTCGTTGGTCTCCAGGTTGTAGGACTCCACGCTGGAGAGGTAGCCTGACTCGTTCCTTCCACCGATCACGTACAGGTGCTTCTCCAGGCGGCAGGCAAAGAAACTGGCTCTCCTGAGACCAAGGTGTCAGTCAGCCAGACGACATCATCATTAAAACAACGCTGACAGATCCATTGAAAACGTATCAACAGATGGGGGGGGGGGGGGGGGGGGGGGGGGGGGGGGGACGACGACTATAACGGACACTCCCGACGCCACTGGGTTTGATTTGACATATAATTGTTGATTGTAAATACTAGGCAAACAAACATAAAACAAGCAATTATCAAATAGCAGCTACTTGTATGTAGACAATTGGGTACGGTGCGACTGTTTGCGTTACAATTGAACAGTGATCTTTACCTCTCCTGCATCGATGGTAGTTGTATCCAACTGTTGAATCTGGGATCATAGCGGCTGACAAAATTAGTACTGTGCTTTCCTGCAAAAGAGACGGGCATTAAGATCCATGACACAGACTTGTTATTGAAAAGAAATAAAATAAAAAGGAATGGATAATAATACTACTAATAATAATATTAGTGAACATACAGTTACAGTAATATCTACAGTGATTGATTAATGACATTACCATTGGGGTTCCACTGGTCCTCTCCACCCATCAGCAGCAGGAAGTTCTCTACCTCCACCACGCAGTGATGAGCGCTGTTGTAAGGCATTACTAGATACAAGGAAACACACAAACACACGGCGCCAGTCAGTCACAAGCCTTTGAGTGTAAAGCAGTTGTTGACATCCGTAGACATTTTAAATATGACTGCATTTTAATAGTGCTGTTCTAGTACTATGACACAGAGCTTTACAATGGAATGACTGGGTAATTTTTTTTCAGTATGGGCTGCCCCAATGGGAATCAAACCCCCAACCCTGGCAGTGTTACAGTAATGCCATGCTAAAAGTGCCAAGCACCCTACCGACTGAGCTACACAGGACCACCATTCATTTGTTCTACTTTTAGTGTATGTTTCTGATTGAGCTATGTGGTTTTTAAGTGCATACAGTATAGCAATTTATTTATATACATACACGTGCCAACAAAGCGCATGAACCGGATCTCTGAATAATTATAATGCTTAATGGTGCTTTTTTTTATCTGATGTCACTATGTTGTCCAAGGTGGTTCATGTGAACAAAAACTGAACAATTTTGAAAGATTGTTTTCATAATTATACTGTAGATAGTATAAGTATCCACCTAATCTGTATCACTGTGCTGCATGCATTCCTTTTGGGTTGGAAGTGATTCTTAGTTGATGACTTTTTTTTACCTATTTTGTCATATATTTTTATGGGTTAGTAAAACGTTTCAAAATGTGCCGGATAATTACAGTATTTCTCCACATCGATGTGCCACAATGCTGGAAAGGACATGTGCAAGCATTTAAAAAAATTGCTTTACAGTATGGCCGCGTAGGTAAATTAGAAACACGCCCCAAAAGTATTAGAACAAAAAAAATTTAAATGTGAGCTTTCGCTTTAACTTAGGTTTCCATTGGACAACAGGTATAAAAGGGATACAGTACTGAAATGATCATTTGATATCTGTTATGTGCAACATTCTACTAGCTCATGCCTTTTAAATCCTGTATAATTTTGTATGTCTTACTTGTTGTGTTATCTATCTATCTATCTATCTATCTATCTATCTATCTATCTATCTATCTATCTATCTATCTATCTATCTATCTATCTATCTATCTATCTGTCTGTGCATGTCTTTATACAATGGCATGCACATTTCTTGATTCTGATTGGCTGAAACACTTCTTTCAGATGTTGTTATTTCTCATAACACACTCCACGTGATCCCAGAACCCGCCCACAACCGAATTACTTTTTTCCCGAATCACTCCGCCGTTCGTGTTTTTAGGAATGAAACCAAGATGGCGGACAATAATCTTTATGAATGGATGTATTGATATCGTCATAACGACTAATTAAAAAATGATAAAGTCACGTGGAATGTGTTAGTTGCTTACACAATGTTGGATTATGTAATTGGTTGGTCATGACTCATTGTGAAACAAAATATAAATAGCGGGAAGTGTGTTGTTAGATGGCATTCATTGTAGAACCTCCCTCTCCTTCAAAAGGACACTGTAATTTCACTGTTAATAAAATGTTCAATCAATCAATCAATCAATCAAATAACAACCGCTAACTTCACAGATGGCATGCTTTGTAGCAACCTATGTATAGATGTAGCACTGTCTATCTGTATGTCATATATGTTATGATGCATTGAAAATGGGGGACCCTGATGTAAACAAGACGAAAGTCTTTCTCTTCATGAATGGATGTATTGATATCGTCATCACGACTCATTCAAAAACGATAAAGTCACGTGGAATGTGTTAGTTGCTTACACAATGTTGGATTATGTAATTGGTTGGTCATGACTCATTGTGAAACAAAATATAAATCGCGGGAAGTGTGTTGTTAGATGGCATTCGTTGTAGAACCTCCCTCTCCTTCAAAAGGACACTGGGTCTCATTCCCCAATATTTTTCAAAGAGTTCTCTTGGAAGACTTATCTTGGAACCGACTGAGACAGAATCAATAACAAGTTCACTCTGAGTCCTCAACACGCTGGTAATATGTCTTAAGTGTCTCAAACGTTCACACCTGAGATATCTGCGTTGGGGAATGGCACCATGTCTCAAACGCGAATGCGCGTCCCCGTTCAGGACATTTGCATACAAAACAACGCCTCCAGAGCTCCTTATAAGGCAACTAATGATGCAGCCGTGGGAAAATGGATGCGGAAGCGTTTTGCGACCCATCGAAATTAGATTAGATTAATTGTATTGTCATCATATATAGTACAGCTCGGGCACCTGCCGCAGCGCTCGCTCACACACATGCGCGCGCAGTACTGTATAGCCTACGCGCGTAATGAATGAACGCAGTATAGGCTTATTATTCCATTAATGACTTGTTTCATTAGGATTTAGTAGATACTATATATATGCTCTGCCCTACGTACAGTATAAGTACTTATACTGTACTTAGGGCAGAGCATATATATAGTATCTACTAAATCCTAATGAAACAAGTAATTAGAATAATATAAGCCTATATACTGTTCATTCATTAGACACGTAGGCTATACTGGCTGACACAAGACTTATGGAATATTAATGCAGTCTATTTCCACACGATTAGCTTTAGTTCTTATTTATTTATCCACTGTCATTTCAGTGTTGGTGTATAGGCTATATAGTGTATTTCAATATAAGTTTAATTGATTAATGATATATTCGAAGGAATGCAGGTTTATAGCGTATATCAAACAAAGGTCTGTCCCATTGTATACCAATCAATGGGATATATTGCATGTTGACCTGCATTCTTTCAAATGTATATAATTAATCATTAAAACAGATATGTAACAAATAAGAAATACAAATTCCACAGAAGGCATTAAATAATTATTATTTTCAATCATTTCACAATAATTGCATAATTGTGTTTGAATATCTGAGTAATTAAAGTAATTATACATTTGTCCAAAATAGCTGGTTCAGATATGGTTAATCCAGCTGCCCTGTGATCAGATGAATCCATATTATTTATTTTTCCGACATCAAATGCGTAATTTCTTATCGTACAAATATTGTCATATTTATTTTAATTATGATTAAGTAATTAATTCCAATGAGGCCTGTAGCGTTGACATGAACAGTCTGTCAAGTTAATAAAATTTTCTATTAGTCAATCAATCATAAGTGTGCTCCTCAGCACTCTTAAATCTGCTCTCAGTCACGGTCAAATCCGATCTCAGGAAAATTTGGGGAATCGTGCTACCAGCCCTAATATGTCTTAAATGGGCAGAAATCTTTGGTCGTAACTCCGTTCGGGAATGAGACCCACTGTCATTTCACTGTTAATAAAATTTTCAATCAATCAATCAAATAACAACCACTAACTTCACTGTTAGATGGCATGCTTCGTAGCAACCTATGTATAGATGTAGCACTGTATCTGTATGTCATATATGTTATGATGCATTGAAAATGGGGGACCCTGATGTAAACAAGACGAAAGTCTTTCTCTGGTCTGCATCCCCTTAACAATGGACCTGTCTCAAAACCCTGCCCTCTTTTCTTGATCCTCCAATCACAGCTGTCGCTTACCTCTGACTTCCTCGTACAAACAAAGGTAAGCGACAGCTGTGATTGGAGGATCAAGAAAAGGGGCAGGGTTTGAGACAGGTCTATTGTGTGTATTGAGCTGTACTGTATTGTACCCATTCTGCAATCTGTTAATAAAATTTTCAATCAATCAATCAAATAACAACCGGTAACTTCACTGTTAGATGGCATGCTTTGTAGCAACCTGCCTCTGCAAAAGGACACTGTCGCACAAAGCGATTTCACTGGATGTCCCGGACACAATGGAAGTATGGATATATTCGTAACGAATAATTTTAAAAAGATACCGTTAACTGGAATATGTTAGTTGTTTACACAATGTTGGATTATGTAATTATTTTTGTTAGATGGCATGCTTTGAAGCACCACACCTCCCAGCTGCTTCTAGACACGGAGGCAACTTATTATAATTTTTTTTTTTACCTACTTTTTCTGCGAATGGTTTTGTGAATAAATCTCCATTATGCTTCAATTACTGTGTGTTTATTGTATAGCAATAAGGTTGGATGAATTCGGCCATTGTATAAAAGTATTACACCACTTGAAGTCGTGTTATAGAAATTAGATCACGCCTATGGGGGTCTAACGACCCTCGGCTGCGCCTCGGGCCTAACAACCACCCATAGGTGTGATCTAATTTCTATAACACACTCCGTCGCATGATGTAATGCTTAAATCTATCTATCTATCTATCTATCTATCTATCTATCTATCTATCTATCTATCTATCTATCTATCTATCTATCTATTTTACAGCTCAATGAAATTATGTAGATAAAAAAAATGTAAATGTCATCTAGATCATTACATGAGCTGTAATTAACACAACACAAGTATTCAGTATCCTCTGATGACATCACATGAGGGGATATTCAAACTCATTAACTCTCAATAACTGTCAAACTAAATTAATGTGTACAAAACGGTTTTGAGCCTTGGGATTATGTGAGATTATGTGCAAACTAAATTGGTTGTTTTTTGGTGAAGTGTACCTTTAAGAGTAGATTCTGTTCACTTAATAACTCTGCCATAAATGTCTTGTATTTTATGTGGTTTGGCAGCGTCTATACTTCCCACAAGCAAGTTGTCCTTCCGCGTTGCTCTGATTGGCCACTGACCTACGGTTCGTGCGTTTTGCGAATCTGATTGGCCACTTACGTTTCTGGTCATGTGACATGTGCGCCCAATCGCATGACGAGCAGTGTCTTAGCCCATTTCCGTGTCAAACAGCCTGCAAACGACCTAACGCCTAGTTTATCACTGGTTAAGCTTAGGCGAATCTTTCGCAGTTGGTTAAGGTTAGAGTTTGGAATCAGGGCTGGCGTTCTATCGCCATGCTCTAAGACAAACTCTAACCTTAAAGGAAAACTTCAACATTTTGGGAAATTAGTTTATTTAACATCTTCCCTGGAGTTAGACAAGAAGATACATACCTTTTTTGCTTGGGGTTTTCAAAATAAAAGTGCGACGTTTATAGCAGCGGAAAACGTTTATTTTGTACATTATCTAACGTTAACACGAACCTAAACTAACTTTAGGTTAGTTGTAACGTTAGTTTAGGTTCGTGTTAACGTTAGATAATGTACAAAATAAACGTTTTCCGCTGCTATAAACGTTGCACTTTTATTTTGAAAACCCCAGAAAGGAAGTCATTATATTTGCTTTACCATCCTGTTCTGTGTTAGCTCCGGTTAGCTCCGAGCGTGCAGTAGTTAGTATTATATTATCAATACCAGCCATTGGATTACTGTTTTCTATATTGGGGAGGCTTTTAATCGTCAAGGTAAGAGGATTTTAAGTCATGGTATCCATAAACTTCAATCGGTTCGGATCCTTTGAAGGAATGAGAATATCAACAAACACGGCTTCACGTTGAAACCACTGACTGCGCCCAGAGACTCGAGTGGTTAGGCAAAAAATAGTTCCGAGTATATTTGCTTATAAAACGTAATTGTCTAATTCAATTATTTTTTATTTCTCCACGTGGTGAATACACAGGTCACAACATGTTTACAGGAACGTTTTGGAGTTGTATTTGGTGACTGTAAGACCCTGTAGGGAACGTCAGGCTCCGCCCCCCCCCCCCCCCCCCCACTTCCAGTGATGAAGCTAAGCTACGCTAACGGAGCGACTGTTCCCAAAGATAAATGCATGCACAGAGACAAAAAAGGTATGTATCTTCTTGTCTAACTCCAGGGAAGATGTTAAATAAGCTAATTTCCCAAAATGTTGGAGTTTTCCTTTAACCAACTTCGAAAGAGCGCCTAAGCTTAACTGTCCAAAGAACTTGCCGTCACACGATTGGGCACACATGTCACATGACCAGAAACGTGCGTGGCCAATCAGAGCAACGCGGAAGGACAACTTGCTTGTGGGAAGTATAGAGGCGGTTTGGCATGATAGAAGACAATGCCAAGCCATGCCGCCATGAAAAAAACATTGTTACAAACAATCCTGATGGGGGCGCTATAACAATAATTCAAATGGCCTTATCTCATGAACCATACAGTAGAGATGTGAAACTGTATTTCCTCATGATGACAAATTCTGCCTCAAGGACTCATTAAATTAAGTCACCATAATTATTACATTTTGGACTATGGGGATGTACTGTAATATACAAACAGGCTGCAGCCTCCACACTCAAGGCCTTTTAGACTCCGTTTACCCTGAGGTTTATTACCAACAACTACAACACTCACCATTGTATACGATACCGGAGTCTCATGACAAGCACAGAGAGACTCAGAAGAAGCTTCTATCCCCAGGCCATCAGGATGCTCAACGAACAATAACACTACCATCAAATGCACTCACAGCACACACATCCACACGCACACACTCACTTTAAACAAACAACTCACTGGGGACCCTGATGTAAACAAGACGAAAGTCTTTCTCTGGTCTGCATCCCCTTAACAATTGTGTGTATTGAGCTGTACTGTATTGTACCCATTCTGCAATCTGTTAATAAAGTTTTCAATCAATCAATCAATCAATCAATCAGCACCCACTTTACCCACTTTATAACACCTAAACACACTTTATATTTATTGGTAAAGAATTTGCACTACAACCCATACCTCATTACACCTTACTGTAAATTGTACGTAAATTGTACCTCATCCCATTTCTGCTTTGTACTGTATAGTATATTGTATTGTAACTCAGTTACTTCTACTCTGCATTGTACATTGTATATATGTATATACTGAACACTTTTGTCTAAGTACTTGACTCCTATTTTATACTTACTATTCTTATTTTATACTTATCTATTTTTATCTAGCACAATCTCTGGAGCAAAACAGAAAGAAGCATTTTATATAAAAGTATTCTGTACTTCTGTATGACAACTAATAAAGAAACTTGAAACGTGTATTCTTTATGATAAGATCGGTTGCTCTTCTCTGTCTGTCAGGTGCAGTAATCGTATATGTTTATTTATAAAGCCCTACTCATCAAATGACCACCTTATCTCTCATCCATGCTGCTCTGGACACTGGTCCACACGTAACGACGTGCTCCAGTGATTGTCTGGTTGTCTAGTTCTTCACTAATATGACCGCTTTTTTTTATTTATTGATGCAGCGTTATCATGGAATCTCTTACAACATGACCTAAAATTTAGTACTCTTGTGTCTTTTGGACGTTTTCGATTTTTAATCAATAACTGTCCTATGTCGACTTGTAATTGCTTTCTTTGATGTGTTATTGCCTATGAGGTGTATTTATTTTGTGTGTTGGTGATTGATTTATTGGATGTTTTAAATTGATTGTGTGTGTATTGTAATCTCAAATGCCATGTACACTCAATGTCATTGAAAATTAGGGTCTCCCTCAATGACTCCTGTATTTAAGTAAAGTAAAATATTATATATAATGATTAATAATACTGTTTGGATTTTGAGTGTTTCCCAAACATGCTGCATATCTTTAGGGGATATAGCCCAGCTCAATCAGTTGAAAAACATTGCTGTGAACAAGGTTTGTGGTCATACAAGCATGACCACATGAACATCAAGAGTTGCTCGCATGACTTTGTTTCTGATACGGAAGTTGTTCAGTATTGTCTGGTGATTACAACACCAAATGTTTGCAGATCAGTTACAAAATGTACAGCCATTTCAATGTTCACATGAATTGCCCATGGAGTCCCATTCATTTTATGGCAATATTTGCATGAGTTCTTATTTTTTCCAGTTCACGAGTCACACCATCAATATAAGTGATTTGGCTTGCACCCTTTTATAGGCTGCTTGCAGCTATATTTTACTTATTTATTTATTTTCTAGATTTCTAGTACTCTCATAAATTACATTGCTATGTACTACAGTATGTAGTGTTGCTGGCAACAATGTGATTTCACTACAGACATGAAGTTCTGACCATGATGGAATACATGGTCATGCCATTTAGAGGATGATTATATCGAAAAATCTTATAGTATCATGGGTGCATTTATCATGGGTGGCCAATGTGGGAATCAAACCAAAACCTTAACCCTGTCAATGTTAGTACCTTGTTCAACCCATACAGATTTTTTTTTTCTTTTTATAATTTCCTAACATTTTAACCACGTTGGTTAGTTGGGAGTGTTCACTTTCATAATGAATATTAATGTCAATAAATCACAAGGGTAATGTCTGTGATTAGCCATGTACTGTTATTGTTGACAGCTGATCACAGTTTCACCCATGACACAAGTAAACATATTTGCAAACATATGTGTGCGTGTTGTGGGGGGGGGGGGGGGGGGGGGGGGGGGGGGTACTAGGTTCAGAATGTGTCATCAATGAATGTGTCATCATAACTAATTTCACACAGTTGTACATTAATGACCAAATCCTACAAGTAGACTGTTTAATTAAAGTGAAAATGTTGATTTCTGGCACCTGCTGGCCACAAGTGGTACTGTCTCTGTGTTTTCAATACATTTTATCTTTGCTCTGTTGCCTCCGTGTGCTTTATTTAATTGAAAAAAAAATGTTAAGTCTTTTTGCAGACTGAATTCTTTGATTTTTTGGTGGTCAAGGTCACTACATATTTGTTTTCCATCATTGCAAACAAATTTCCCACGTTCTGTGCGCAAAAGAAACGATGGCGCCTCGTTCGCTCAAAGCATACTTCTGATATCATGAGAAGGCCGACTAAGCGTGTCTCACCAGACCCTCTGAGGCCAGAGCAGTGAAGGTGAGTGCCGTGCTGAAGCGCCCGTGGACTCAATTTGCTCTGTACACACTCCACAACTTGATTAATTAATAGAGAAAATGTACGTTGTCGCTTTAAAGGTAGGATCTGTAATGCCGCGAAACAGTGACCTCTAGGAAAAAGAGCCCCACTTGGTAGTGCACTTATTTACATCTTTTGTTTTGGTTCTGTGCAGCGGGTATAGAGAATGGGTTTCTATTGCCTGCCAAGGGAGGTCTGGAGAAATTCACAGTTTAATAATACTAAACTCCAACCGTCAAAAGAACAAGCAGGGCTCTTTTGCCTACAGGTCGCTGTTTGACAGCATTTGAGTTTCTAGCTTTAATGTTCCTCTCACTACTCGGCATGGGCTTGGGTGGTCAGACATCCTCCCACAGCGAGACGAATGGCCCCTAGCGAAGGGTTTTCCCCTTGTGTACGTCTCCGCGGTCCCTCCGTCTCCCCTCCGTCTTCCTCCGCTAACGTGACCCCATCGAGATGTAGAGAAATGGTCTTAGGTGACAGTCATAATGAACATGATCGTGTTCACTCAATAAATCTCAGGACCAGCGTCTTTTGAGCACAAATCAGTGGAATGTTAAAGCCCACCTGTCTGTCTCCATCAGTCATTTCCACTGTCACCTCCCCACTGCCTGATGGATCGCAGATGCTGTAAAATTAGACAGCCTTGAATCTCATTTCTTTCCAATTGGCCTCTCCCTGCAATCTCACTCTGGGTTGGCTGACGTGCGGAGGTCCTCTATGGCAGAGAGGAAGCCTTGGACAGGAACTAGTATACTGAACGTACACTAAACAGAGCTTTATCTTGAAGGAGAGGATTAGGGTGCCTGCCTCCAGTGCACCTCAAAGACTGGCGCCATATGACTAGCAGATTTCCTCACATGCTATTTACATTATTATGCAGTCAGCAGTACGGGACACAGATGGGCGGCTTTGTATCTGATGTCAAGTGACTTGCACTCATACTAAACACCATCTGATACTGTCATAGGGAGAGAGGGAGGGAAAGATTACCGCTTAATGGTATAACGTAGGCGTAGGCTATGGTGGGGGAGGACTGAGGAGAACACTGTGCAGTGGGGGAGGATTTGGGGCCTTTTCACCGCCTCTACAGGTGCCTGAGACACAAATGAGGAAAAGGCTTAAGTGAATAGATTGTATTAATAGTCTTGTGCATTGATATTATTATTCATATCATTATTATTATTAATACAATTTTGCATCTCCACAATACACTACTGTGCTATATATGTTGATGTCAAATTAATGTACCCTTCCTACCTCTCACCTAACCTTCCCACTAAACCCAGGGGCGTGTAGGCAGTGCAGCACTCCTTCCTATGAAATGGATGTCATACCTCCAGTCTACAGTGAGCTCTCAGGCTCACTAGAGGGAGTCAGACACCTCTGCATAGAAGCACAGTCGGGGAGGGGGGGGGGGTTGACTGACTCCACAGCTAATGCACCACTGCTGCTCTAGCGCTGACGTCCCTGTATCCCCCCCCCCTAGCCCGAACGCCATTAGCGTTGCATCCCACTGCTCTGCGTTCTATTGTTCTAATCTAGACCACAAGATAAGGTTCGTTTTGAAAAAGGGGAGGGAGAAGGCATGAGTAAGGCGGTGGGGTTGGAGAACTTTAAGGGGGGAAAAGGGAGCAGAGTACGGCACTACTGTGTCTGAGCCTCGTCTTGTCCGTCTGCCTTTTGTCTCCCGATGCTCCGCCACACTGCTGTGGGTACACACTAGATGGCAAACGTTGACACTGAAAATCAGCAGGCGGACAGATATCTGACAAGACAAGGGGGATCAGATTCTCTCCTAAATTGTGTTGATGAATGTCTTAATCAAAGTCTGTCCCTCTCAGGTTTCGCCTCATTGAAAAGTTATGATTGAATGTTAATAATCTTCTATTCCACATCCATTGTGTGGAAGCTACATCAGATGGTCACTGATGTGATAAGGGGATGATTTTGCAGTTTTGTCCTTCCACTCGGCCACGGCCCATTTGAGTGTTAACTTTTTTAGCTTTGACTGATGGAAATCCCTACTGACCTTTCGCTTGTTGCAGTTTATACCAGTGAGTGTGGGTTTTAATGAGAAAATGACAATATAAATACCCGTGGGCTTCAGGCTGTGTGTACATGCCTGCTTTGGTGTAGTGTATATATATACCCTGACATAATTTGGCAAGATCCAACGTAAAACAATCATACTACTGCTGTTGCATACAAACCCATACCAGCGCAGAAGCAAAAACCTGTCCCTTATTGCCGGTGAAGTCATAAATTCACACTGAGCCGTCAAGGCCATATCATTAATTATTCTCAATAGACAGTGGTAGCACTGTCTATTGACATAGTATCATCATAAAATACAACGCTTGAAAACATCAGACCAGCCCCAGAAATAACCCTTGACACCGCACAGGGAATACAGAGTGAGTCCGGGTCAAGCTGACAGCAAATAGACCCATCCCCTAATATGTACGAATGGAGAAGCATTAGTGAGATATGGCCCCAACCAAAATACAGGACAACAACTCAATACAACCACCAATGATGATGCAAAGGGAGAATACGGTTTCCCATTAGCTCTTGTTTGACCTTTTGCTATATGGCAAGAATATAGTGGTGAGCTGCAAAAGGTCAGGGAAGACAGGTGAGAAAGAGAGCACAGGACAACTATCTGGGGGCACGAGGCTGTAAAAATTAGCTCCCTTTTCATAAATGTACAATAGGGGGTCAGACGTTTTTCCCATGTGCAGTGCAAATGGGTTTCCACTGAATGGATTTTTGTGTGTGTGGGTATATGACATTTTGCCTTCAATGTCATGTCATAAAATCAATATCATAAAACCATATAAACCCCTACTATGTTATAGGCCCCCACTTGAAATCTAATTTCGTGAAAATTGTTATTCCACTGCATTAGTGCGTGCCAGTTACCACTAATGGATGATTGCTTTTAGCTAGGAATATTACTTTGTAATGATGCTATTGCTGAATTATTCCACTGTGGCCTGGTCTTTGGCACCCCCTGCTAGACACAATACCGTCAGGAAAATTCAATTGTGTTATTGGTTCTAAATATAGACACTATATTCTTAAAAGGTGTTGAGTGTAACATGTCATCCAGCATTGTTCCATCGATGCCACCATAGATCATTAGATTCAAATAAATCTCACCATGCATCTTGCCAGGATATTTCAGTAAAAACAAGGCAAGCCAGGCATGAAGCTCCACAGTGGCACGGAGTCACGCTCTGATTGAAAACTTATATTAAAAGTGATACGGACACTACATCATTACCTCCAGGATTTAGGGAAACTCCTTTCCCTCGTTTTACGTGGAAAAAATGTACCTGTGTTAAAGCCATCCACGGGAACGACCATTTCTCATCATAAAAAGGAGCTAACGCAGGGATGCCTCTGGGGAGGGAAAGTTGAGCCTTTTTGCTACTCACTTGTGAGGATCTTCCATGTCTTTTTGCTACTCACTTGTAAGGATCTTCCATGTCTTTTTGTCGTCATCGTAGTACTGGACTAAATTACTGGGGAGACGATCGGGTCCAGGAGGCAAGCCGCCCACCAGTAACAACATCCTCTTATTGGAGCGGATTCTGTAATATTGAAAGTGTGTGTGTGTGTGCGTGTGCGTGTGTGTTAGTTAGGACACAGAACGGTAGTAACTACAAAGTAGTTGAAGACATAAGATAAAGCATCCGAAAAGCAACTGTAGCCTGAACTCTTTTTGAGTCTGGAATTTAATTATGGAGGAGATTCATTAACTTGTACAGTGATCACTGAATTAGTCAAATGGAATTAATGAAACATACTTTGAATCCTTAGTACAGTTTCAATTAATGACTGAAAAAAAACAATGAATTAATGAATACGCTGTGTAAATACAGTTGCCGAACTTAAACATTTCTCTTCGACATCAGAGACATCTAATCGAGCAATAAATAGGACTGCATATATCACATTCGACAACAGAAATAGCCTACAGTACATCCTATTGAATGGTTATTACACTCTAAAGATATATTTTTTCAATTAGCTGCGAGGCTACGACTGTTCTGCTGGGCGCCATACTGAGGGCTAAAGGGCGCAATCAAGTACATCAACTTGCCCATAAAATGTCTCCATTCCATTGGCTATAATGATTCATGTGACATATCTGAGCCAGTCGTGACATATTGTAATCCCTGCTGTTTGTCTACGAGACGTGACCTTAGAGCTGCACATTTTAAGTATGCATTTATGACCATTAGCATATCAACACAAATCTGAACATGTACCAAATTAATCACAATATACATAAAAAAAGATCTCGAGCAATTGGTCTTTATATTCAGCCATTTTCACTGTTAAATTTTTTTTTTATATGCTTGACTAAATGACCAGCGTCTGAGTGCATCCTCCCTTCTACTGGCCCACTCAAAAGTGGTTTGGGGTTACTCATATGCAAATGAGCCCCTGGACATAGATAATGGTGATTAATTGAGAGAAGAGAAACAGTGGCATGTGAAACTAATTATGAGGATTCTTGATTCCTTACTAATTTGGAGCCATATGTAGGACAAGATATCTTATTGTGACAATGCATACATACATACAATTGCCTGTGTGTCTACTTTTAGATCCTTATATTCAATGTGTAAAAATCTGATTTTCAAGCATTCAGTTCCTCATAACTCAGATTTTCAATGACTCAAAGTAAGAGGTCCAATTAAAAAAGAAATGTCAGCATTACGTCTCTGACTATAGCCAGCCCGGTAAACAACACTTCAATCAATCATCAAACACACCATCAATCAATCATCGTCCTGACAACGCCTGTCTAATTAGCATTTCTAAAAGTGCTGATCATGACAAACATGGATACAGGCTATACAGCTTACCCTATGTTTGTGTAGGTGAGACAGATGCACCAACCTGAGTGAGGACCAGGAGAAACAGCCAACTCTTCCCCACTGAACATGAAGCCTATGCCCTTTCAGATATAGTGGTGCATCATCTCAGATGTATTGAATTTCCTTTTTTTGAGGCATCAACAACAATTGCAGTGCTTTTCCAGGGTAAGCACACACTAATCTCTGTGTTATTATCATATAACTAAAGAATAAATTACTCTATTTATAGTGTCTCAAATCATTTGTATAGGGAGTACTTCCACACAGTACATTTCAAAACTATTCATGGAGTCTACTGTTTTGTGTCTGTACTGATTATATAACAAGTACAGATATGAGAGAAAATAAAGAGAGTTGCTTTTCCTCAGCGAGTACATGGGATAACCAAACGGTTATGGGTGGATTTGCTTTATTCGGGCTGCCAGTAATAGCTCTTGGCAGCTGGTACTTAGTATCACTACACATACCTTAATATCACTACACATACCTTATTATCACTACACACACCTTATTATCGCTACACATACCTTATTATCACTACACATACATTATTATCACTACACACACCTTATCACTACACACACACCTTATTATCACTACACATACCTTATTATCGCTACACATACATTATTATCACTACACACACCTTACGATCACTACACATACCGTATGTCCCACTATGTTACCTGTTTATTGCACAATGTTGTCTATTGGATTCTATTATATGTTGTACTACTGTATTGCACATCGTTGCGGGCAAGACCACCCGCATTTCATTGTATACTTGTATGCTGTGACAAATAAAACTCTTGACTTGACTTGACTTGTATTATCACTACACATACCGTATTATCACTACACATACCTTACACATACCTTATTATCACTACACATACCTTATTATCACTACACACACACACACCTTATGGTCACTACACATACCATATTATCACTACACACACCTTAGTATCACTACACACATACCTGATTATCACTACACATACCTCATTATCACTAAACACACCTTATTATCACTACACATACCTTAGTATAACTACACATGCCTTATTGTCACTACACACGCACACACCTTATTATCACTACACAACATACCTTATTATCACTACACATCCTTCATTATCACTACACACACCTTATTATCACTACACACCTTATTATCACTACACATACCTTATTATCTCTACACACATATCCCTTATTATCACTACACATTAGGGATGCCCCGATCACGTTTTTTGCCACCGATAACGATCACCGATCGTCTATGAGCCATATCGGCCGATACCGATATCGATCGTTTTTGGTTTTATAAAAATAATAATAATAATAATAATAATATATACTTAAAAAAAATAAAAAAATAAATAATATATATACATTATATAATTATACTTGTAGTTGTATTGTCTGCGAGACATCGCCACCACGCAACAAGTCAAAATGCTCGCTATCTGCAAACAGCTCCACTGTCTGTGTGTATACTCTGCTTTGGTCAAATCACATTCAGCGTGGGGCCTGAGAGTGCTGGGGCTGACGTTCTGCAGATGGATACTATTGAGTCAGAGCGATAGTTCAACAGGGTCTGAAACATGTTATGAAGCATGATAGCTAATTAGCCAATGTTCAGCTGCAAAAACAAACAATGTCAATTATGTTATAACTGATATCAGGAGCTATCTGTAGCTACTGCTAGCCGGCTAGATGACGTTAGACAATGCATCATGTATTAAAATAAAGTGAACTATTTAGTTTACTGGATCATTTCGTTGTGATCTAACAGTGATATAACGTGAGCTAACGTTAGCTACCTATGCTAACGGAGGTCTCATGCTGGCGCATCCCTATCATTCTTAAACTGAAATGCGCATTTGTTGATATCAGGAGCTATCAGTAGCTAGCCAGTTAGACAATGCATCATGTATTAAACTAAAGTGAATAGTTGACCGTGTAGTTTTGTTTAAACAGTAACGTTAGGTCGGTAGCTTGCTAACGTTAGCTCACGAGCGATAGCTAGTTAGCCAACGCTACCCAGCACTTGCGAAAACGAATGCCAAACTGTCACATTGATATCAGGAGCTATCAGTAGCTAGATAACATCAGACAACGCCTCATGTATTAAACAAAAGTGAATAGATGACTGGGCCATTTTGTTTAATGCTGGTTATGTTGAAAGAGGAGCTCTGCGGTGCTCATGCACTCGACTCTTGCCGAAGGGTTTGTTGACATGAGATGGGTCTGGGAGGGGGAGAAGGAGGAGGAGGAGGGGCAAGACGTGCAGCAGCAGAGTGTGGCTGTGAGCGAGTGAGAACTCCGCAGAGAATTGGATCATGTTTTCCATGTCATCGATCGGTTTTCACGATCGGCGAAATTAAAGCATTATCGGAATTCACCGATCTCATATTTATACTGAATATCGGCCGATACCGATCGCTGGCCGATCGATCGGGGCATCCCTACTGCACATACCTTATTATCACTACACACACCTTATTATCACTACACACACCTTATTATCACTAAACACACCTTATTATCGCTACACACCTTATTATCACAACACACCTTATTATCACAACACACCTTATTATCACTACACACACCTTATTATCACTACACATACCTCATTATCACTACACACATACCTTATTATCACTACACACATCTTATTATCACTACACACACCTTATTATCACTACACACACCTTATTATCACTAAAAACACCTTATTATCACCACACACCTTATTATCACTACACACCTTATTATCACTACACATACCTTATTATCACTAAACACACCTTATTATCACTACATACCTTATTATCACTACACACCTTATTATCACTACACATACCTTATTATCACTACACACATATCTTATTATCACTACACATATACCTTATTATCACTACACATCTTATTATCACTGCACATACCTTATTATCACTAAACACACCTTATTATCACTACACATACCTTATTATCCCTACACACATACCTTATTATCACTACACACACCTTATTATCACTACATACCTTATTATCACTACACATACCTTATTATCACTATGCACACCTTATTATCACTACACACACCTTATTATCACTACACATACCTTATTATCACTACACACACCTTATTATCACTACATACCTTATTATCACTACACACACCTTATTATCACAACACACACCTTAGTATCACTACACACCTTATTATAACTACACATTCCTTATTATCACTATACACACCTTGTTATCACTACACATACCTTATTATCACTACACACTACACACCTTATTATCACTAGATACCTTATTATCACCACATACCTTATTATCACTACACACACCTTGTTATCACTAAACACACCTTAGTATCACTACACATACCTTATTATCAATACACATACCTTATTATCACTACACGTACCTTATTATCACTACACATACTTTATTATCACTACACATACCTTATTATCACTACACATACCTTATTATCACACGTACCTTATTATTACATACATATACCTTATTATCACTACACATTTCGTATTTCTGTACCACTACACATGCAATGACTTATTATAAGTGGACTATTTGCTAAGATTAGACACAGGGAAGAGTGGGCAGGTATATTGCTGTTTTCTCTTCTATGTATCTTAGTGTAAAAGTACATAAGGTAGGTATCTTTATTTGACCCAATTTAATTTACCAATAACTAGACGATATCCTCCTAACCTCATGTGTGTGCCACCTGCCTTGTGTGTGTGTCCACCTGCCTTGTGTGTGTGTGTGTGTGTGTGTGTGTGTGTGTGTGTGTGTGTGTGTGTGTGTGTGTGTGTGTGTGTGTGTGTGTGTGTGCGCGCGCGCGTGCGTGTGTGTGTGTGTGCATGTGCGTGTGCGTGTGTTTGGGTTTGCCACATGCTCACCTGCTGGCCACAGTCTGCCGACAGTGCTGCCTGAAGGGCATGAGGTGGTAGTTCATGGCATCCAGGAGCAGCTTCTGGCACACGGGGTCACTCCTCATGAAGTCAACAGACTGCACCCTCTCCACCAGCTCTGGGGCAGGTATGAGGGCGAAGCGCAGTCTCTTCATGAGGTCCGGGGCGTAGTGCGTGCGAGTCTCCCTGTCATGCTCCAGCCAGAGAACGGACATCTGGAAGAGAGCCAGCTCAGACTCCACGGGGGGAGGCAGAGCATCCAGCATGGCACACATCTCCTCAAAGTTCAGCAGCAGCACGTCCTCCACCAGGTACTTGTTGGCCAGCTTCTTGGTCTCGTCCAGCCCATGGAGCGCTGCGATCTTGCAGATCTGCTTGTAGTTCTGCACAGAGATCTGGTCGTTGAGGAACTGCACACTGAGCTTGGTGATCTGGGGGATGTTGAGGATCTTGCTGACCGAGAGCACCTCTTCCACCGTGTCCAGGGAGAGGGTCACGTTGGCTGTGTACAGGTACTCCAGCACTAGCCTTAGTCCAATGGAGGAGCACCCTTGGAGCACCAGGTTATTGATGGGCCGGGTGCTGCTGGTCACCAGCTTGTCATCAGGGGAGGATGAGGGGGTCCCACTGCTTCCCTGGTCCCCTTTGCTTCCCTCGTTGTTGATGGTGTGGTGGTGGTGAGAGGAGAAGAGAGACCTGAAGTACTGGGAACAGGATGCCAGCACTGCCTTGTGGCAGTGGAACTGCTGTCCCTGGGCAGTGAGAGTCACATCACAGAAAAGCTGTTTCCTCCATAAGAGATTGAGCCCATGCAGCAGGGTGTCACTGTGTGTTGGGTCAAAGGTGGATGTTCTATCACCCGATCTGGACATGGCTTACTGAGTGTGAACGCCACCTAGGCAACAAATAAACCATGCAAGCCATTTACCTCCAGTCATGTATTTGTGTCCAATATATGTAGCATACATGTTATAATTAGGTTATACTAATAAGAAGGGACTTTTCAAATAAGTTATTGTTATATAATATAATAACATTGAATAGATATACCGTCCATGCAAATAAATGGGAATAACCATCATGCCAGCCGGCGCAATTCTGCATCCAATACAGGTTCGGTCGCTTAATCAACTTTTAGCTCTGGTCGTAAAGCAACAAACAAAAACGTAGTAGTTCCAATCGTGTGTCACTCTTATTCATTCTTTCACGACAAGATAATTTATAAGGAGGCTGCGATTTGAAGCGCGCTGTCAAAACAAACTACGAGCTGCTGCAGCGCCTTCGCCTCGACAAGGCGAGTGAAGTTGTTGGAGAAGGGAAAAGACAGACTACCCCAGTACCCCCACGATGCACGGACAATATGCAGCATTCAGCCAACACACTTATCGTTCTGTTATCTTCCTGCACCCCCACAATGAGGACATTATACATTCCACAAATCTACGCACGGAGTCATACAAAAGCAATTAGTTTGTCTCTCTGAGCCGTCAGTACGGGCGCCGTTCTCTTGTTGTAGCCTACATGAGTTAGGCAGAGACGTGAGTATCGAACATTATTCATTAAATGCAGCTTTCGGCAGATATAAATGTAGTACGCATAATGTTATCTTTCTAATACGATGTTGAAAAAAAACTATTTCTATGTGCATAATGTTTGCAAACTTGACACAAGGGTCCTGTAACGTTGTCGCCACATTCTCTAAAAGCGCCTGCTGTCACAACTAAATGATGTGAACAGCTTGCCTGAGACAAACTTACCTGACTTCAGTTCTTGACAAAAAGAGAAAGTAAGCTTCAGGTTCCCAATATTCTGACTTGAATTTCCTTTGTTCTCCTTTTTTTTTTTTAAGAAAGGTCCTTTCCTTTAAAGTCTATACGGTCGGTGCCTCAAAATACTCATTGATTCCAACTCATAAAGTCACTATTTCACGTTCTATCATTTGTTCTTCTGAATTAACAAGAAGTGTGTGAGTGTGAGAGGGAGCTGTGCTTTCTGCAAGAGAAGAAGAAGAAGAAATATACGTGTGACAAATTATGCTACCAAGAAACAACACATCATTATCCTTGGGCCTGGGGCTCACTGAGTCGTAACGAGAGTAATAGGAAATCCACGGTTGGGGAGAGAAACGGTCGTGCATGGCCGGTGGAGAGAGACCATGCAGGGGTATGGATGCTGGAGAGACTCGCAAAATTATGGCTCAAGGCTATTGTAAAAACTGTCGAGCGTAAATGACTGCGATTTCAAACATCTATGGAAGAAAGAAAAGAGAAAGGGGGAGAAAAACCGAGTCTTTTCCTCGCTGTTATAGAGAGAACCGTCAAGTTTTAGTGCGCATTGCTAATTAGTCAATTTCTCTCTGCCTTCACAGCCCGACGACTTTGCTGCTGAGCTGAAACTGCTAATTTCTGGGACCAGCCTTTTTTTGGCTGTGAACTGGATGGATGAATGGCTTGTCTCGCACAAATGACAAAAAGCCCCTGCCTTAATCTCCATCGCCAAAATAACCCCTCATCTCATTCTGCTCCTGCAAGTCCTTCAAAAGAAGGTGCTCTATGCAAACTTAAGTTCTGCATCTACAGTGCATCATACACATGATGCACATTATGATGCAGGTACAATATTAATTAAGCTGAATTAAACCATACTAACTGATTTTTATTTATTTTTTGCAAAAATTGAGAAGAATATGGTCACCTGCAACCATATCAAAACACGGCCAACCCACATAAGTGCATGTAGCTACAAAGTTGTGACACAACCACAATATAATTCACAATATGTTCTCAGATAACATATTCCACCTGTGCCTGGATCTTCTGAGAATAGTTAATTGTTTCACAACCCTATAGGCCTACTGTAGCTGCAGGCCTGAAAAGACAAAGGGTTAAACCCTAATACAAGATTCATCAGGTTAGGCTACAGTGCCCATGTGAGTTCCACATAACAACACCATACTACTTGTGGATATTACTCTTCATATACCAGCCCACTTTAAAGGGGGTTCTTCCAATCCCTTCTTAGGTTAACTGTCAACTATTCCGAGGTCCACAAACTCAGTCTTATCGGGTTGACATTTCTTTGCAGAACCAAGTCAGTTGGTGATTCAGACAGTGACAGTGAACCGCCATTGTTGTTCTCACATTTGTCGTGAAGATGATACGTCTCAGGAATCGCCACGTCAATCACCGGAAACCTGAAATGACTAGAACTACAGTATGAACCTCAGTTGTGGTAGTTGCACATGTCTTTCTGTCATTTACCTATACGTGATCCATGGGGCAACAGTATACTACACTATGTTTTAAATTCTGACCAACATCTATACCTTAGGTTTGCGAAGTGGGTGCTTCACCATGACATCCACAGTACGGAAGGTGTAAACCTAAACATCATTCATTCATTTGATGATGTTGGATTGACTGGTAAAGGTTAACAAAGAAAACATCCTCCCCAAACAAGACAACACCAAAGCAAATCCAATCAAAATCAGTCACTTATTAGGATGGAGTGAACTGTCAATTAAATATAGCTCAATTGGAGCTAGAAAACCTACATACAGGGCTCCCCTGGGACTAGAACTGACAGATCCCTCACAAGTTATGAAATGACAGATAGGGATAAATGGGTTTGTTCATGCACTATGAAATAGAGCAACACCATGCTACCGTCATGTAATAGCATGCAGGCCACACTCAGGTAGCGTTTCTGAAAGATGGAACTGGGAACGCTTTCTTGACGGTTGAACGTCGACACGCGCACCACTTATGTCCCCCTGCACATGTACATTGAATTAATTAATTTCAGATGAACAGAACTCTGCATGTTGACTTAGCTGATGCATTACATGTCAAATAACGATCATCACTGTGTGCTTAATATGCTAATTAACGGACTGAAAACACACATTTTCCGTTTTACCTACAGTATATTATGTTCAGCTCATTTCCAAAAGGGCTTCTCACCACAGTGTATCACAGTACTACCTCTGTACTGTATTTCAGTTTAGGAGTCAAAACGCTGTTATGTTTGCCAGCACTCAATTAGCACCACATTATCCAAGTCTCGGGCGAGCTCTCCTAGCGCAATGAAATGACCATTTCCAACTCTTTCAGCTCTCTTTGTAGCAACTGAGTCTCCTGAGGCCACTGGTCTTCAGATTGCGGGGCATTTATGGCTGTAGGTTGTTGCAGTGTGAAGAGGGAGGGGGTCATCAGATAGGGAAAGAATTTCTAGACTAATTAAACCCTTTGAGACAGAGAATCACACTACAGTGATTTACAAGTCTCTCTATACCAGTTAACCCAACTCATATTTGTCTATCTGTCATATTACACACATATATATATATACTTATTTGAGAGGGGGGGGGGGGGGGGGGGTATTTTAATTAATTAATTTAGCCTGACACTCTAGAAGTATGGCATGGCTCCAAGAACTAATAGCTCTCAAAACAAAGAAACAGGAGACAGGTTTATTAAAAGAGGGGGAAGACGTATGTTATGAATGAGCTAATGGAAGAGTAAATAATACAGAGCTATGTGAGAATGGTATGGCTCGGTCACAATGTGTTTTTACAGCGGCTATAGGCACACGACCAATAACCAACGCCTATGTTGTACAGTAATAGTATAACTTGAGATTGTATAAAATAGCATTGTATAACAGTGTACATAAAGACCCAGTGCCTCATCCGTAGCTAACAGTGTATTGCACTACCACAGCACCTAGCATGTCCTACCATGCTCTGTAAATAACTCATGTACATATACCGATATGCCCTACTTTGTTTACTTGTTTTATTGCACAATGTCGTTTCTATTGGATTCTTATTATATATTACTATTGTATTATGCACATCGTTGCGGGCAAGACCCCCCGCATTTCATTGTATACTTGTATGCCGTGACAAATAAAACTCTTGTCTTGACTTGACTTGTACAGTCAGCCTCTGAAGTCACCGCCTGCAAACCCTGGCTTACTGTACAACTTGCTGTATAACCATCACCATACATCACCACATGCTTTCTCATCAGCAGTAATTAGAACCACAGCAATATGCATGTCAATAACAATGCAACGCAAATAATAACTAAATAAAACACACCGCTCAGTAGCCTTGAATAACAGATTAAAGGGCGAGCATATAATCTAATCAATCCAATGAAACAAAACAAGGAGAGGCTACAAAGTTGTGCATAGCATAGTCTACCAGGCATAATTCCTTTTGCTGGCTGCAGCAGAGGGTATGCTAAGATAGAAAGTATTATTTTCCTAAATGGAAGGTGTCAGATGGTCACGGAAATGTGATCGGCTGTTCAAGATCACTGCTTCCCATCTGCAATTTGTGACGTGTGAAAGATTCAGCCCAAATGTGCTCACTGAGCGGAAATCCTCAGCACTTTCTCTTATCGTGGAAAAGCAAGATAACCAGCTGTTTACAGATCAGAGAACATATCATATTAATATCATGGAGGGGATGATATCATCTTGTTTGTAAAAATATTTTGTTAACTAAGTGTGGCGTTGTATGGCAACCTTTAAAGTGAAAGTTCTAGGTAACAGATTAAAAAAAATATAAATAGTAGAATCTTAAAAAGGGGGGGGGGGGTGAAAATCTATCTAAAATGTTGCTGGAAAGCCACATAAAATACATGTGTTGGAAAGATATGTATAAAATGTGTGTTGGTTACAGTATACGGCAGGTTAATGTAGTTAGTGTTTGATTAAAAAGCTATATTATTATTGGTCATATTTGAACAGACAGAATAGACAGACTTTATAGACCCCCCCCCAAATGTAATTTTAATCTACCCGCCCCCACCCTACAGTACGTCTAAGGTCAGGCGGCTTTCCCTTGATTTAACGTCTGGTTGCCCTTATTGTATCTGAGTTAACAATTATCTGTATGAGGTGATATTGTAATGTGATGTGATTGCTTTGAATAATTATGTGAAGTGTATTCACCATATTTTTTGGGCACACCCCCCCCCCCCCCTCCCCCTGATTAGGAGTTCCTGCTTCAGAGCCCAGACAACTGTTACTTTAACTGTCTCCGACGATAGTTTTACCGGTTAATCATCCCCCCAAGAACAGCTTTATCACTAAAGGAATAAATGGAATTTGCTGGAGGCACAGGTTCAGTTTATGTACTCCAGTTGAGGAGAATGTGAAAGGGTCAGTTAAAACACACTGCAAAAAGGTGACGCTTCTAATCCTTCATCGTGATGCACGATGGAGGTTATAAAAAAGACACGATCCACTGTTTAGTATTGATCTCAGCCTGCATATCAATTCCCTACATTAGTTTTAGGACACACAATGCTCTCACGGGACTGATAAAGAGTCTGGCTTGTCATCTCGGCTCAGCAAGTTAGTCATTGTTGATTCATAAAGAGTCTACTGTGTAATGAATTGAAGGCTCTCTCTTTATTTGCCATTCTGGGAGTATTTCGAGGCCTGCTGTTTTGAAACCCCCCAGATCCTCACACATGGCGTAGCCACACCATACAGACACGGCTCACAGAACCAGCCCGGCAGCCGGGAGGTGAGTCGAGAGGAACAGGCGGTGTCCCCTCCAGAGTGAAGCACAGGAGTGTGTGTGTGTGTGTGTGTGTGTGGCATTCTCAAATGACAAAGGGTAGTGTTTGAGTGGTTGAGGAGGGAGGGGACAGGGCGGCTCACCTGAGGGAGTGTCTGGGGCTGTGGTGAAGAAGACCCAAGGCACGGAGGGGCCGCAGGGGGCCCCCGCCATGCTGCAGAGGAGTGCGGAAGGGGAGAAAGGGGGGGGGGGGCTGCCGGTTGCGCAGTCTCCCCAGCGTGATGCATCTACCTTCAGGGTGGCAGCAGGCGTGGAGTGGGGTGCAATGGAGCGAGCACGGGCTCAGTGGCGCGGTCACCTAGGGACGCTGAAGTCGCTGTAGCAGGACTGATAGTTATTCCTTGAGAGAATTGCAAGATGAGCCCCATTGTATTAGCAACCCCCCCCCCCCCCCCAACAAAAATTGTATCAGTGTTCGTGAGCCTTTAAAATATATGAGCTTGGGATGAACAAAATAAAAAGGGGGGAAAAAGTGCCACACCGGTATGTCTCTAGTGTGTGACAGTGTTATGAAATATATATTTTACTTAACTGTGATTTTGATATTGTTGTAACCCTGTGTCAAATATATTATCTCTTTCTTAAAAAGAATAATGCAAAATGCAATAACCATGCTAATTTAGCATAAAATCCCCAAACAATCAGAATCAGCATTGTCACATCGAGTTAAACTTCAGTAAATTCCCTTGGCAACAAGAAGCCAACACATTATTCCATACTGATTTGAAATTCTCAGACATTAAGCTTTTAATTTACGAGCCCCACTTTTGTTGCGACTGTTGGAGGCATATCTTTTAGAAATTCTATGTGTCTAATATGGTCAGCACTCCCAATTATTCACTCCACTGACAAGGGAAACAAACGGGATCAACCAGTGCATTCTGTATTATCTACACCCCTTGGATTCTCTGACAATAATTAATACAATGGCAAGCTGCTGTTAGCAGCCGCGGCGACATGGGCTCGACAACATAAGCTCTCCCATTCCAAGAGCTCTCCAGGAGAAATTACATCCAGCACTGAGGTCACAGACACCCTGGCCACTGCCTACCTGACAGACCAGTCATGTAGGTGTCTCACAGTCACAACTCTGGGTCAGAGAAAGGTGCTATTATAAAGGTCCTGCTTACATCACCGGGGGCTATTACTCACATCATTACACTATAAACGTAAGGCTCTGGAATATGTCAAGAGCAATATGAATGCAGCCCCCGCCGTAGATATACACCGCCTTTTTATAGCACGACTGTCCTATATATCAGGGACATTCATCAATGTGCCACATGATGGTGCTCGGGCGAGGGTGCTGACCACGTCAGTGGTAAAAGCAGACGCCATGATGCTAGGGTCACTGCACCGGCACATGATGTAGATAAACAGGAAATACAGTAAAACTCTCGATACACCGCATTAAGCCACGTGCTTGACTAACAAACTCTGTGAATGTACTGTGTGGCCTGGTACAGACAGAGCCGGTTACTCATGTAGGTACTGCACTGTTGTACGATTAGATAACATCTAGCCGTATCGTAACAATAATGATAGTAAACATTTAAATCAGGTCAACTGACGAGTATATGTCACTTCAAACAATTGGCATGCAGTCATTTCCTTTTGGTATTAACTCATTCACTGCCAACAACGAGTATACTCGTTATTGGCCGTCAATCGTTGGGCGCCAACAACGAGTATACTAGTATACTAGTATGAGAGAGTGAACAGTTTCAAGTACCTCGGAGCCCACATATCCAAGGACTTGACATGGACTACACACATTGACAGTGTAGTGAAGAAGGCACGACAACGCCTCTACTTCCTCAGGCGCCTAAGGAAGTTCCAAGTCAGTCAGAAGATCCTTAGGAACTTCTACTCATGTACAATAGAGAGCATCCTGACCGGCAACATCACCTCCTGGTTTGGGAATAGCACTGCACAAGACCGTAGCAGACTACAAAGAGTGACACGTTCAGCCGAACGCACAATTGGAGGGGGGCTTCCCACCCTCCAGAACATTTACTACAAGCGGTGCAAGGGGAAGGCTAAGAGAATTATTAAGGACTCGAGCCACCCGAACAACTGCCTCTTTGAACTGCTGCGGTCAGGCAAGCGATACCGGAGTCTTAAGGCGAGCACAGAAAGACTCAGAAGAAGCTTCTATCCCCAGGCCATCAGGCTGCTAAACGAACAATAATCGCTAAACGAACAATAATCACTATGCAACAACCATCAAATGCACACAGCACACACACCCACACGCACACACTCACTCAAACAAACAACACACTGCAGCACCCACTCTCCACACTTTAGATCACACAAACACACTTACACTTTATATTTATTGATAAAGGATTTGCACTACAACTCGTACACCTACTGTGAATTGTACCTAAATTGCACCTCGTCCCATTTCTCCATTTCTGCCTTGCACTATATAGTATTGTATATAGTATTGTATATTAGTACACTCGTCCCATTTCTCCATTTCTGCCTTGCACTATATAGTATTGTATATAGTATTGTATATTAGTACACTGCACAGTATTGTATATTGTATGGTAACTACGTCTATTCTGCATCGAACATTGTACATATGTCTAAACTGAACACTGTGACCTTTTTTTTACTTCTAATTTTACTATGTTTTTATTTCATACTTATCTTGTCTTGCACAGTCTCTGGAGCGCAACAGTAAGAAGCATTTTGTACAAAAGTATTCTGTACTTCTGTATGACAACTATTAAAGAAACTTGAAACTTGAAACTTGAAACTCGTTATTTGATCGTTATTTCTTTTATTCGCTATTTCCATTCATTATCCATCCAGGGAGCCTGGTGTTACCATAGGGAATGAGTCTGAGATCGCAAAAGTCTGGTGGGATGCGGCCAGTGTTGCACTTCCTTTGTGTATGGGGCTGTGCGTCGATTATATTGATCCGGGCAGACTTTTATAGTAACCTGAACCAAGGGCTTCACCCGATCGCATTGAATCATTTTCGGGACCCCCGATTCATTATGCTGTGGTGGGTTATGTCGTGGGCCAAATGGACATACGATCTACCAGATGGCAATCAAATAATGGGAATATTCTTTTTGGAATCCCACCGGCCACAGGTAAGAGCAATTTAACGTCAATTTCAGCTTGATTGTGCCTTGTTTTCATAGCCATCACCCTGATCAGCGTATGTTGTTGTACTAACGAATGCCGTTATTGACAATCAATTAATCAGAAACGACCCCCCCCCCCTTTCATGCATTCATGATGGAACATAATAGCGATCATATGCATTTGAATTTTTTATTGTACCGTGTATATGGACGAAATGCCAATGGATTAAGTATAATATACGTTGCAGGCTATTCCTAGCCTCCCAGGAATTACCCTAAACCGCTCTAAAACCATACTTACATTCACCACGGTATAAAACGGGAATGTATGGATGGAAAAATGATTTCTTTTTCACATCTTGAACGATAGATACTCGATGTCAAATGGGCCATAGTATTGCATCCATAGCTATAATATAGAATATAGTTATAGGCCTGCAAACAAGGTGACCGACTCCATTGGTTTAATGCGTGGCAGCACATAGCCATATCCCGTTCCCAGCGTGGCAGAGAAAGAGTTAAGGGGATATTTCACTTCAGTAGAACTTGTCAGGTTTCAGCAGTCTTACTTCATAACATCATTTGGGAGAGGTGTTAGTTGGACAATGCCTAGGCTAATGGCCGGTTAGCCTAGGCATTGTCCAACTAACACCTCTCCCAAAGGCTAACCACCAACCGGCCATTCATTTAGGCTAAGCTAGGCTAACATGCAGCCAGATAGCTTTCTACAGAATGCACAGAGGAAACTGGTATCTATCTTCGTGTCTCTCTCTGGAGAAGACGATAAGCTAATTTCTCAAAATGTTGGCGTGTTCCTTTTTTTTATCCACTTTTTCTCCTAATTTTTCTATTTTTCTCCCATCCCAATTTCGTGTTGCCAATTCTCCCCTCCCCTGTCTTGAACGTTGCTAGACTATGCCCCCCACTGGTCGGTTGTAGTGAGGATAGAAGCCTTGCATCACGTGTCCCCTCCGGTACACGAGGAGGCAACCTGTCGCATTTTTTCACCAGACAGCGCGGACTCTCAGTGGCGAGGAGTAATGCGTGGGAGGCTCACGCTGCCCCCGATACTTCCTGTCTCTGCTGTGCAGGCGTCACCCAACCGACCTGTAGGAGCCGCTGTCCACAACGTCCAATCCCCACCCATCGACTTTCCACCCACTGACTCTGCCAAATGAGCCAGTACGACGGCCGGTCCAAGTCGAAGGCAATGCTGAGACTGGGATTCGATACCGTTGTCTCTTGCATTGGTGACGAGCGCAATCTCCGCTACGCAACCCAGCCGCCTATGTTGGCGTGTTCCTTTAAGTCATGTACAAGTAAGCTACCACTGCTGGCCCCGTCGTCCGCTGTCAACACCACCCTTCCTCCCAGGTGTCAGGCTCCTCATTCACTTCTGTCATGGGGCTACCCCATTCCCTATAATGGTTGCCTCACAGTCTTAATTGGTTTAGCCCTGGTCCCCACATGTGGTCATGCTACCAAACATTTAGCTTAGGCTTTTTGGCTTTGTTATATTTTGTATATAGGTACTGGTAGAACCCAGGCACAGAAGACAAACCTTCGGTTAAATTATAAACATGTTATGTGGATTTAAAGTAAATAAATGTGTTAACAAATACCCTGTTAGTCTGTGGTTCCTTGTAGAATCTCTGGCTGCCCAACCAGAACTGGGAGAGGCCAAAGCCTTTTCTGGAGGGGAGATTTGGAAGGAACCAAGTGTGGTAGAGTACAGGGGGGGATTTTCATAATGAGAAGGGAATAGGCTTATGAAGCGCCCTAAACACTGTTTAGTGTTTTGTGATGGTAGATCAGTATGGAGTGATGCATCCATCTTATACAAATAATGTCTGTTTTGCTTAATTGATTGATTGTGTTTTTGGTTTGTCCCTGTAGGAGGAGCTTCCAGGATAAAGCCGGGGATGGAAGCTCCTCTCAGGGAGAAGTAGAAGCTGGCTTGGGGAGAGACTCAGCCGTGCTGGAGCTAGTGCCCTGGACTTAGCCAAGGGCCTGGTTGTGGATATTTTGTTGATGGAGAGTTTGATCGTTTTGTATTTTTGTGTCTAGTTGTGTTAAATATAGTTTTTCCCACTGGGAAGCATTAAGAACATTTGAAAATAAACACCAACCACCGGGTGATGACAACCTGCCTCTTTTCACTGCTTGGCCACATCCTCACAACTTCCATTAATTTTGTCTAAATATAATACTTATGAAGTATAAAAGAATATATATACAGCAAAATTATTCTGTGTAATATATTTTTCTGAGTCAAAGGTACTTGTTTTTCTTTAAGTAATGTTGCCATTTTCAAATGATCAGTAATGGAACTATTTTCTCACTTTTGGCCAACTAGTTTGGCCAACTGTCCACCTTTCACAGAATATTTATCATCTTTCATCCAGCAAGGCAGCATGTAACCATGGTAACCACTCCCCAAACATTCCATGCAAGGCAAAGACATACAGCACACTCAAACCTACAACAAATTGACCGGATCTGCTTTTATTTTTCAAAGGTAATGCATCTGTAAAGACACATCAAATGCCAAACACATACATGCCTTTGACTCAGCATTGTCAGTTTTATTGAAATTTGCACAGCAGTAAGTTGTTTATACTTCAGATTCAGAAGTATAATATTAGTCCCCAAAACGAATAGAAGTGAATGAGGAGCCCAAAACCCGGGAGGAATGGTGGTGTTGACAACGGACAACATGGGGACAGTGGTGGTTGTAGATGCACTTACTCTACAGGCTGCTGAAACTTGACAAGTTGTACTGAAGTGAAATATCCTTTCAAGAGGACACTAACAGGTTTTTTAATTATAGAGGAGCACTTTCCCCCCTAACATCCATTAAAAGGATGTCACAGCAATGTTAAATCTTCACAGCAGGCATTGGCATCAACAGAAGAAAACGTGGATGAGTCTCTCCTTAACAGCTGTAATTTGTGTTTTCCAATCACCATGCTGATTTCTGCTCATTATACTGTGGTTTCACACCGGTAAGTGAGCAAAGTTTGGATTGATTGACTCTAATTAACAAAAAAATGTTCCAAGCCATGGATTTATTATCATGCTAGCTAGCCACAAATGTCAAAGACTTTCGCAAATTATTATCCTGTTAAGATAAATGTCTTTGAAATCGAAGGAGTGTGGAAACACAAGGAACATGTATTGTTGGTGATTCATTTGCATGCCGTGTTTGCCTTTGAGTCATGCCCCAGAGTACTCTTTACAAACCATACCTGAGCAAATGAACGGATGTGTTATTTGTTACACAGTATAACCGGACTACACATTCACTGACAGACGTTGCAGTTGTGAAACCTCAGAGGTAAGTCAGTTACTGTAATATTGTAAAATGCATTGTTTAAAATTGTTCTGTGTCAAAAATACATATAAATAACAAAAACAACAACAACAACAACAACAACAACAACAACAACAACAACAACAACAACAACAACAACAGTTACATATGAGGCAGTACAGAGCTGGCTGGTCAACTCTTTGTTAACACGGGACCTATTCCCCCGTTGCGTGCTGTAAAACTTGGCGGTATCTCCCTCATTGATATTTTAGACACAGTAGCACCTCTCTCTCAACTCGCATTCTTTCCTTGACTCCCATCAGCTCCATGGCTCAACTCCCCACTCGCTCATGAACAAAGAGAGGACGGTTTTGAGTGGACGGGGGAGCAAATACACCCCCATTTCCCCCCCCCCATGTTTAAGAGGGTTAAGAAAGAGAAAAAAGGAAAATCTCAAACAGACTTTCAGTTAGCCCTGAGAACACACAGACCAGTGCTCTGATTCACCCGGCTTCACCACAATGATCAGAGGTGTTCAGTCAGGTGAAACCAAGTGAAACGGGGCAATAGTCTGCATGGTGGCACCAGGCTCGAAATTTAGAATCAGATGATCAGTAAAACAGGTTTTCCCCCTCCGTATCTTTGGAAAATGTGCCCTTGATAAAAAAAAATTAAATAAATAACCCTTCCCACTGACTTCCATGTGTCAACAATAAAACGCCACAGTGAGGCATGTTGGGAATGTTCTATTCTCATCATACTGAAACCGGCCTATAACGCGGAAGAAGATACATCTCTGCGTGTCAAGTGTTTCCACCGTCTAGTGTTCCCACACAATCTACCCACTTTAGAGGAGCTGCGTTCAGGTGCGTGTGTACTTTGAGGCACACGACTGCAGATGAATGTGACGACATCCAGCAGTGGCGTGCTTTCATTTATTTTAGGGGATTGATTAGATGCAGGGAAAGTAGATAAATGTGTTAGAGGGAGGTGACTTCGTTTGAGAGATTGCCACAGAGCCAGTAAGAGATAGTACAGTCAGGGCATTTTTCATAGGATTTTTCTTCAAGGTGCTTTCAGAGAACCGGCGGCATCGTGGCTTTAGCAAGCCGCTGATCTGAGACACCTTCTTAGCACCATTAGCCCGGGTGTCCTGCGTGTCTGTGTCCATAGAGGATTATGTACACGTGTAAAAGTCCTTTAAAAAGGAAACCTCTAGTGTGAAAATATACCTAACAGAGAATAAACGGGCGTGTTTTAAAAGTCATATCACTCTGCTAGTAACTCATCTTTGAAACTAGATGAGCAATAAAACGTCATACATAGTAGACTGGCCTGTTGTGCAGTCAACTATTTCATTCTTAGGTTGTTGTTCCACACTGCCCCCCTATGTTTCCACAAGCGGGGGGAGGGGGGGCTCTGGCCTATCAGCAAAGTAATAGCATCTCTATCAACCAGACAGGGGGCCGCTGGGAGCTAATATCACCTATGATGAGACGGCAAAATTCACAAAGGATGTCAACAGTTCTTTTCACTCATTCGAGAGCCTCTTTGTCCAAGCAAATCATACATATATCAAATCAAATCAAATCAAATTTATTTATAGGGCCCGACAACACACGTTAATGTCCCCATGGGCCGTACAGGTCTTCTTTAAACAAGTCAAGAAGACAACATAACAATAAGTCAAGAACAGAACAAGAACACCATAGGGTCCAAACATTTTTTAGATGAATGCAAATAAATGAAAGAATGCAAGCACTCCCAGACATACCCCACGCGAAGGTAAGGAAAAACTCACTAAAACCTAACAATAGGGAAAAAAGCTCCACAGGCAATGTGGAGGAGAGAAACCTTAGAAGGGCCGTTCAAGGGGGGATCTCCCTTCTTAGATGTCGGTGATAGTAGTGTTGCAGACGGACAGTTGGTAAGCATGCACTCATGTGTGTAGTGAAACACAGATGAGTGCATGCAATAGCAACTGTACATTTTGAAAAATTAAAGATAGAGTTGATAGCGGATCTATTTGAAGCACAGGGGCGGCGCAAGAGGGTCACGTCCTCCCCGTCTTAGTCACGGGACATTCAGCACTCCGGTCGTTGCTCAGGGACAGCCGGAGACAGGGGGAAGGAATATGACCCTTTCCGATTCCCTATAGTTTCAATTATCTCGCGACGTTCGAATAACGACGCTTATTTGCAATGCTATTCATAACGTAACTATTGTTGATCAAAGAAAGATTCGACTTCACTTTTTCGTTTTGTATGGAACAGACGTTAATGTTCTGTGTCATTATGACAAGGTTGAAACATGATGAAATAAAAATCAATTTTCTCCAAATACTAGGTGTGATTCAGTTAAGAGGCCAAATTGAAAGCAGTGTTTCCCCCAGGGTTCTTTAGAAAGCCAGTGGATAGTGCACACCCAACAGCCTTGTGTGCACACTATTTACCCTCGGATTGCTTCAGGCTAATGTCTCAATAATTTTCACTCCTTTCTCAGGTCCTTCCCACAAAGGACTTAACTAATGATCCATGGACAAAATGAAGCATTTAAATTTATTCATTAATCATTCATCTCCAGCTCATTGAAAATGCTAAACTTCCACAAAATTAAGATTGAATATTGAAAAGTGATTGAGGGAGACAGCTTTCAGAGAGAGAGAGAAAGAGAGCGAGAGAAAGAGAGAGAGAGAGGGGGGGGAGGGAGGGGATGGGGGAAAACAACAGGGTGTGTCTAGATAAGGGGGTATCTTCACATGGGTCTGGTCAAGGTGGCTGAGGTGCACTAAGTGCTAGTTAAGGTCACAGGGTTTTCACTAGTTGTAATTAGATCTTGGGGAATCTGGAGAAGCGTAGAATTTCTGTCAACACTGCCTGTAATTATTCTCTTTTCCAATTAATGGTGACATAGATTAATTATCTGATGGGGCAAAGCCAATTGCAATCATTCACCCAGCTAAAATTAGATCAGTCCTGACAGCGGCATGAAAGTCACCTGTTTCATTCTTATGGATTTGCTGCAAGTGAAGGGGGGGGGGGTCGTGAAGCGTGCTGGTTAAGTAAGTTGTCTCGTACAGGTGAGCGTCCAATTACTCTGCTATCTGAACTGTAGGCATCTTCCTCTTCAATCCGATGGCGTCTGGACTGGCTTGTTTGTTCGCTGCACCGTTGTCATCGGCGGTGGTGGTAGTAGTAGAGTCATCCGTCAGAGACTGCAGGAACGCAGAGATGCGCTGAATTGCTTTTGACATCTCCTCCTGTTTGAATAAGGGAGCAAATAGAATCGATGAATAGCAGGCTAATTAAGAGAACAGTGACGTTGTTGGAGTGGAGAAGCTCTGAAGTGCAGCTTGAAAGGAACAAGTACTGCATAGACGCTCTCTACCCCCCCCCCCCCCCCCCCCACTCCACGTGCTGCCGGCGGTGTGTCTGGTACAGTTGTGAGAACAAAGTTACCATCTTGTTCCTATTCTTTGTGGGAAAATAAGAACAAGGGGCTCCTAGTGTACCACATGCAGGTCCAGCGCTCCGCTGTTTTTTTAAAAACCTCAGCATCCAGTTTTTCTAATAAACTGCCTGGCACTGTCAACCAGCTTGGGAATCCGAACCGAACTAGCCATGCAGAAATTCTCTGACTAACAATTATATCAGAAACAGGATCTTGGATTACTGTCCCCTGGGATCGGGGCAGTGGGCGTCTGCTCCAATCATTACCGGCCATTCAACAAGGCTCTGCACTGCTCTCCGCTGTTAGCCATTGTCAATTATGCCATCCCTTGTGTAAACTGGCAGAACACAAAACTGAACAGCCAGTTCTGGCAGCAGTGTAAGAGGATGACAGCCCCCTTCCTCCTCCTCCTCCTCCTTCTCCCCCCAGTCACCCACCCCAGGGTTCCCCCGGCCTTCCTCCCCTCAAGCTACTTTAGAGCAAAGTAACATTTGGCTCCTGATTCAAGCACGCCTTAGCCGTGAAAGTGCTAACCTGACCTCTCTTATGTTCTGCTTGTGGGGGTTAAGTGGACATGATGGATTAGTATAGGCCCCTTCAGGATTCAGTCTGGACCTGCTCTAGTTTGTACAAATTGTATCCGTTCTATTGATTTCCTTATTACGAATTGGGGGGACCGATATTGATATTCTACGTATCACTTAATTATGCGCAGCTTGGGATCTTTGTGTTTAGCAACGAGCACACTCTCTGAAGGGCCATTAGTCGCGAACTACTCTTTGGACCGTTGCAGTGTGCACTTCTTTGAAAAGTCTTGAGATCACATACGAGACCGTGGGGTCTTTCTATTTACACTAGGTAATTCGGCAAAGTCTGCGCTGGTTTCCTCATAGGGGTCTTTGTTAGGTGTGTACTCTGCTTGGACCGTGAGCAGTGCATATAGACTGCTCAGGAGGAGCCTGCCTAAAGTGAGTGCTGCCTGCTCTAAGGGACCCTATGCTGGGCTGTGACGGGTGACGGTGCGGCGCGCTTCAATACACCGGCTCTTTTGTCCTTCACACTCTGCAGCTCTCTGATGGCTCCTCCCCCTCCGTGCCCCACTCCTCCCTGTCTTGAGCCCAGATCTGCCGGGGCCTCTTCAGTTCTGGGCCGCCGAGACACGACGGCTGCTCCCAGACCCATCAAAAACCGTGTCAGCAGTCAGAGGGGAGGGATTGGGATGGAAATCGCTTAATGTTATTTCCCCCACTAGGTACCGATGCCCAGAGAAAAAAAAATCTAATCAAATTAATAGTTGTTTCATATGAAAGGATGATGGCTGAATAATTTTTTGCTGAGCACCTGCATAGACACCATTAACAAAAGAAATGTGTCGCTTTAGTTGCCAGACGAGGTTACCCCGAACACGCAACCGAGGTCGGGAAGTCATGAAACGACGACTTGTGCAGTAAAGAGTCAATACAGTAAAGATGTGGAGTGTGGAGTTTCTATAGAACGGTTGTATGCCACCTGCCTCTGCAGTAATGCAGGACAGGATGTTTCATAAAGATTCATCACTCTCCCACTGTCCGCTTTGACCTCATCTCACGTCACAGCGCAGATTAGACACCGATTAGCCCCTAATTGAAGATCCTCACTTCTCAACCTTGCAGAATATGCTCCCACTTTTATATATATATATATATATATATTTATTTATTTATTTATTTGCAAGAAATACAGAAGGTGATTACACTTCACAAAAGATAACCCATGCCATAGATTTCTTAGGATCCATCGAGTGTTACGGAGCACAGTCTGAATTAGCATGATGCTCCCAAGAAAAACGGGAGGTGCGACGCTTATGTAGTGAATATCCGAGCGAATAGAGTTTGACTGTGTTGTGTGTACAGTATAGAGTTATCTGGAGAGGCAGAGCTAAGGCTCAGACACTGGGTCACTGCATTGGCGTTCTCACAGACACATCATCCATCATGTCCGTCTGGAATCTGATGAGTGGATGTATAGAGTACGGCTGGCGTCTTTAAAGGCCGGGTAGGAAAGACATTCAAAGATTTGTTTCTAAAACACATAATACGTGTTAGAAAATGGTTACTGAAAACATGTGAAAAGACTGTGAACTGTGTAGTACTGAATTGTGGAGTTAGACCTTTAATACATTTTTCATAATTTTTGTGGTCAGGATGTTTTTGGGCGGTTCCTTAAATCATAGCTCGATGACACACTGGAGCCCTCTTAGCATAACCCCTCCCCTAACGCTATATAAAAATTCATGTATGTGAATGGAAAATGCTAACAAGATTAGCACCATACTCCGGGAGGTATAGTTAAATAAAAACACAGATTTGGGTGGTCTAACCGCTAGTTAGTAAATTAGTCAAGATTTCTAACTAAGTCCATTTGATAGATTAGGTAGCAAAACACTGGTGATAGAACACAAGGATAGAACACAGAACACAAATGTACTGTCTATCTGTATGTCGTTTGTGTCATATGTTACGATGAATTGAAAATGGGGGACCCTGATGTAAACAAGACGAAAGTCTTTCTCTGGTCTGCATCCCCTTAACAATTGTATGTATTGAGCTGTACTGTACTGTACCCGTTCTGCAATCTGTTAATAAAGTTTTCAATCAATCAATCAATCAATCAATCAATCAATCAATCAATAGAATGGAAAAATAAAATGGCACTTGAGCTGAAAGGGAGCCGTCAATCAAGCGTGATCTGACCGTGCCCCCACAATCCAGAGACATGGTCTGAGAAGCCAGATGAGCTGTTTTTCAGCTGGGTTTTACAATAGTTATTAAAATGTTTAATCATTCACATTTGGCTGGGTGGTTAATAGCACATTCTTCTGTGCTGTGACAGACTCAGAAGAACACATTTATTTTCACTTTACAATGACTTTAACTGTACCATGGCAGTGATGCAGACAGCCCTGGTGAATGTTTTACTGTGGCACTGCCTGGCTGCCCTGGTCTGTCCAAAGGAGGCATAACCCAGCTCACTATTTATTATTTATTTATTTTAAATAAATGTAATTTCAGAATTCATACATGTTAACAGTACAAAATATTATATTAGTGAACTCTCTAGAGTGCTACAACTCAAAACGTGTGATGTCATCAAGTATAAAGTCTGAAGTTGCTCCATAGACAATGAATTGGGAAATATTTGTATAGATGACACTGAGAGAAGCCAGGAGAATGTTCTGAGGTATTTTCTGTTTCTGTCCACGAAATCAGTCTCCCATTAATTGTCAATGGAGCAGCTCCAGACTTTATACTTGATGACATCGCAAGTTTGATTCTTACTTCTCTGGTTTCTGGTTTGGGGAGAGTAGGTCATGTTCACAAATGTTGATTGAACCATTTCCATTCCATTAGGCCATGGAAATAATATATTGGACATTTTAATTTGAGTGGTGCTCCCCTTTAATTAAGCACAGAAGGTGCTAGAACTCAAGTGTCATAGATGCAAAGCATTGAACTGGTCCTGCACAAAGTGCAGTCAGTGCATGTGAGCCACCACTAGGGGCAGAGTGGCTAACCATAAGTGAGTGAGTGAGTGAGTGAGTGAGTGAGTGAGTGAGTGAGTGAGTGAGTGAGTGAGCAATTTCTTTTTGCCATTTGGTGAAACACGTCAAATATACAGACATCCCAAAATATAACAGAAATCTCTTTTAAAAAGGATCCACTGAATGACATTTAAATTTAAAGTTTAAAATGTCAATATGTTTCCAAGCCCCTAAACATGGCAAAGCTGTTGCTCAATCAAATAAGCCTCCTCTACTTTTTTTTTTTTTAAACTTTATTTTTTAGCGTTTATCGCTTTCCTGGTCAAGCATGACCGACAGTTGTAGGGTGAAACGGGAGAGAGAGCAGGGGGAGACATTCGGCAAATGACGGCGAGTCCGGGAATCGAACTCGGAGTCAACCAGATCCGTGACGCAGCACGGAGTTCCGCGACGCAGCACGGTAACATGGTGTGCTACTGGAGCACCCGCCTCCTCTACTTTTACTGGTATAAGCAATTTTACACCTCACTCCATTAATTTCGTAGAGTCTCAGGTCTGCATATTTTCCCATAGCTGGTAAAGGAAGTACAGTAGCTAGAGAGTTTCACATCTTGGTCTCATCTCTGACTAAACTTCACATATGTTTAGGAGGGGCCCCCGAAATGTGTCAGACCATATCCTATTGTGCTCCATAATGCCACCAATAGGCCAAACTTGAAATAAAAATTGTATTCCCTCTCTCCTATAAAGTTGATCACATTTGACATACTGCATGTAGGCATATCAACTGTCTGACTCTACAACACAGCTGTTGGAAAGAATGTTGGTACTCTAACCATTTAACTGTAACGCATGATCACAGCAAAGATACACAAACTGGGAGAGAGGCATAATTCCATAATATATATGTAACGGATGGTATCGTGAAGCGCAGTCAAGAAGGGCTGGGGTGAGTAGCGGTGCCAGGATGGTATCGTGAAGCACAGTCAAGAAGGGCTGGGATGAGTAGCGGTGCTATGGGTTAAACTCACTCTCACATCCTCAAAAGACGCATAGACACAGTACAAAGTAGTGAATTCACCTCTTGGTATAGCGGTCTGTGTTGTTGCATGCGGCGTGGCAGACCCATGTTCGAATCTCCCTCGGGGCATCGAAGTTTGAGGTGACATGGTCACAACCGTTACATATATATATATATATATATATGTATATATATATTATAATATAGAGTAAAATGCAGAGCTTTTGAAAGGTGCAGAATAAAAGTATTGCTCCCCCCACCCCACAAAATGATTGATTTATGAATTTATCATTTAAAAAATGTTGGCAGGTCCAAAATGTATGTTTTGTTTACATATTCTGTGCATGTATCCCCTCCAAATTTCCCAGTTCCTCACGTGGAATGCACCTGATTTGTTAAATGCTGGTGCTCTAGTGTGACATCTAGTGGCCGAATATCATCTATAGCACCTTTAAAACCTGTCTATACTGTAGCTCCTTTCAAAAACGTTTGAGATGTACAACTTTTCCAAAGTGTTACAGAGAGCTTTACATCCCGACTGTTTGGCTCATTGGGGTTGGACCTTGCCGCTCTAGTTCTTTTCTTACTTGCTGGGTGAAACACATACAACACCAAGCACGGTATAGTTATACTCTCATACAACAGAATCCATAGAATGAAACAGAATGTGAAGGGGGGGGGAGGATTCACCATTGAAGTGAACTGAACGATAGCAGCTCCGTGTAGTTGTCTCCCCCGTCCCATTCTATATGTACAAATACCTGGACTGTTTTTATTTTCTGGTTGGTGTCTTGAGAAAGAGCCTGGCAGCGATCCAGTTCAGCCTGGCTGTAGACGCTGCGTTGTTTGAAGTATTCCACCGTATCTTTGTGCATCCTCTTCTGCAACAAAGAGAGCTTGGGGGTGGGGGGTGGGGGGTGTTGAGAAAGGCAGAGAAAAGGAATTGGTAAGGCAGGAGAGGAAATTAATGGCAGTGTTCAAGAAGAATGATGGAGGGGAATAGAGAAAGCAGTCAATAGCCCATTCTGCAGTACACGGGCCTGACAGGAATTTCACAGTCTCTTGGTTTCTCTGCCCACTCGTGTGCACTCACCAGAATCCAGTCACATCTGGCTGCCAGGATGGGGGGTTAATTTTCTCTAAATGCTTCAGCGGTTTTGTTCTAGCCGAGGCAAACTCTGTGACTACAAAGCTGATGAGTAAAATATTTCTACTTCACCCAGTTTAACTTTTATACCAATCCCCTCAAGACATATTTTACACATACACACAGAGAGTCATGAACCCCCCACCGAAACCAGAAATTATTCCTAGTCTCTCGGAAAGACATGCTGCTCCGCTTTATTATTTCAACACAGTTTTCGAGCAAAGGGGGTTTAAATTCTGATAGATGCCATTGCTTTCTCTCTCTCTCCCTCTCTCTCTCTCTCTCCCCTCCATCTCTTCGACTCTTCCTACAACGCTTATCATTGCCTGGCAATGTGTTCCCCGGTGCATAGAGAAACTAAAGCGAATTAGCTCAGCCATCAACCGCTGAAGGGAAGACAATAACAGGAATGCTCTTTATGGTGTGGCCCCGTTAAAAACCTGAGAGCTGAGAGCATCCACATAAACAAGGCAATGCTTTACATGTACAGTAAGAGACGAGACTAGTCAGACGACCCCTTACAGGAAGCGCATACTAGGGGGGGCTGATTATCGTTCCTGCTACTGGGAGGCTAATTATTCAGGTACGGCGTTAGTTCTCGTTCATAACGTCACAAGAATGAAATACGTCACGTATTGTCGTTTGTACTTGTTGCGTTTTGGATGTAGAGACGTGTTAACGGCATGTAAGTGTGTATTTGATTCACAAAAGTCTTCCTTTCCTCCTTTGATTATTGAGTGTTGTTGTTGTTTTTACAGTAGGCCACCACCTGAAGGCAATCGTCTTGTGAGGATATGCGGCAGGAATAAAAGAAAGGGTGCAACATACAGTAGCTTTAGACCCGATGTCAAGATATATCCAGCTATCTTAACATGTACCATTTCTCACTGAAGAGATAAACATGTCACAGATTCTTCTTGAGAAGTTGCCATATTTCCCTTTCCCTTTGGGCCTTTTCTCCTACTAAATGGAATCCTTTTTTACTAAACGGAATCCTTCCACGGTCCTTTAGTAGTGCCGACACACAGCAGCTCCTACACCTCTCTCTATCTCTCCTCTCTCCCAGAGAGAAAGCATTTCAGTCAGAATAGGATCAAATCCTTACTAGTCAGGCGTCTACATTTCAGAGACATAATATTAATTATAAACATGTCACCGAACCAAATTCTGATACAAAAATACCACCGGTTGAGAATCTGCTGTTATACAACTCCGGAGTTTGAAACAAACAAAAAATAAAAAGGAGAGAGGCTGAATCCAGAGCGAAAAAGAAAATCAGGCTTTGATCATGAGCGTGGCAAATCCTGTCCACAGGATTTTATTTTTGCATGCATTTCTCACTTGATAACATTCATGCAGTTAGATGAGGAATTGCTCAAGTAAAGGTATTAGTCTTTTTTTTCTTCTTTTTACAAATAATGTGCGTTGCTCAGAGCAGAGGCTGTGGAGGAGCTTCTCTCTGGCGTTACGGCTGTCATCTGTGATTCTAGCCCAGTTACGTGGTGTCCCACAGTATACAGATCAAACAGTTGGGATGCTGTTGAGTTTGTTTCTCTCCCTCTCCCTCTCGTCAAAATTGCAGCACTGCTCTCTTGATTTTGACCTGTAGTGTGTTGCAACTTACGTTGTGCTTTGGTTGGGATTCCTTTCCACCCTACTCCCAGTGGGAACACGACATAAGAGCAAAATGGCCACCGTGTGAATATGGTCAATGTGTGTCTCTCTCTTATTGACCCTGTAGTAAACAGGAGGTGTAACAGTTAATACAATTATTCCACCTTCTTGGAACACCTTTTCGAAAACTCTGTGGTTTTTTTTAAAAGACCATTTCAGGATTTACAGTATTTACATGTTCCCACTCCCTCTCTCCCTACTCCCCTGGGCAGGGGCACTACATAGCCCAACATTACATTATGTCACATCCATCATCCTCCTCCACTAAAGTTATCTCATCATTATTAGATTGCCTGCAGTCACCTCCTCATTGGTTGCCCAACTAAAACCATCCTAAAATTGCCGACCGTGCAGAGCCGAGTATTCCAGTCACTAATAGAATAGAATAGAACAGAATAGAGTAGAGTAGGGTAGAATAGAGTGGAACAGAATAAACGTTGTACAGCATAGGCGTGCATACAAAAAAGAGGTAAAGGAGATTCAAACAAAAGTGAAGATATGAAAAGGCAGAACCAACCTGTTTGAAGTAATGAAAAGAACCTGCTGCTCGGTTATTCTCCTCCAGGACACCCACTGCCTCCCATCTGACCACCATCCGTGTCTTCGGAAGGTCTTGGTACTCGTGGGCCAACTCTGCATTCTCCGCAAGTGCTGTTTTCAATGCCTCCTGTAAACCAAGTGAAAAACAAAAGGTTGATCGAGGTGGATTTGAAATAACTAGGCCCTCGGGCCTTGTACATTTCAGGTCATGGTGATAATTCCAATGATCAGAACGGTTTGGGTTCAATGTTAAACACATCTACGTGGCAGAATGTATTTAGGCCCAACCAGTGATCCAAACAAAAACAAAAAGGCAGCTCCACCACCGAAAATAAGAAATAAGAATGGAGACATGTTTTCATTCTCGACTGACAGAGCTGATACATGAACAGGTGTTTGATTGTATTCACTGTATTTTGTGGCTGTTAAATGTATAGTTATATTGTTAATGTTTGTAATCACTGGAGTAAAACAGATCTACATGAATATTAATATTTACAATGGGATAAAAAAAAATATGAAATGTTCCATTTTGCACATGTTCCATCTACAAATCAAAGTCTTCAGGAGTGTATGTGAATATACCCCACAATGATATGGTTCCAAAACCAAAATGATGTATGAAGCTTTAATATAAGGAGTCACGCTGAGCATTAGCGAGAGCCCATGGTAACAACGGTGGAGTCAAGCTGTCATAGCCTACAGTAGGAGGAATATATGCTGAGCCAGCACGCTGTACAATAAATTAATGTCACATACATAATGAGTGATTAAAGATATGGATCAGTGTCTCTGTGACATTACAGCACACACAGTGAACAGTGGAGAGTTATCGGAGAAAGGATTCCAAGGGATTGGAGAGTCAATAGTGCACATATTGCATAGCAATACCGCAGCTAAAATGATTTCATTAGCACATTCTGGTCTTTAACATTGGGGTATACTAGAGACAACACACAGTCAATGGTGCACATTATTGCACAGTAATGACCTGATCTTTAACGTCGGGGGCAGACTGTAGAAAGCATAATATCAACCACAGGGCAACAAGGAAACAACAAACAACCGGACACTGTCCTGGGAAATTAAGCAAATAAATTACAATGAGAAACTGTGTCTCTTTGTGTCGTCGTCATCCCCCCTTTCCAGCTGAACACGATTTCCCAGGTATTGGATGTGGGGCTGGTGAATATCTCAACTCTACCTGCAGACATAATGAAGTGTGTCTCTGCAGTAAAACAGAACAGCACTAAAGTGATGAGTTTAACCCAGCAGAAAGAGGGGCTGTAAACATGACAAATGCCTGCTATTGATTTCAGGTTTAATTACTCCATGCAGCACTGACAAAGCCCATCTGATGCTGTTGTGAAGTGTAAATGGAACAAATTACACTTCATTGCCCATAAGAAACTGATAGCGTCGGCAGTTTGCACTGTTTACTTTGTCCTCGCCAAATGACAGGCCCTGATCAAATTAACAAACAAGGCGCCACGTTTCGGAAAAGCCAACGGCTTTCGATATGTTTTGGGAGACATGGATTAGAGATGACCACAGTTCTCCATTGAGACTAACAAGTCTACTGATTTGATTCATACCGGTGCACCCAATAGTCATTTCTTTGTGAGGGGCAAATTCAATAGGTAACTTATCCTTGGAGGTGCAGAAAAGAGAGTGAATATATACAACTGTGTGAGTATTACACACACCACGCACGCACGCACACACACACAGACACACACAGACACACACAGACACACACACACACACACACACACACACACACACACACACACACACACACACACACACACACACACACACACACACACACACACACACACACACACACACACACACACACAGAGCTGTGACCTCCAGGGATTGTGGAAGTATACTATGGGGTCAGCATCTTTATATGATCTCATATCTGAAAGTGTCCAGCCATTGTGCTTCATGCACAGTGATTTCTGAATGCTGCTTAGTGTGCTTATTATGTTATGCTAATGCAGACATTATGTGTGCTTTATATTGGACCCAATGATCAAAGTAACCAATTTCGCCTCTGATCTTTTTATTTGGTGAGGGGGGTTATTGTTGTTTCCATTTGATTTCGTCAAGTGAAAAGACTAAACCCTGTTGTGCATGGCTGACTTTTATCTGGCTAATGGGAGTTGTGTCTATGAGGAAGACTTCTAATTCTTAAATTGTCTCACTTCTTTAAAGTTGCTGCACTTGGATGCATGGCGGCGTAAGCTCCATTGCCTTTTCTTGTTTTGAACTAATGCATTCTTGATCACCGTTTAATGAAACTATATACCACATGGCGATTTCACATTAGATAAGCCATGTGAAACCCCCATCAGCGAAGAGGCTCTGGCTGGGGCTGATAATCCAGCAGATGAAAACCTTACAATAAATAGGGCTTTCTATTACAAAGGATCATTTTAATGAATGCTATTTTGTGCACTGTACACTTGGATGTTTTTACAAAAATATCCTTTTGTGATGCATATAGATAAATAAAAAAAAAGAAGAAAGCTGTGAAGACAAATTTTGCGCTGAGTATACGTTCGAAAACACAGGCCTTCGGGTCACCAAAATGGACCTTGCATCCGACCACGACACGCATCATCAAATTCATCCAGGGAGAAGATTCTAAGAACGGTTAGTTGTCATTTGCGGAGAAAGCACTTAAAGAAGATTGACCATGGCTTGTAATTTTAATTGCTCGTAGCTCTTTCGCGTAAAAAAAGAAGAAGTGTATTTAAAGGGAATGATTGTGACAAGCAATTCCACTGACACTAATCCACAAATAAACAAACAATGAGACTCCATGGTGTGTCTTTTGATTTTGCATTATCACCCAGACAAAACAGCATGGCATGACGGTATTCTTGCTCATTACACCTTTGGCTAAAAAACATTCCAGTCAATGTAATATTAAATAATATAGCGTATACATTTGGTTACCTTGATGTCCTCCTTTTTCTTTTGCCTTGCTGCAAAATGAGCTGTATGTGTCTTAATGGATTGCTGCGTTTGTTGTAGGCAGTTATTAATATCAGACTGCAAGGTGTTCATTATGACTGTAGCTGATTGGTTTTTGAATTCCACTGCATCAAAAACACTCCTGGGAGCAGAAACAAATAGACACCGACAAAGTAAGTACAGGAAAATAATTGTTTTAGAGTATCGTAATGGTAGTGATATGAAAAGTTGTAGGCTACTCAGAATGAATGAAAGGTTTTCACCATTGGAGATTATTCCAAATCTTTGTTGTTCTGGGTATATAATAATAATAATAATAATAATAATAATAATAATAATAATAATAATAATAATAATAATAATAATAATAATAATAATAATAATAATAATAATAATAATAATAATAATAATAATAATAATAATAATAATAATAATAATAATTATTATTATTATTATTATTGAATTTGACTCTGGAAAAAGATTCTTACTGAAGTTCCTCTATGACTGCTGGCATGGTTGCAGCTACTTCATCCATCTTATCCGATGCTTCTCTGTCCTTTGTGGATTTATTTGTTAGGTCACTGATCTTGGTCAGAGCATAGTCATATCTCTTTATAGTGGCACAGTGTAACTCCTGAAAACAAAGAATAGTGATAATGTTGAACCCCTTACAAAAAAAGTATATCATGGTGTTACCGAAAAAGTATAATTTTCCATTCTTTTTTTGGGTCACTAAGATGATGGTGGAAAAATTATGGAAATGCCATCAGTATCATGGCTTAAATTGGATTATGCCATATTACCGTAATTCCTCTAATAGTAACCGGGTGTCAAATACAAGCCGGGTCTCCATTAATGGCCGGGTGCGCTCTTGAGCTAAGCAATTATAAGCCGGCCTCCTAATACAAGCCGGGTTACTAATATACTGAGCTGCATACTGAGCTAGTTACTTGATTTCACTTTGAAAACGTTGAAATGACCAGTGACCACCTGTAATTGCACTGTTTACTATTTCATACAGTACTTGGTTTCAATAAATGAACCCAGTACATTTTACTGGGTTCAAACTGACACAAAATGTTGATTTATTCATTATGATCCGTTTGAAAATTTGAAATATAGGCCTCCCTCTTATACAGGCCTCCTCCTAATACAAGCCTGGTACCCGCTACAGTTGAAACAAATACAAGCCGGGGTTACTATTAGAGGAATTACGGTATTTAAACACAAAAGTCGGTTATAGGATAGGATAACCTTTCGTTATATTATCATACTGGTCATCGCGTCTCGCTCTTTGCCATTATGAGATATGGGACAGAGCAGACGCGTGACCAGACAAGTGTACCCCCTGAGGGCCCGTAAGCCCCACTACCAGGGAGGAGGGGAGTCCCGTCCACCCGCCCGTCCTAACGAAGGGGGGGAGGCAGTCAACTCCACCAAAGTGTGGAAAAAGGGGGAACCAAAGACCCCTGAAAACGCACAGTACAGGCGGGACCACGTGTGACACAGCACCCCGTGGCACACACCCACACACCCCTGCTAGCCTACCAACTGGCGGGACGCAGGGGAGGTCCCAGACCTCAGAACCGCCTGGGAGACAGAACCCCCAGTCATGTCCATGAGGTAAAACTTAACGAAGGGACCCGGGGAGGACCAGGAGGCCGCAGCACAGATGTCCTCCACCGAGGCCCCCCCTAACAAGGCGAGTGGAGTGCGCCCTGACACCCCCAGGGGGGACCTGTCCAGCCAACGTGTAGCAAAGGGCAATGCATTTCCTGTTCATAGTCTTTGTTTTCCTCCTGGAGCGTCGTGAGGGTTTCGTGTTTTGTACTCAGAGTGTCTACTAAGTGTGTCACCTCTGCTTCCCCGTCCTGTCTCTAGAGCAGTGGTTCTCAAACTTTTTACACCAAGTACCACCTGAGAACGTAACTGGCTCTCCAAGTACCACCATATGGCCGACATTAAAATACAGTATATTCAGCTATGCAGAGTTCACGCAGGAGGCAAATGTATTCCTAATACCATTATTTATTGTTAACTTTTGTCAGACACAGCCACAATGTACAAAGGGGTAGCACTAGAACTAGCAAACTCTTCCACACAACTCATACAATGCAAGGGGCATTGAGAACATAATAACTAACATTCTCACATAGCAAGTGAGAAAATTAAGAACAACTGTATTTCAGCAAATGTACTTAATTCTCTCTCTCTCTCTCTCTCTCTCACACAGCAAGCAATTGTCCTTCATTCTCACACACACACACACCATGTTGTTGTCCATTGACAACTCACATAAGCAGGGCCGGACTGGGGAAATAATTCAGGCTGGGAAATATAGTGTGAAATATAGTCCCAGTCAGGCCACTTTCTAAGTGGGGGTCCCCCACCAGGAATTATTAAGACTTAATTTCCTGCATTCTGGTATATGGCATATTTTTACCCTTTAAATTCCAGTGTTTGTGATGGCACCACAAATTATTGTAAAAAAAAAAAACACAAAGTAAAATATTTTCAATATATCAAATGCAAAGTAAATTTTTTGGGGGGGATTATTACAGGCTAGGCATGTGTCAATGATTAGCAACAACACAGATTTTGATGGATTTTTTGTAATGTCAGATTTAACAACTCTTTTCAGAAAAGTGGGAGTAATTAATTTTTTATCTGACATTACAAAAAATCTAAAAATAAAAATGGTTATGATCAGGGCTGAAGTTGAATAAAAGATGTATGACTGTTTAGACTGCATTACTCTCTGTCACATTGATCTCCTGGTTGTTCCCCACTTAGGTTATCTAACTATCGCGCCACCACAACTAGAAACACTGGCCTGGCCTGCTTCTAAGTTCAGTGGCCTGACTGCAAAAAAAAAATAAATAAAAAAAAAAAAAAAAAAAAAAAAAAAAAATATATATATATATATATATATATATATATATATATATATATATATATATATATATATATATATATATATATATATATTTTTTTTTTTATAAAAAAAAATTCAAGTACCACCAGCAGTACCACCAAGTACCACTAGTGGTACACGTACCACAGTTTGAGAACCACTGCTCTAGAGATCACATGGGGGGAAATAATCAAGTGTCCGGAAAAAAAGAGCAACAGAAATTAAAATCTTTTTTGTGACACGAGATGACTTACAGTTTGCTGAATATATTCCTGTAGCTTGTTTATTTGCTGTTTTATTTTATTCATGTTTTGGAATCCTTCCTCGATTCCAATCTTCAATTTCATTTCCTGTAATGAAAGCCGTGAAGGTGAACAGGCCAGTGCTGTTGTACATAAAGCCTACCTTCTGTGTGTGTTGAAGCGTACGCAGCACAGTGTATCAGTTACCCGGTCGCTCATAGTGGACTCCCGCTCCTCCATCTCAGGAATACACTGTGACATGGATACACACTGTTCCTCCTTAAGAGCAATCACTTGTTCTGCATCCTTCACTTTAACACACTGAGCCTCCCCATGTGCCGTCAACTGATTTAGCTCTTCTCTGCAGAGGGCAAACAAACAAATGTTTTTAAGCGATCAAGTTGGTGAGTTGAAAATAATTCTTAATTCCAAGCCTTGACTTGGAAACTGTCATTGACACATTATGCCTCTAAGATTATTTGTGCAGAATGTGTATGTATGGATCCCTCAAAAGTCCCTCAACCCTCTTACTTAATCCTCAATTAAAGGTAGAATCTGTAAATGCCGTGAAACAGTGACCTCTAGGCAAAAGAGCCCTGCTGCTTGGTATTGCGCTTTGTTTACATTCTTCTGTTTTGGTCTGATGTTTGGGTTGGAGTTTAGTAACTCATTATACTGTGAATTTCTCCAGACCTCTCTTGGCAGAGACTGATGTGTGGCCAGCAATAGCAACCCTGCCACTATCTCCACTCAACTCTAACCCACAAATCAGACCAAAACAAAGCATGTAAACGAAGTGAAATATCAAGGGCTAAAACTGAAACTTGCGATATCATCAGGTACAGTATAAAGTCTGAAGCTGCTCCATATACAATGAATTGGGAAATATGGTATGGATGACACTGAGAGCACCCAGGGGAATGTTCCGAGAATACTGGTACATTTTACATTTCAGAAGCAAGAACCCTACTATAGAATTTATAGTAGCGAGAACGTATTTGGGTATAAACATTCTAACAAACATTATATGGGTCTACAAAATCAGTCTCCCATTCATTGTCAATGAAACCTGATGACGTCACAAGGTTGCGTCTTAGGAAGTGGCTACATTGATTCCCCTTTAGGGGCTGCTGTGGGCACCTTACAAGAGGGTGGGTGATCCACTTATTTACATTGTAAATAAGAATTTGCCCTTAAATTACCTGCCTGGTTAAATAAAGGTTAAATACAAAAATGTATAATAACAGTAAACAATCGGGGTCAAATGCATATAAATATGTCCTACAGTCTTGTGGTGCATGTCTGAGAATATATTACATAGATTTAGCTAAATAAGCTGCTTTCATTCATTATTGATACTGATTATTGATTAATCTGCCATGTCTCTGCTCTAACCTGCTCTGTGACAACTGCGGTGGCCATTGACAATAACTGCCAGTATTTTTTACATTTTCAAAACTTCTCATTGAGTCATGGTGTCCTACGCAAACAACCCTGCGCTACCAGCGGTCAGTCTGTTGTTATTCCATCATTTCTTCTCTTTGTTGACAAAACCCGGCGTGTGCTTTAGCTCCACCTGTTTTATAAACCTATAAAATGTCCCCCCTTAACTACATACATTTTGTACTGTCAGAACAGTATTGTGTTTGTAGGTGAAGTAGTTTTCTTCTTGTAATCTTGTAATCCATGCACAAAAACTATTCTTTTTTCAGCAAATCTCTTAGTTACAACAACATTTATGTTATACTGACAAGGCTTTCATTTTGATGGTGACTGATGGTGACTTGCGGCCCTCTAGTGGTCAGAAAAGAATGATTGCAGCTTTAAACACTCAAGCATTACTCAGTATTGCCGGGGCTAGTATGGTGGTTACTGAAACTCTTATTTAAGTCTTGTTTTTTCCCCTCACAATAAATGTTTTCTCCATTCATTTAATTTTTTACAAGTACGACTTTTTATGGCGTCAAAGTGCATCTAAAACATGAAATCATCACACTCTTGCAGTCATTGGGTCTCATTCTCCAACGGATTTATGACAAGAAATTTGTTCTCACACCAATGCAAGAGGCTGCGGTCTCGACTCCCGGAGTCAGCATTGCTTGAGGCTTGGGCTGATCGCTATACTAACCCGTTTGGCTGGGTTAGGGGGAGGGCAAGTCATGGGTGGGAATCTGGCGTTGTGGACAGCGACGCCTACAGGTCAGGTCTGGGCGCTTGCTCAGCGGAGGCAGGACTTGATGAAGGCAGCGTGCCCTCCCACGCGTTACACAGTTCACCAATGAGAGTCCTCACTGCCAGGGGAAAAAAGAGTCACTGGCTGTCGCAGCGCGTGTCGGAGGAAGCGTGCGGATGACTTCAGGGTTCCCTTGTACCGACCAGTAGGAGAACATGCACACAACAACCATGTAGGGGAGGGGGTAATTGGCACAACGACTAAATTGGGACGGGGAGAAAACAGAGAAAAATCGGAGAAAGAGAGGATTAAAAAAATAAATAAAATGTGTTCTCAGGCTGATTTGAGACATATTAGGGCCGGTAGAGAGATTCTCCAAACGTCCCTAAGATTGGATTCGGCCGTGGCTGAGAGCAGGATTTACGAGTGCTGAGGAGCACACTTAACTTGACAGACTGTGTGCTCCGTGTTCTTAATGGCTTTATTTGGGAGGAATCATAGTGATTCCTTCATGTCAACCCTACAGGCCTCCTTGGAATTAATTAATTAATCATAATTTCAATAAATATGACAATATTTGTACGATAAAAAATTCCGCATTTGATGTCGGAAAAATAAATAATATGGATTAATCTGATCACAGGGCAGCTGGATTAACCATATCTGAACCAGCTATTTTGGACAAATGTATAATTACTCAGATATTCCAACACAATTATGCAATTATTGTGAAATGATTGAAAATAATAATTATTTAATGCCTTCTGTGGAATTTGTATTTCTTATTTGTTACATATCTATTTTATTGATTCATTATACATTTGAAAGAATGCAGGTTATAGCCAACATGCAATCTATCCCATTGATTGGGACAATGGGACAGATGTGTTTGATATAGCTATAACCTGCATTCCTTCAAATATATCATTAATCAATAAAACAGATACTGAAATACACTATGTAGCCTACTACACCAACACTGCAAATGACAGTGGATAAATAAATAAATAAGAACTAAAGCTAATCGCATGGAAATAGACTGCAGTAATATTCCATAAGTCTTGTTGTGTGCGCCACACACACGCACACAGTATAGCCTGCGTGTCTAATGAATGAACAGTAGGCTTATATTATTCTAATTACTTGTTTCATTAGGATTTAGTAGATACTATATATATGCTCTGCCCTATACGTACAGTAAGTACAGTACACATAAGGCCGCCAGAGTTTGGGTGTACCATCAGCGGACTGCATGGTGGACTGTACTACATACAGTCCATACAGTCATTAGAATAATATAAGCCTATACTGTGTTCATTCATTATCATTACGCATGTAGGCTATACAGTACTGCGCGCGTGTGCGTGTGCGTGTGTGTGTGTGTGTGTGTGTGTGTGTGTGTGCAGGCGCAAGCTGTATTATATATGATGATAATACATTCATCTAATCTCATTTTGATTGGTCGCAAAGCGCTTCTGCATATCGGCCACCATTTTCACACGGCTGCATCATCTAATGAGCTGGACAGGTGTGTCTAACTATTGACTTTGCGATTTCATTTGCACACTGCCCTATTGGCTGCCTTATAAGGAGCTTCGGAGGCGTGGTTTGTATGCAAATGACCTGGACGGGGACGCGCGTTCACGTTTCAGAATGGTGACATTCCTCAACGCCGGTATCACAGCTGTGATCGTTTGAGCCACTTAAGACATCTTCCCCACGCGTTGGGGAACCAGAGTGAACTTGTCGTCGATTCTGTCTCAGTCGGTTCCAAGATGGTTTCCCTAAGAGAAGTCTTTGGAAATTATTGGAGAATGAGACCCATTGGCTTTCTCCATCAATCAATTTGACAATGAAAAATTACCCATATCTCATATTTTGGCTTTCTTTGAAGGTGCTATCCCTTTGTTTCAATTACTATTAAGGATTTCAGCAATAGCTAATATACAAGAGTGTTATACTGTGGGATGTAGGCACTGCTAATGCTGTGGTCACAGGCAGTAGCACCAACATCATGGTAAACAAAGTCTGTCTAAATAGAAGTCGCTTCACTCTGTGGCCATCTTGATAATGGGGGCTAACGAGACTAACTGACCCCTATCTCTTTGAATGCCTTTTTTCCACTTAGACCAGCTTCTACGCATGCACCATCCATCGCTTTCTGCCATAGAGTCCTTAGTTACCATGGCAACCACTCACCGCACGGTCCCCAGCCTTTTGGCAGAAATCATTGTTAATCTTTAAAACTCACATTTAACCTCAAAACGCAGTAAATTATACATTTACTCAACATAAATCACATTTAATTATTATATAATTATAGTTTCATTCTTGCCGCTATCTTTAGTGTTACAGATTTCCCTTTTCAAAATTACCACAGTGATATTAGTATGTATAGACCTGGGCTGTCGTACATAGGTAGTTGTTATATATTCGTACTTGGCTTATCGCGTCCCGCTCTTAAAGCCTATCGAGATACCCCTTATCTCCTGTACTTATTGTACTCCATCACGAAAAAAACGTGTACACCCACACCTGACCGGGTCCCGCCTCTATGGAGGCGCAGCCTATAAGACCGTAACCATGGTCACCAACACACCATTCCTCTATTTTCGTTCCATCATATTGGATGCAGTGCACCTTATGTAACTAGTAGTATGAAAAGATTGGAGGAATTGCGTAATGTTGAAAGCTTACCGGAGGTTGCTTGCCCCTGGCATCTTCGAAGCATGTTTCAGCGACACGTCGGGCTTGTGTTGATGTTCCTCGTCTGATGGCAGCAGACCAAGGATCAGCTGTGCAAGGTTGGCTATCGGGCCAGCTTGTACCCAGGTAGGCCCTGTGTCTTCAGGCATGGGTATTAGTGTTAGTAATGCTGGTTTGTTTTGTTACACAACCATGTTGTGTGTCGGCGCCGGGGGCGGGATGGTTTGGTGAACGTTTCACTGCAGTGAACGGTTTCCAAACGGTCCTGGGCGTGCTGTTAAACAACTAATGCTAATGCTACATGCTAACGCTAATGCTACATGCTAACACTACTGCTACATGCTAACACTACTGCTATGCTGTTCTAATGTCTCCGCCGTGGGATGTCGTCACTTTTCCCTCCTCTTGCCCGGTTCATCAATGAAGGTCAGTCGGTAGCTGATGTGGGGGTTTTGCTGAGTCCTATTTACCTTTTTACGGGTAAATGGGTTGACAACAGGGTAGGCCGTGGCTATGTAGCCTAGCCAGGTAACGTTACCTCTGTGTCCCGGCGGGGGTTGTTGAACGGTATTCCCACCTGGGAGCCGATGCTTGAGGCTCGGCGGGTAGCAGTAGAGCTATACTACTGCAGGATGGGACGTAACGGCGGCCCGTGTTGGGGCTCAGCTGACTGTTTCTGTCCATAGTAGCGTTGAACGCTATGCTAGTAGTGTAGTGGGCTACTGTTTTGTTCTGTCACTCTGCTATGGGAAGGTCTGTCTATGCTACAGCTTTCTCTCCTCTTTTTTTTTTTTTTTATTGGTCTTTTTCCCCCTCCATTTTTCCTCCGATTTTCTCCCATCCCAATGTTAGTCGTATGCCAATTCCCAGTCCCTTCCTGGTCGCTGCGCACTTACCCCCCACAGTCAGATCATCTGGGAGAGTGGAGGCTACCACGTGCTTCCTCCGACACACGTCCAGCCAATCACCGCTTCTTTTCACCTGGCAGCGCGGATTCTCATCGAGAGGGCGTAGCGTGTGGGAGGACCACACTATCCCCCTCGAGTCCTATCCGCGCTTAGCAGGCGCCCCGACCGAACTGTAGGAGTCGCTGTTTACAACGACCCGGACCCACCCCGCCAGCTTCTCCCACCCTCTAATACAGCCAATTGTATTAGTGCAGACGGCCAGCCAAGCTGGTGACAACCCCGGAGCTGTGAGCTAGATTCGAACAGGCGAATCCAGCTCACAGCTCCGGGGCTGGTGACGAACGCAATCTCCGCTCGGCCACCTAACCGCCTAGCTTTCTCTCCTCTTAACCATTCATGCTGACGGTCAATCGGTGTCTATTGGGGGAGTAGTGCGGGGGGGGGGCTTTGTTTACCTTTTGGGTAAATGGGCTAAGCTGGGGCTGGTGTGCTGTTGTGAATATTTTTAATTAATGCAGGACTAGTTCGCTCTGGTCCGCCTCCCCTTAACGTTGTGTATATGGGCTTGCTCATTCTACAGTATTTTGTGGTTTAGTTCTTTTATTCATTTAACCCCTTCATGGTGCACACCACAGTGGAGGTTGCTGTTTGCAACCACCAATGGTGCTCCGTGTTAACATCAGTCCTTTGCTTTTGACATATTGAAACAGTGCCCCGCCCGGCCGACGCCATGGGTGGGTCGGCCTGGCGAGTGGCTGGTGGGCTGCTAAAGCCTGTACCGCCACGGTATGGAATTGGCAGCGATTAGAACTGTGTTCGAATTGCTGTTTTTTCTATCAAAAAGATTGTGTCTGGTGGCAGGGCCTTGAGGGCCAGCCGACGTCGACACATCGCGCGAGGTTGTTGACGTTATTAGCTTTGACCTAGCCGCAAGCTATAACCGCTCAGGGTTCCCCTCTCCGCAGGGGATTTTGATCTTCTGCTGGAGCGCGGGCGGTATTGTCCTAGGCCCCACACCGCCTCACACCGCGCAGCCAGAAGAAGAGAGAGCACGGCCTCGTCAGCGGCGATGACGAGGTCCTTGACAGGCGGCCATGTTTTTCCCCCGCCAGAGGTATCCTGGGCGTTAAATCGACAGGTGTCCACAAGGCCGACAGCCTTGGCGGCCGAGGGATCGGCCATGTTGGATGGGTTCGGCTTGAACAACAAGCCGTCACCGTTCTGCCGCGAGCAGCCCGCTCTCCGATCACTCCCTCCCCCAACACCAGCGGAAAAAGTGGGCTCTGATTGTTTCCTTTGGCTGCGGGCCGCGTGCCTTCGTTGAAGCGCGGGCGGCCCCACTTTTCGCTTCTCATAGGAACAGGGGCTGACACCCAGTTGATGGCTGAGCCTGGGTCTGTCCGTGAGAATGTTGTGCTGTCATGGTGTTACGTCTGTCAACTATAAGTGTTGTCAGCAGGGGGGCTCGAAACCTTTTGAGGCACACAGTGCGGGCTTCCCCGGCCTCGCCTTCGCCAGGCCAGGTATCATGTTGGTGCCTCCCACTCCTGAAAGATTGGCAGTGGTCTCGCAGGCACGCGTGATTTGGGTGGTAGTAATATCACTGCAGGGCTACGGTGTGTAGGAACCCATGGGGTCCTCACACCTTGCATGTCCGGCTGCAGAACAACTCCTCAGCATGTTCTGAAGGGGTGTTCAGTGGGGGGGCTTTTTTCACCTAGAAAGCCCCCCATATCAAACCGGCCCTTTCTGTCGGGGTCCTCCCTTGGGTGCGAGATGTCCCGACACGGAACGCTCTGCTCGCACAGGGTTGGCTACGCACAGCGGGTGGGACCGGGCCAACTATCTACAGTTCCTGGCGGACCTGCGCCACATGGCGGCGGGTGCGTTGGGAGTGTCATCACATATGACTACGGCAGTACCATATGTCGAGGTGGATGGAGAGAGCGCTGTGGCGGGGACTTGTGTTTACACAACCCCACCCGTTTTCGGGTTTGGTACAGACCCTATTGTCAGGGTCTCCAGCAGTGACAGCTCTGGTCAACGAGATCCAATCTCTGTGGACGAAGCAAGCCATCGTCGTGGCGTTCTCCTCCCGGTGTTCTCTGGTGCCTGAGGAATCGGGGGGGGGGGGGGGGGTCAGACCCAGGCTGGACCTGTCCCATGGGAAGGTTCAGCATTTTTTGGATCGTCTCCTACCTGTTGAACACTGTCAGGTGGGGGTCTGGTTCTCCTCCATAGACCTGTAGGATGCGTATGCGCATCTCCGATCTTCCATCCTAGGGCTTACCTACGCTTCCTTTGCAGGGTTAGCGTATGAGTACCAGAGGCTGCCGTTCGGTTTTCTCTTGCTCCCCACATCTTCACCAAGTGCGTGGAGGCCGCACTGGGGCCTCTACGTCGTCAGGGGTTACGGAGTGTATTCTGCCCTGACGACGTTCTGGTCCTTCGCGGTCAAGGTGGATCGTCAGGTCTCGTACCAGGCAGGTCCCTACCAACCTGGGGTTTGCTGTAGACTGGAAGTAGAGTACTCCTCTTGCCAGTCAACGGTTGGAGGGCTATGGGCATCCCTCTCAGAGCGTGTTGTCAACACGCTCGGGAGGTTCCGTCCTAGGACGGTTACGGCGCTGTCTCACGTCACGTTTTTCACCGACGCCTCCCTCGCTGGTGATGCGTCGGGCCAACGCAGTAGGGGGCAGCTGGCAAACCATGCTGCCCGGTCTACGCTACGTTCAATGTGTTGGTATTGAAAGCGGTCCTTCTGGTCCTCAAACGGTGTTGATCAGGACGGACAATACGACGTCAATGTCGTATATCGACAGACAGGGAAGAGTACGCTCCCCCCGTCTGCACCAGGCGGCAGGCGGCTGGCTATGGGCGTCCTCCATCTGCGCGGCCTGAGGGCTCCCCACATCCCCGGCAGGGTGAATGTGGGTACAGGTGTACTGTCGCGGGGCGGTCCTCATCCTGACGGGTGGGGATTACGTCTGGACATAGCCAGGCAGGTCTGGGACCGATGCCGTGCCGCCTGGGATTCTTCCCCATACATCTGTTAGGTCAGTTGTTGGGACGGGTACGTTGAGGAGCGCAGGTTCTTGATCCTGATGGCGCCGGACCGGGGCGCAGCTGTGTGGTTCCCGGTCCTGATCCGGCTACTGGTAGTTTGGAGAGGATGGACCCTTCTGTGGTTGATACCATCCGGAATGCGCATGCTCCCTCCACTGTCACGCTTTACGCGGGCAGATGGCGTATGTTCCAAGTGTGGTGTAAGGCAGGGGGCCGGGACCCTAAAAGGTCTCCTGCCCCCTGGATGCTGTCCTTAGTTACCTCCAGTCTCTCCTTGATAGACTGTCGGCTTCGACGGTGAGGGTATATGCAGCAGCTATATCCTCCTATCATGAGGGATTTGAGGGGGATGTCTTGTTCAGCCACCCTCTTGTGAAGCGTTTCCTGCTTGGCGCTCGACGCGTTAAGCCGGTGCAACGCTCTTTGGCTCCGAGTTGGGATCTTCAATTGGTCCTCGGTCGGTTGTCCTTGGCCCCGTTTGAGCCTCTTGAGCAAGCGTCGTTGGAACAGCTGTCGTTCAAGACTGCGTTCTTGCTGGCCGTCACCTCCGCTGAACGCGTGGGTGTGGTTTGTGCTCTCTCGGTACGACCAGAGTGCCTGTCTTTCGTTCCGATTGCGGTGCCACTCTGCGGCCTAATCCTGCCTTCGTGCCTGTAAATATCTGGAGTTCTTCCGCTCCAGGGATATTGTGGTTCAGGCGTTTTCATCCGCCTCCTCATGCTAGTGAGTTAGATGCGGGCCTTCACCTGTCATGTCCGGTCCGTGCTTGGGAATTACCTCAGCCGTACTCAGGACCTCGGGGTCACCGATCAGCTTTTTGTCTGTCACGGTGGTTCTCAGGCCGGTAAGGCACTATCGAACAACGCCTGTCCCATTGGTTGTGCGAGGGCATTGCCCTCTGCTACACGTTGGCCGGGCTGGATCCCCCTGGGGGCGTCAGGGCGCACTCCACTCGTGGGGTGGCTGCCTCTGCCGCTCTGCTGGGTGGGGCCTCGGTGGAGGACATCTGTGCTGCAGCTTCATGGTCCTCCCCGGGCCCCTTTGTAAGGTTTTACCTCATGGACATGACCGGGGGTTCTGTCTCCCAGGCGGTTCTGGGGTCTGTGGCCTTTCCTGCTTCCCGTCCGTTGGTAGGGTAGCAGGAGTGTGTGGGTATGGGCCACAGTGTGTTAGGTCACACGTGGTTCCGCCTGTGCTGTGTGTTCAAGGGGTTCTAGTTCCTCCTTGCTCGCACTCCGGTGGAGTTGACTGCGCCCCCCCTTCATTAGGAAGGATGGGGTGACAGGGCTCCCCAAACCCCTTGATGTGGGCTTACGGGTCCTCAGGGGGTACATCTGTCGGGCCTCGCGTCCGCTTTAACCCATATCTCGATTTGCTTTAAGAGCGGGACGCGATAAGCCAAGTACGAATATATAACGGTTATGTATATAACCTAGTTATATGAGTACTGGCTGAGCGTCCCGCTCTTAAGCGGCCCTGAGTTCCCTTTTGAGGGATCTTTTACTGGAACGGGATTTTGGCGAGGAAGGGTGTGTTGGTGACCATGGTTACGGTCTTATAGGCTGCGCCTCCATAGAGGCGGGACCCGGTCAGGTGTGGGTGTACACGTTTTTTTCGTGATGGAGTACAATAGGTACAGGAGATAAGGGGTATCTCGATAGGCTTTAAGAGCGGGACGCTCAGCCAGTACTCATATAACTAGGTTATAGTTCTATGATCCACCTGGTTCAGAACCAGTTTTGCCTATGGTCTTGGTTGCCTACAGGGTTTTTCTCAAGGTTCCACTTACTCTTAATTGGTCTGAAATGTGACGGGAGCAGAGTTGAGCATAACAAAATGAGATTTGCTTTTTGAAATAGAAAAAAACTAAAACTGTAAAGTTTGGGGTTTTGCTCTCCTCTGGGAGCAAAGGCCCTAGCGTTGCCCAATGGTAATTACCTGTCTATCTGCCCTGATTGCACTCATTGGTACCTGGTGTGTATAGTTAAGTTGGCTTTATATGTGCTTCCTGGTTACTATTCAGATCGTCAGTCGATCACTGAACCTTGCCGTGAGTAGTACTATGTATTCTTGTTTAAGCCTTATCACTCCTTGTCACGGAGGATACGTTTGTTCGCTATTGCTCATTATTATCGTGTCGCTTTGATTGCTGTGTCAATCCGTTATGTTATGTAATCTATTATCGCTATGTGTATATTGCGCATCGTCGTCGACATATATTCCTGTACCGCGCTTTTTGGAGACTTGATTTCTCCCCTTTGCTTTTCCTCTTTTTGGAGATAAAACTATTCTCCTCTTTTGTTTGTACGCCGTTGTTGGCGTGTCTGTCTTATCAACAATAAAGAAGTATCCTTTGTTTGAGAATCAACACCTGCCTCTCGTGTATCCGTTCTGCACTGTACCTGGGCCCAACACACCTACCCAACTCGTAACAAAAACAAAAGGTAGTTACAAGACTTTGTACCTAAATAAGGAACTACATTTCAAGACCATTCTCGAACAGGCGGCTGGGTGGTGCAGAGGACATTGCGCTCGTCACCAACGCAAGAGACACCGGGTTCGACTCCGGCTGTCTGCGTTGCCTCCGGCTTGGGCCAGCCGTCATACTAACTCAATTGGCAGAGTTAGCAGGTGGAAGTCGATGTGTAGTAATCTGGACGTTGTGGACAGCGACTCCTACAGGTCGGTTGGGGATGCCTGCACAGCAGAGACAGGAAATGGCGGGGGTAGTGTGAGCCTCCCACACGTTACACCTCGCCAATGAGAGTCCGCGCTGGCAGGTGAAAAGATGTGACCGGCTGCCTCCTCGTGTATTGGAGGGGACACGTGATGCAAGGCTTCTATCCTCCCTACAACCGGCCAGTGGGGGGCGTATGCGAGCAACGTTCAAGACAGGGGAGGGGAGAATTGGCACAATGGAATTTGGGATGGGAGAAAAATAGAAAAAGAGGAGAAAAAGTGGATAAAATTCTCGAACAAATGCTGCGTAGCTGACAACATTATGAAAACAGGAATAGTCAAAACAACAGTTACAATATTAAAATTACAAACTTGTGATTGTTTTTCAAAGCTGTAGTTTTCAAGTGTTGGATATAAATGTTAATATCAATCAATGAAAACAAAGATGGCGGTGAATGAGATGAAGGAATACTAACGTCAAAGTAGCTGTCGTTGGTCGAAAATAGTAGTATACCACACAGTATACTATGGGTACAGTAGTAGTAGCTGTCATGGAAAATGAGTACATTACGATAAGATGCATTTTCACGAAAATTAAGTAAAAACATTTACCTTTATTGGCCGTAACACTAAAAGAATGAAACAATCTATGCCTCTGTCAAAGATTATGAACCTACACAATACGGTTTGGCCGTAATACGTAATACTTTGATCTTCACTGGGTGGCTAGTGGCTACAGTGGAACCCTACTCCTCAGGTCTATAGTAAGAGTATAAGGAGAGAAAGTGGCAACTATCACCATCTACTGGTTGCATTCAAAAAGATTCCAATCACCATTAATTATATCCCCAAACGACAGTGTCGGGGATACTGTGGATTCACTCCGACCACCACTGCGTCTACATCCGCCGCCACGGCAGATCCTACATATGAACATAATAACTCGAATAGCTTTCATTTGCATCTTTTAAAATTTGCTGTGCATATTCATGACCCCTAGAGGAAGCAATTTACATCACTGGAATGTCTCGGTTTATAAACCAAAATGGATCATCTGATCATTTGATACATCCAATTCTACTTCTACTTCTAAATCTCTTGGTTAGGAGACTGACGGTGGGCATATACAGTAGAATAGTGTAGTGAGAGAGTGATGTTCTTCCTCCCTAGACAAGCTATCTTGTTTGGCCAGTGGAGGTACATCATCTATAAACACAACAACACCGCTTAGCAAACGCAATCTTCTCGTAACTACAAGATTTTGCTGAGAACATAATAATTTTCGTGCATAGATTTATCAACTTATAATACACGGTTCACATGGCCATTTCCTGGTTTATAACAAGATGATAGTGGCCAAATGGGCAATAGCGAACATGAAATACTTAACCTACAAACAATACTGTTCTGACAGCACAATGTTCACTGGATTTCTTTTGTATGCATAGGCATATCAACTACAATACAAGGTTCACCTGGGCATTGCCATGTTGTAAACTGGTGCCAAAGATGACCGGAGTCTAGCTAAGACTTTGTGTAGTATCTCCCTTGTGTGTTGAAACGGTCTAACATTCACCCTCAATATTGATTTCAAAATACAGTGTCAATTACTTCAATAAAATACTTGTCGTTCACCAATTTGAAATATATTCAAGGATTCAGGTCCTCTGCCTGCTGTCAGCCTATGTGCCAAGTTTCACCCAAAGCCCGGGAGTGAGTACAACCACACCGTGTGTCCAGGTGTAAAACGTGCCCGTATGGGAAAACAAATGGTGATTAGAAACGTTATGAACCCAACCCCTAGACAGCATATGGGAAAGTGAACAGGTTATTAAAAGATTGCCCCTAGCTTTGTCTGTGGTTCACACATGCCCTTTACCTTGAATGAGGTCTTGCATTTTGAAGCAGCACTTTGTTCTAGAATGCTTGTTTTTGTTATCAAGTTGGAACCGTCTATAATGGGCATTACATTTTACATTTACATTTAGTCATTTAGCTGATGCTTTTATCCAAAGCAACTTACAAGTTCTGTATGACAAGTCATCAGGAAGGGCACAACTCTATCAGCTGAGTAACAATGTTCATCAAAGTGTTGAGTGCTACAGTGTAGGTTAGTATATTAGGAGAAGTGCATGACAGTAAGGTTAGTTAGGGTTAGATTTTTATTCAATATTTTTCAGATAATGGTTGAAGAAGTGCGTCTTTAGTCAACGGTGAAAGATTGGACGGGTTTCGGCTGTCCTAACTGTGGTGGTCAGTTCGTTCCACCATTGTGGGGCAAGGACTTACGGACTTACGGACTTACATACTATGTACTGAGAGAAAACGGTGCTTTTTCAATGTATGTGATGTATAGATTGGGGAGAGATGACCACAGCTAAAAACGGTGGTAATGAAATGTGCATGGTTCGCTTTAGAAAACGGTGATAGAAGAAGAGGCAGTAGCCATCACTGCAGAAGGTTTAGCAGCCAGCCGAATGTTTACATTCCTTGTAAGAACATAGATAACAGAGTGTAGGCCCAGAGCAGGAGGAGAGGGGTGACCTCTTTAATGCAACAGTGGATGAAACGTTTAATGGTGTGAAAGGTTAGCAGTCGTCATGACAGCACGTCGCATGACAACCAGGAGAGGGGCGGGGGGCCGTCGTTGCTACGACGAAGACCTATAAGTCGAATGGTGTTTCCGGGTAGGGCAGACTAGAATCTGACCGAGAGCGAGTAGGACTGAGATCACACAGAGGACCTTCTCTCCTCTCATCACGAGAGAGGGGGGGGGGGGGGGGGGGAGGAAGAATGCCACGACATCAGTAGCTTCGGCTACCACGAGGATGGTCTTAGGCTAACGAACAGGCCTGAACACTATTGGACTGAATCACAAAAGGACAATCTGAACACACCGAAAGATCATTAGAATAGACTCTTCAAGGACGATACAATTTGATAACATCTGATAACATCTGATTATGAGGTTTCTGTTTAGAGAAATAAAACAACGCTTTTCCTCACAAGGTATCTCACGTTGTCGAAGTGTCGAATTCTTACGGAAGTGGAGGAGTATTATGGTTTATGGATTGCACTAATGGGGGAAGATAAGGATCTTATCTACCAGTATCGGAGACGTCAGGACCATTAAAAGTACACAACGCAGAGGAATTGGATGGAGAGCCAAACAGACGAAGACGTGATACTGGCCAGTTTGATCAGAATCTTACAGATGATGCCGTTGGGACCCGGATTTGCAAGAGATTAAAACAACGGGAACAGTTGGTTGTTGATGACAGCCAGAAAGCAAGAGATAAGAACAACGGATAAAGACTTTTTCAATAATGGGGCGACAGTGGACAACAGTCATCAATGTGTGGGAGAATCATGATCGAAGCAAGGCCGGTCAGCCCTGGGAGAGAGCGGCGAGTCGAGCGGTCAGGAGGCGAACCAGCGCTGTAGGGGAAACAGCGCTCCGATCAAAAATGTGAGTTCACTGTGCACACGGTTGTTTTGATTTTAACGCCAAATAAAAACGAACAGATAGTGAATCCGTAAACGTAAACATTTCTAGTTCGACACAGAGAATGCCAGCTGTGATAATATGAGCAGAGAGCCATGGTGGAAATCGAGGGTGTTATCTACAGAGAATGAAAAGCAAACGAGGCAGGCTGCACAGTTTTGGTTTAAGGAGGGTAAATGCGAGATGAGGAAAGGGGGGGGGGGGCGCTTGAATCAGATCGAAAAATTGTTATGGCGGGACTGTTTTCATAACAGAAGGAAAGTCGAAAGGAGATTGTACCAGTGTGTATTATGTCCGATCAGGCAAGAGTATTAGTCTGAGAAAGCGTCCCCTGATAATGGATAGGAAAGAGAGGAAAACAGCAGTGTTTTTAGGCCTTGGAAGGAGGGGCAGCGTTCGTTTTGTTTGTGAGAGAGTAGCCATTATGAGCGAGTCAAAATGGCCGTGAGCACCACGAGGAGATAACAACAGATAAAGAACCAGGAAGTGACACGTCAACTAAAACACCATGGAGGAGGAGTAGGTCGCCACCTAGTGGCGGAGGGGGGGTAGTGCTGGGGAGTTTCCATTACCCATAGGGGAATATTTAGAGTTTAAGTTAATTAAGGAGTTTAATTTTTTCAAGATTACCAACTGCTTGTGTGTATACACGGTGGTGTATGTAGAACTTTGTAAAGGAACTCAAAGTGTGGTATAGAGCGACGGGACAGCTCCAGGGCGACGGTAGACAGCCCCGTAGGGTATATAGAGCGACGGGACAGCTCCAGGGCGATGGTAGACAGCCCCGTAGGGTATAGAGCGACGGTGACAGCTCCAGGGCGATGGTAGACAGCCCCGTAGGGTATAGAGCGACGGTGACAGCTCCAGGGCGATGGTAGACAGCCCCGTAGGGTATAGAGCGACGGTGACAGCTCCAGGGCGATGGTAGACAGCCCCGTAGGGTATAGAGCAACGGTGACAGCTCCAGGGCGACGGTAGACAGCCCCGTAGGGTATAGGGCGACGGACAGCTCTGTTGTATGTTAGATGATAGTACGAGTACGTATGTGAGTTAGGAGCAGGGAACCAACCTGCTCTGTTGTATGTTAGAGCGATGCAAATAGTTTTAGGCACTGATTCTGGGTTTTTTGGTTGTTGCACTGTTTTTGGGTTATCACAAAGAGGCGGGAAGAGGGTCCGTGCGTGAGGATACCAAGTGCGTGGGATGCCAAAAGATAGGGGGACAGGGCTTATGTTGTGTGCTCGGTTGTATGTTATTATCATAATAATAAGATCGATATACAGGTTAATTAAATAAGTTTAATTATTAATTGATTAAATAAGAATTGCACAGAAAGATGGTGCAGTTATTTGAATGGGTTAATTATTGAATAAAGAGGGAGGTTGAATTCCAGTGGGGCCTTCTCACACCTAATAAATAGGCAGAGTCTTGAGGGGACACGTCACCAGAAAGAACTGGCGCGCGCTGGGGGTCACCCGTGGGACAAACGTAGAGCGCCGAGTGGGTATCGTTTAGCTGCTGGTGTCACGCCGGAAGACAACAAAACAGGGAACCGCCCTGTAGGATTAGATATGGGTGTTGAGAAGGTGGGGGACTAATAGAGAACAAATAGCGCCATGGGCTGTAGGACACTCACACCGTCCAACAGTCTGAAAGGGCGTGGCCATGGCAGGGGCTTGCAGAGGAAAAAAAAATATATAGAGAACGAGCTGCAGGCCCAAAGCCACGGTAGACTAATAGAAAACACAGGGTCGAGTGTACAGAAAAACTGCCGGTGTTGTGTTTCTGCTTTCAAGGGGGGAATGACACCGACAGCGATGGAGATGACCAGGAGACAGACTGGAGGAGGAGGAAGCCGCAGGGGCCAGGCACAGCAGCCTGGTACACAGATGATCCACGACGAGAGGGAGGAGACGGCGGCGGTGGAGATGAGCCTCAACCAAGATGACCGACAGGGCGGAGATGACCGACAGGGCGGAGATGACCGACGAGGCGGAGTCCAGCAGTCGCAGGCGGTGTTGCCCAGGGGAGAACGAGGCAGACATCGGAGGGGCCTTCACGGCGGAGATGCTGTTTAGAGAGCGTTTTGAAACAACAGAGCACGGGCGGTGAATCATGAACAAACAGGGACTTCCTTTCAGAGTCAATCAGGAGATCGAGAGACGAGACAACAGCGAGAAGTCCTGTGTTCATTGATTAGGAGTATGAGATATAAATGGAGGATTCATATATAAGATATATGTATAGAAGGATATATATATATATATAGAAGGTAGATATAACTGAGAACAGTAGAACAACAGGATATAATTATTGGGAGCAGACAGGGGGGGCTCCAATGGTTATGAGTCGTTGGATGTTGTTGGTTTTGGTGGTCGGTTTCGGTTCCCTTTGTGCACGAAGGGGGGCGCAAACAGACATCAGGCAGCAGGATCACTGGGTTGACCGTGGGCCGTCTTCGTTTCTTGTGCACGAGAGACGAGGTTGGTTTGCTTCAACCACAGGCTATTTTTGGCATAATTAATTGAAAAACCAAATAATGATTTATGATTCTGAAGGGGTGATAAGAATCAAGGGGGGATTGAGAGAAAACGGTGCTTTTTCAATGTATGTGATGTATAGATTGGGGAGAGATGACCACAGCTAAAAACGGTGGTAATGAAATGTGCATGGTTCGCTTTAGAAAACGGTGATAGAAGAAGAGGCAGTAGCCATCACTGCAGAAGGTTTAGCAGCCAGCCGAATGTTTACATTCCTTGTAAGAACATAGATAACAGAGTGTAGGCCCAGAGCAGGAGGAGAGGGGTGACCTCTTTAATGCAACAGTGGATGAAACGTTTAATGGTGTGAAAGGTTAGCAGTCGTCATGACAGCACGTCGCATGACAACCAGGAGAGGGGCGGGGGGCCGTCGTTGCTACGACGAAGACCTATAAGTCGAATGGTGTTTCCGGGTAGGGCAGACTAGAATCTGACCGAGAGCGAGTAGGACTGAGATCACACAGAGGACCTTCTCTCCTCTCATCACGAGAGAGGGGGGGGGGGGGGGGGGGGGAGGAAGAATGCCACGACATCAGTAGCTTCGGCTACCACGAGGATGGTCTTAGGCTAACGAACAGGCCTGAACACTATTGGACTGAATCACAAAAGGACAATCTGAACACACCGAAAGATCATTAGAATAGACTCTTCAAGGACGATACAATTTGATAACATCTGATAACATCTGATTATGAGGTTTCTGTTTAGAGAAATAAAACAACGCTTTTCCTCACAAGGTATCTCACGTTGTCGAAGTGTCGAATTCTTACGGAAGTGGAGGAGTATTATGGTTTATGGATTGCACTAATGGGGGAAGATAAGGATCTTATCTACCAGTATCGGAGACGTCAGGACCATTAAAAGTACACAACGCAGAGGAATTGGATGGAGAGCCAAACAGACGAAGACGTGATACTGGCCAGTTTGATCAGAATCTTACAGTACTTACATTATGTTGGCCAGCAGATTCTTTCTGCCCTTCACTGCATTCTTCATGGATTCCCTTTCAATGTCAGCTTTGAGTTCCATCTTTTTCAACTCCACCTCAATGGCCTTGAGGTGAACTGTTTTCTCTGCATATGTTTTATCAGCCTGACACAAACAGGAAAGAATCATGGAGAAATTTCCCTTAGATATCCTCTGTAAATAATATACCATTGTGTGCATGCATGGTCAACAATTTAATGAACAATACACATTCTATTAGTCTAAGCCTACAATATGAAAAGCAAGTGTTTTGAATCCCAAAAGGTGGTGGCCACTACTCTACCATCAACTGAAGGGAGTGAAAACTCTTACAGTGATGGTGTCACCAGATTAGATGAAATTGATCATTGATTGTTGTGTGTTAACGTAACTTGTGTGTTGGTGCCTATATTTAGAACTCTTTTTGGTCGATATGCTCAACATAAAAAGTTATTCATGTGTTTTGACTGCAGTGTTTTGCAACACCAACCAATTAACAGTATGTGCTTTTGAAACACGTATGTGCTTTTGAAATGAACGTTTTGACAACTGAACAGAACCTAATTCTATGAAATTGGAGATACCTCTCCTTCTCAAGCATCTACATTTTGTAAGGTGTGGCCTGATTATTTATTTCTAGTTGCAGTACGCAATATTCTGCAGGCAGGGAACTAGTCTGTTGGAGAGCCTTGTAACCCCTATGGCAATTGTATGATGTAGAGTGCCAAGCTCTGCCACAATTTGGAGTTGGATGCACTAACTCTCGTTCTCAAAGGGTAAAACCACAATGGTTTATGAAGAGACTGCACTATACACTGTAGAGCCTCTTGTGCACCTTTCTCGACAAATCATGTCTTTCATTTTGCGTGAAGGAATTCTGCTAAAACAGGGGTAATTGACACCACAATATATAATCTATCATAGCAAACAACTTTATATATATATATTTAAAAAGAAAATTATAATCTAATAATGGGCCTTTGAAAGAATGAGAAACATTTGAATCGTATGGTATGGGTGATTGTTAAAGGTTTGTCTTAATGGTGTTTCAAAGAATATTCAGTATGAACATCAACACACATGTTATTCAAATCCCCTGCAAAACCATGTTCCCCAGCATTTCCTCATTTCAAAGCACGGGCATGGTGTTTTGAACCGCTCTTTCTTATAAGAATCAATGACATTAGCACCTACTTCAGTTTGGTTGATTTTTGGTGTCCCTCGCTAACTCCAGCTTGTCCTTAACAAGGGGGCCTTGTTTTTTCGCAAAGTCGATGTCCTCATCCAAGTGCTTGTTGAGAATCTCCATGTTCATCACCTTCTCCTGCACCTGGTCGAGCTTCTCCCTTCTCGTTTTCAGGTGCCATTTTAGTTCTGTGATGTCTCTGCTACAGGCCTCATGCTCTAGACAGAGGAACAGTTGTGTCATGATTTGCATGATTTGTGTAAGATATTAAACTGAACTTTTCGTTTGACATTCTCAAATATTTCAGAGATCTATTTGCTTTCTTATCATTAATCACGATTGACAATATATGATATATACAGTATATAAAAAGACACAATACAATCCCACAGGTAGACGATACAATAAATATTGGTGTACGGTATTGGCCAGCCCTCGATGAAAGGTACTGCAGAGAGGTCATGACACTGTGCACAATACAGGAATGGGTGAATGACAAGAGATCTCTCTGGCACTGACCTTTCTGGATGACAATGGGGTACTCCTGTTGCTTCCACACTGAAATACTGTCAACCTTTTTTTCCAAGGTTCTCCTCCTCCTCTTCTCTGTCTGAAGAGCCTCCTCTGCATCCTGGCGATCAGCCTCCAGACGCTCTATGAGATACATAACCTCCACGAGGACATCTGTTGTCTCATTCCGCAGCGGGGACGACGGACCACTCTCTGGATGACGGGAGTTTCAACTTTTAAAACTGGAGCCCCACTGTGCTATATTACCATGAGCAACTGATTCGCTTTCATAACAACTCTTTTGGTATCTACAAATACTATATGCAACTTCAATTAAAAGTGTGAATATAAAAAAAAAAGTGTGGTAATATTCTCTAGTAGCCGTGAATACAAGATTCTATTAGAATATCAGTTCATTGGTCAACAGGCAGATACAATTAGACAGGAAGGGGGGGGGGGGCAGTATGTGACCACTGTTGTTTGGGGAGGCTTGTACACCATCTATGTGACCACTGTTGTTTAACTGCCCTTGAGCAAGGGCAGTTAAACCCCAAGCCTCTAAAAGGGAATGGTAATGTATTCTCTGTGGTTTCACTTTACTTTTTATATACGTGTGTGTGTGTGTGTGTGTGTGTGTGTGTGTGTGTGTGTGTGTGTGTGTGTGTGTGTGTGAGGAGGTGACTGTATACACGTGTTAGCATTCTAGTGTATACAAGAAAACGTGCAAAATGGACAATAAAACTAAAATTATAATAATTTGACCTTGTATTTTAAGTCCAATGGCTTCAACGTATAACTCTGTGGATATCAGTGGATCATTGTCTGAATCACTGGGTTGAAATCTGTGAAGGAATGAAAGTCAGGATATAGGCTATAGTACAGTATATTCCACTGTGTAGGAAATGAACAAAAGAAATAAAGTAATACTACTACTACTATTACTACTACTACTAATAATAATAAAAAGAAAAACAGGAAAAGAAAAAACCTTCACCTCTAGGTTTTGCTGTTGTGCTGCTTCTCATGAGTCACATGGGGCTGACGATTTCCTGACTATTAGAAGACAAAGTATTTACAAAACTGTATCCTGACATATTTTCCAGTGAGATTAGTACATTTTCATTCCGATCAGGAAATTTGCCTTATAATCGCTCTCACGCTCGGGCACATCAGACATCAACAGTTTACCTGTTGACACCAGTTCTCCACTTTCCTCTTCAGCTCTTGGATATGGCAAATAGCTTTGTTGACACACGGTGAGGGAGTGTTAACCAAGGCACAACTGCGACGTCTACTGGGACAGACTGCTTGAAGATCTCCTTGATCATGAGAGATAGAAAGCGTTGGCGACTGGAAATCAAACTGGAGATTTATTTTATTTCTTAATTTTTTTTAAGAAATTCATTTTCAGGGATTTGAGGAGGATCCTGTACCCCCTGTCTATAATAACATGCACCCCATAATAGTGCAAATGAAGTATTGTGATAGCATACCTTCAACTCAATGAAAGAATATCGAAGAAGCAGATTTGAAACATTAACTCTCCCTGTTTCATTTCATGCACTGGGAAAAGGAATCAATCAATTAATTTCATATGGTACTGAAAGATGGTTTTGGGATTCTCTGGTTCCCCATTGCTGTCTGTCTGTTGCACAAGCCTTTCACCATATTGGAGGTATCAATGAATGCTCCCAAGGCAAACCCAAGGGCAACACGCTTAGTGGTGGAAGGACGCCATCTGGCTGCAAGCAGGTGAGCAGCACCTTCAAGGCTGAACCCATTCATCCTGCCCACACTCTTCTGGACATTTTTCACCAACACTAACTTGGGACTCCTGCTTTGCAATGAGGACAATGGTCAAAATAAGGAATGTACCCCACACAGTATAATGCTTAGCTAACTAATTTTCCAACACATGATTTCAAACAATGCCATACATCATAAGTAGGAATGTGCACAGATAAGGGCCAGGTAGGTAGTCAGTCCAAAGAAAGAGCAACACACCATGCATACAATCCAAATGGTCAAGATACCGGTAGCAACAGGTAAATTGATATTGGTAGCCCAAGGGGGAAAAGGATGTGTGCGTTTGTGAGAACTGTGCGAGCTACCATAAATGTTAGCCTAGTCAACCCACCTACAGTATATGCAATCTTGTATGCCTATAATTAATAGAGTGCTGTTGCCTGTTGACAATATGCATGAATTTGGGATGAAAATATTCACAATATCTGGAAGTCTTACAATATGTGTTAGACTTGGATTCAGGTAGCCTACCATTTTGTGAGCAGTAGGCCATGGGACACATTTTGTACTAAATGTAAGAATTACATTTACAGTACAAAGCGACATTTATGTAGACACTAGGGTCCTGTATCACACAGTTGGGTATTTGTCTGTCAACATTCCTGTAGGTCACAGTAAGTCCAAAAAGAACATTGTCTGCAAATGGGTGAGAGAGAGTCACCTGTGATAGCTTCAGTCATCTCTGTATTTAGGCCTATACTATAATAGAGATGCAAAGAAGTGCAATTGAATGATAAAAAAAAGGTTTATCCTCTCATTGATACAGACAACCTATGCACATTAAATATGATATGGATACCTCCAGTAATCAATTTTAAAAAGCATTACCACCAAAATAACTGAACCCTTGTAGTTGTAGTTTATGGTCATCGTGAATATTTAATTATGATTATGACAAGGGGCTATTCAATACTAGCTATTAACATAAAGTAATATATTAGCCTAGTACAAATGAATAGTGTGAACTTGAAGCACTAATAGCCTACTGCTAGTTACTGACTCATCAACTGCAAGTAAAGCTCAAATCACATAAATATTAATGGTTATTAGTCACACACACACACACGCACACACACACACACACACACACACACACACACACACACACACACACACACACACACACACACACACACACACACACGTCATACTGTTAATCTAACCTTGTTGATTAGGTCCTCCTTCCCTTGAAGGAAATCTAAGGGGTTCAACGTCAGGCATTGTTGTAACTTTGCTGGTTTGCTCGAAAGGTAATCTCCACATCCCTGTAAATTACAAATTTCGTGTATTGGACTGTTCGCGACGCTAACAAATCTGGAATGAGAGAGCACTTTAACATACCGGTAATAACATTTTATTTACACAACAGTACATGTCAAAATACTTCCCAAAGTGTGAGGATTCGCCTGTCCCTGGACATTTTTCCTGTGTTTTCCCTGTCTACTCTCCTCTACTCTTCACCAGCCCCCACCCTTGCGATGATTTACTCTCCTCTACTCTTCACCAGCCCCCACCTTTGGACATCCTTGATCCTCTACCTTCACGCACCTGTTGGGAGTTTGCAATCACCTCGGGAGAGTACATAGGTTGCAGACTCCCCTCCAGTCCTTGTCGGGTCGTTCTGTGTTCTGGACTCTGTGTTCGTTCTGTATCTGTATCTGTGTACACTCTGCGTTCATGGAGTTCTGTACGTTACCATCCTGTACGTTACCATCACCTGCCGCGTCTCCGGCGTGAGACGACGTGCCAGCCATCACCACCTGTCGCCGTTTGCCTGGAGTGGGACACCGTCTTTGCTCTCTAATTCTCTATGGGAGGTTTTCCAGTGTTCCCACTCCAGACGTCAAGCCGGCTCGTCATCGCTCCCGATTCCACGGGAGGAAGGCGTCTCTTCGTGATCCTCGTTCCTGGGGGTGAGGCTCGTCGTCGCTCCCTAGTATTCCACGGGAGGACGGCGTGTGCCCATCCCGTTCCCCTTGGACCCAGGCTCGTCGTCGCTCCCTACAGTAGTATTCCACGGGAGGACGGCGTGTTCCCATCCCGGTCCCCTGGGACCCCCTTTGTTCTGCGCTGCCCGTCTGCAGCATCCGAAGAGGAGGAGGAGGATCTCCGTGCCAGGCCCCGCTGTCGGGCCCCTGTTCCCGTGCCAGGCCCCCGCCGTCGGGCCCCTGTCCCCGTGCCAGGCCTCTGCCGTCGGGCCACTGTTCCCGTGCCAGGCCTCCGCCGTCGGGCCCCTGTCCCCGTGCCAGGCCTCCGCCGTCGGAACCCTGTCCTCATCCCTGTAAGCAGCTCTGGCCCTCGCCCTGTCCAAGGCCTTAACCCTGTTCTCTGTCCCTGTCTCCAGCCCGCCTCTCCGGGCCTCTGTCCCTGTCCCCCTCTCCAGTGCCCCTGTTCCTGGCCCTGACACTTAGCCCTGGTCCTTAGCCCTGGCCCTTAGCCTTAGTCCCTTAGCCTGTTCGCCTCTTAAAGGCACAGTGCCGCATTTTCCAGATTTCCTTGACTCTAGTGTTTTTGTGTTTTCCCTTAAAGGGACTGTGCCGCTTTTTGCTCTATAATAAATATTTGCCCTTACTCTCATACCTGTCTTGTGTTGTGCGATTGGGGTCGGTTACAAACCATAATTCAGTGAATACCACGACCACAACACCAGAGGGAGCTCCACAAATCATGTTAAACCCAGATTCGGCTCAAACAAGGGACTAAACACGTTTAGCAATTATGCCACATCAATGTGGAACGCCCTACCCACAGCTGTAAAGTAATGTGAATCACTACCCACTTTTAAAACCACTCTCAAGGAGCACCTATGGGAGACGGCAATTCGAAACTGGCCCCTGTAAATGTCCTAACCCAACCCCCTCCAATGTACAGTAAATGTCCTAACCCAGTAATACACAAGACCCTCTTCTTTTCGTCGATAATCCAATGTACAGTTACCCTCACCCCGCCTACCCATCCCCCCCCCACCCCACCTCCAATGTACAGCCCCCCCCCCACCTACCCAACCCCCCCCCCCCCCCCCCCCACCTCCTCCAATGTACAGTTTCTTCGTCAAATGTATACTCTTTTTTTTTTACTCTTTTTGTATCACAAACAGTACTGTATTTGTAGATCTAGTATGTCATAAATGTATAGATGTAGCAGTACTGTCTATCTGTATGTCTTGTATGTCATATGATGAATTGAAAATGGGGGACCCTGATGTAAACAAGACAAAAGTCTTTCTCTGGTCTGCATCCCCTTAACAATTGTGTGTATTGAGCTGTACTGTACAGTACCCATTCTGCAATCTGTTAATAACATTTGCAATCAATCAAACAGTACCTAAAGTCTGCATATTTGTAATCTTTTTTTGTGTTTGTTTTACTAATTAGCCTCTGAGTCTCAGACGAGCTAGGTTAGTGTTGCAAATTGCGGTTACTGCCGACGGTTGGCCAGGTCGTTGTCATGGCAGAAAGTGAAAGCGAAAAGTTGGCTATCAACTTACCCTAGCCTTGGTTCGATAACCTAACCAGCTACACCGTGTACGTCCAAGCAAGCAACACTGTATTTTATTCAGCGACACTGTAGTAGCCTATCCGATTAAAATGTTGTACTGGACGATGTTTCCCGGAATAAAACGAAAAGTAAACGATGGGTCAACAAGAAGGAGTAAACTTGCTGTCCATCCATCTTCACTCACCACATAATTGGACGGTTGCGGTTGCTTAGCAACAAGCGGGCGCAGTGAGAGTGAAAGCAGCATTCAAGAGCACTAACCACTAACGTTAACTGTTTCGCTGTTGTTTAGCAGCATTGCTAATTTCTTTGTTTAGTTAGTTCGTTAGGTATCGGAACTTTGTTACAAAACGAATTATACCACCACGGAATGGATGCACTCTAGGCACAGTAGATAGTCGTTATGTTTGGCCTGGTAACGTTAGTATGGCACCCGATTGAACACCCACAGAACCTATTTTGCTCAGATTAGCCCCATTCAAAATTACATACAGCCCCCCCCCCCCCTAATTTACATTACTTTCTGGTTCTGGTTCCTGGTTGTTGTTTTTATTATTTGTATTTATAATAATAATAATAATAATAATAATAATAATAATAATAATAATAATAATAATAATAATAATAATAATAATAATAATAATAATAATAATAATAATAATAATAATAATAATAATAATATAATAATAATAATAATCAGTATTACTATTATAATTATTATTTTAATATATATATTTTGTTTTATTATTATGATTTGATTATTATCTGGAATTAAGATGTTATTGTAATAGTCGTGGACAGTTCAGTCTAGATTTGTGTACATATGATTAAGTTTCAAACAAGGAACAAGAAAGTCAATACTGTGATAATGATGATGTCATGCCCTTTCTGTAGCTGCTACAGCCTGACAACGAACAGAAAGGAACACCTTAATTAACCTGCTGTATGTATGCTACTATAATTAATTAAACTAAATTGCAATGGACCATCCAGAAAAGTGTCTAGGTGTTGTATCAGAATAGTGTCTTAAATTATTTTCTGGATTCTACTGAGAGTTGTTCACGTTCACAAATATTGATTGGAATATCTAAAATAATATCCAGAAAATGTCCAGAAAATGTCCAAATGTCACACAAAAAATTAAATATGATAATCTTAAATCTCAATACATTTTTTTTTATATATATAAAAAATCTTTGTCACACTGTTTTCCAAAGTTAAACATTTGTAGCCTAAAGAAATACACTGACGCAAGTGAAGAGATTCCGCATTACGTCATCGTTGAGGCCACATACTCGAGGCAAACGTTGGGCTGCTCTAGTGCGCTACTCGAACATTTCCATCACAGAGCCGTTGCAATTGCCGTACAGTTGTAAGAATGGTCGCATGCAGACATTGGCAGTAGTAGACCAAAAACATCTTGAACATACTTATGGATACAGCTGACACTTCAATTCCTGGATGATAACAGTAACAGTGGTGTGTTGCATGTCATGCTTCGAAATTCTGGTAAGTCTTGAGCAAGTGCGCTGCAGGCAGCTGATCGGCGGTAGCCTAGGGGAGCGACCTTAACCTACTTTATCACTCTGGCTGAAATGAGTTGATTGGCAAGTTTCAACGATAACAAGATGCGAAACTATTGGAGAAAAGTAGAAAATAATGCATATTCATCCAACGGACACATTGTTTTGTAATGTGAGATCTTTGTCGCGCGTCCGTTGAGGTGTCTGTCGTGACAGGTGATGGTATGTAAAACTGTCCAAGCTGCCTGTTGATTTTCCTTACTGCACTTTTATCTTTGACAGACAATACATTTGAAAACCGATGGTTTTGGAATTTAACGTTCTTTCTCGCTGTGCAGTGTGTTATTATGGACTGTCCCATGGATAGTTCACTAGTGACCAGTACACAAGCAGTGTCATACACATAGTAATAGGATTTATCTTGAAACAAGGTGATCACTTGACTGGAATGTAGATTTTGATTAATAGGCCATTTTATAAATTATTGTGAATAAGCAGCATCCATAGTCAACCTTTTGTTTGGTATTGCAGATAATTTACCATTTTAATCTGCACCAAAATTTGTAACAACAACCACTGCCATAAAATGTTATTGGGACAGCAACAACCATAAACATGTCAATGAACACACCAGGGTTCCAAAGTGTTTCCCTTGTGGGTGAGAAAACCATGGTGATCATTAGGCGACAGCATGCAGAGTGAGGGCCCTCTAGCAGACATCCCTGGCTGGTACCAGACAGGAAGAGAAAACTGACTTCAGTACACTACTTCACTCCCACAAAGTAATGACTGCACCTCCATGTATTATAACATTCGTTTTTCAAGCTTTTTTGCTGTGTTATCTCAACGGTAAGTTCCTATCTGTTCAGGGCTTATAAATCAGATGCTAGTATCAATTAGGCTGTCATGGTGTCAATATTTCAGCAGCCAATCGGTGGACCGTGGACGTATAGACATGAACAGCTGCAATGTGTGAGTCTGCCAGGGAAACACAGATCATATCTCAAGCAACTTCTCACGTACAGAATTACTGTATGACCATCTGATCCGAGTATAGTTGAAGAGGATATAAATTAAAAACCACAGGCTCCTGTGTTTTCTTGAACTGTTGCAAAAATAGACTGATAATATAAATAAGTGACTAATAAGGTAATAGTTCTGCATGCCTGGCGTGCAGCTAAATATTTGGACAACAGAATAGCTTTGCAGCAATAAATGATAGGGTGCGTCATTACGAGAGAGTTTTGGTTTGTTTTTTTGGCATTGCTGACCACCACTACAAGTCATCTGCAGTCAGTGTGTTTATCGTACACAACAATTTGTTCTTTTAAGGGCAGTTGTTTTCTAATGCTGCCAGTGTGACACTGGCACGCAGAGCAAGAGAGTAATGTTTGCTGGGCCGATGCCAAGTGAGAGAGGTTCGGGGGGCTGCTGCAACTGGAGAGCCAGGAAAGCTGTAGAAGAATGTGGAGCCTGCTCATTTGGTAGTTAAAGATAGAGGCAGCACAAGCTGTGTCCTCGCTGACAGTTTCTAATTTCAGATATCTTCAGCCAGCCCTATCCAACTGGGCTTTTGTTGTTGTGTTTCCTGGTTAGAGTGGGCTTTTTATATACTGTACTGTACAGTTGTTGTTGTGAGAAGGACATGCCTTTGTGATTCACACTGAGACAAGGAGAGGGAACGACCATGGTACTGTCTGAAGGGTACGTCGATTGTCTAGTTATTTTTTGTTTCAGTTGTTGTGGTTGTGGTATTGTTTACTCCACGCGGGACTAGAGAATCACTTGCATCAAGTTATGTAAATTATTTCTGAGATTGAAAATAGACCACACCACAGCAGGTCATACACTTAGCCTTGATGTTAGAATAAAATCTGTGTCCATGTATAAAGCAGTTGTACAGTTGCACAGTTACCCTAAAAAGTTGTGATGTTCTGATCACAATACTACAATAAAACATTGGATCGGATATCCCCCAAAAATAAAAGTTACAGTTAGTTCTATCACTAAATACTCATTGCTACACTTTGAGTGAAATGCAGAATTTGCAGAGTTTTAATGCTGCTCGTCGTTCAAAAATGATGCCCATCAGTTGCTTTGTTTGTGAAAAGGTTTGACTAAATAAATAGCAGCAGCAATATTGAAACTGAGTCATGTAGAGCATTTTGAGCAGGATGTTTTTTAGATGGCTATTTTAAACAAAGTAAAGCCATACAAATTGATTATTAACAGCTTCATTGTTGTTTAAGAGGAAAACAAAAAGAATATCGAATTGGTATCGGTATCGGCAGATACTGAAGGTTGCGTTATTTGTATCGGTAACGGTAATGAATAAGTGATATCGAGCCGTCTTGACTAAAAAGTGATGAACAGGCTTTGTCCACTCCTCTCTAGATCATAATAGGATAGTGGCTGCTGGCAGTGGGCTGATGTTCGTGTGATTTATGATTATTGATGAAACAATCAAATTTGCTCACTCACACCAAAAATCAAGAGGCTTACATGCACTCCTTTCCCAGCAGATATAGTGCTATATTTATAGATAGCCCACAATCCATGCTGTGCTCCTATACATCTTCAACTTCAACTTCAAACTTCAAAGTACTTTATTCTCCTTTCGGAACTTCATTTTTGCAGTGGTTAAAAGACAAACATACAGTCACAATAGATAGACACTCACCACTATAAAAAACACCAGCTTCGTTAAAACTACAGTAAAAAAAACTACTATAAAAAAAACACCAACTACATTAAAACTACAGTACTTAAAGCATGATATATTAAAATCCATATGGAGCAATTATATGTATATAAATAATAATAATAATACAGGTGATATGTGTCCATCAGGTGGAAGGGGAGTCTATTTTTAAGTAGTCCAAAGTCCTTGGGGGGGGGGGGGGGGGGGGGGGGCAGTCCGACCTCCACCAGACCTAGGTGCAGTCTGATGGAGGTTGGCATGAAGCTACCTAAGCCCCTCTTATTCAGTGTTGAAGCTCTGTGTCGACGGCCAATTATTGTGCACAGAGGCTTTTCAGGCAATTTGTTTTTATTTGGATCACTGATCGGGCCTTTAAATTGGACATGGCCAATCTTCTTATATCATTCTGACAATCTATGTCGGAAGAATTGGGAAATTGTAGGATGACTGTTTTGCTGCATAAAAAGTAGTCTATCCATTTGAATGATATGCCCTCTAACAAGGTGCATTCTAATTTCAACACCATAGCCTAATATCTGGATTTATTCCTCCACCATTTATTTGGTTATTTAAGAGAAATTCAAAGTAGAAGTATTGATAAATACCAAGCCAGAGTGCTTGTTTCACAGAAATGTAATTAAAGGAGCTGTAAGTGGTCATTGTGGTCTACAGGTTAAAATAATAGCTCTACATTCCGACAGCCATCACTGATATAGAGTGTTTGGTCAGTAACATGGGTCTCCCAGTCGCTCCGCTCTGTAGTAAAACGTTCTGGTATTCCATTCCCACTTTATCCTATCGGTAAAGAGAACTCCACACTGCAAAAATGGTGTGGCAAAAATAATAAATAAAAACTAGTTTTAAGCAAATCTAGGGTTATCTCTCCTGATTGAATAAAGTGGGAACGGGATACCAGAACATTTATCTTCTGTTTACTGCAGAGCGGAGGGCCTGGGAGACCCATGTTGCTGACCAAACACTCTATATATCAGTGATGGCTGTCAGAATGTAGAGCTATTAAACACTTATTTTAACAAAGAAAATACCACTTAATAGCACCCTTTACACAAGCAGCTGCACAGTGCTCTGATCCACAATCCAACCAGACAGGCATTTTTTTGTAGAAGATATTTTATTAGATGAAAATTAGATGATTTCTCTGCAAACTTTGTTTCCCTGTGTGTGTGGGGGGGGGGGGGGGTGACTAGCAGCACCCTGTTATTAGGACTGGGGCGGCTGGCTGGGTTCTTTGCTACTATGGCAACAAACCACATGACTCGGTGTATTAGATAGCCTTGGACAGTGTGCAGCGAGGCATGGTGTGAGCATTCTCTCTACCACTCTCTCTGCCCCCTTTCAAAGACTTGTCCTTGTCTTACTCAAGTCTTTCACTCTCCTCCCTCTCACATTTCTGACCGGCTTTGTTGTAGAGATACTTTGCATTCAATTTGGGAGACTTACTACCAAGTGAAAAGATAAGGCCGCGATCACACAAAAAACACACTGTCAACATGGCCCTGCATTCCAAATAGTTTAGGTTGATATCTAATAACTCTTCACCAAACGAAACACAACACAAACTTTAGCTGTGATTGATGATGAAATTATATTTACACATACAGTGTCCTATGGTAGTGCTTATATGTAGAATGTTGATATCTCCTTTAAGGGAAAATACACCCTAATATAGAATTCACATATTATTTCTACGATACTGTGGAGCCGAAATGTTAACAACAGCGGAGGTACTCAAAAAACTGAGAGCCGGGGCGGTCAGGTGGCGTAGCGGAGATTGCGTTCGACACCAACGCTGGAGACGCTGGGTTCGCATGTTCGAATCCAGCTCCCGGCGTTGTCACCAGCTTGGCTGGCTGTTCACACTAATACAATTGGCAGTATTAGGGGGTGGGGAAAGCTGGCGGGTGGGTCCTGGGCGTTGTGGACAGCGACCCCTACAGTTCGGTCGGGGCGCCTGCTCAGCGAGGGTAGGATCTGGAGAGAGGTAGTGCGGCCTCCCACACGTTACACTCTCCCAGTGGGAATCTGCGCGGCCAGGCTGGCTGCCGGCTGGCTGCACATGAGTCGGAGGAAAGCATACGTGTGACAGTCTCCGGCCTCTCGGACCAACAGTAGGGGAAAGTGCGCAACAACCAGGAAGGGGGTTGGGAATTGGCATAACGACTAACAGTGGGATGGGAGAAAAATCGGAAAAAAGGAGGGGGAAAAAGATAATAAAAAAAATAAAAATAAAACAGAGCCCTCCAACAAGGCCACTGGCCATGACAATATCCCCTCCAAATTCTTCAGAGACTCAGCAGACGCCATCACCCCAGTCATCACACACATAATAAACCTCTCCATAAAACAGGGACACGTACCCAAAGACTTCAAAATTGCGAGAGTAACCCCCCTGCACAAAAAAGGCAGCAAATTGGACCCAGGCAACTACCGCCCTGTTTCTATTCTTACCTCCATCTCGAAAGTCATGGAAAAAATAGTATACGAACAGGTCGAAAAGTACCTTGCAGAAAAAAATCTAATCTACGAATTCCAATCTGGCTTCAGAACATCCCACTCCACTGACACATGCCTTCTCTATTTGAATGACCACATCAAACAAGAGGTGGATGCGGGCAAATACTACGGCATGGTCATGCTGGACCTACAAAAGGCCTTCGACACTGTCAATCACTCCATTCTGATTGACAAGCTAAAAGCAATTTTGATAGTCTATCAGCGAGCTGGATGCAATCCTACCTGGAGGGGAGATAACAGATGGTGGAGGTAAACGGTACTCTATCCCCCCCCCCCTCCCAGTAAGCTGTGGTGTTCCTCCACAAGGAAGCATACTAGGACCGTTACTGTTCCTAATTTATGTAAATGAGATGTCGTCAGCTTGTGACTGCAACTTGTTCCTGTTCGCAATTATGCCACATCAATGTGGAACGCCCTACCCACAGCTGTAAAGGAATGTGAATCACTACCCACCTTCAAAACCACTCTCAAAGAGCACCTACGGGAGACTGCAATTCGTAACTGGCCCCTGTAAATATCCAAACCCAACCCTCTCCAATGTACAAATGTCTAGATGCTTCAAAACCACTCTCAAAGAGCACCTACGGGAGACTGCAATTCGTAACTGGTCCCTGTAAATGTCCAAACCCAACCCCCTCCAATGTACAAATGTCTAGATGCATGACGTACTGTCTACCTGTATGTCATGTATGTAATTTATGTTATGATATAGTCAAGTTAGACCGCGCTCTCAAGTTCTGACACTGGGTGCTGTAATCCCATAAAGTTGAGTATATCAAAAAGCAGGGTAGCCGGACCAGCACTCTCAGGTTCAATGTTTTTAATGGCAGCCTGAATAGGAAACAGACATGTTTCGAACTATGTCCTTCCTCAGTGATATGGCTAGCCAAATCACTGAAGAAGGACATAGTCCGATTTATGTTATGATGAATTGAAAATGGGGGACCCTGATGTAAACAAGATAAAAGTCTTTCTCTGGTCTGCATCCCCTTAACAATTGTGTATATTGAGCTGTACGGTATTGTACCCATTCTGCAATCTGTTAATAAAATGTTCAATCAATCAATCAATCAGCCCAGTTTCAACTTGTGAATTGGAACAAGTCCTCTCCCTTAAGCTGCACACCAGAGAGACAAGACTCTAATGATTATGTCATCAAGAGACAAATCCTGAAGCTGCTCCATTGATCAGTGAATAGTGGAACTCCCTACTATACTATGACTGTGCTAGTCACTAATTGACTGTCAATGGACCAACTCCACAAAGTATTACTTGATGACATGACACCACAAATCAGCAAATCGTTTCTAGGCTGATTTCCAGTTTACAGTTGTCTATGTTTATAGATATTATTGACTCAACTGTCCCAAGATCATTGGAATAGCACAATGTAAATTCAGTTTTAGGGTGGATTTTGCCTTTAAGGTGAATTAAATAGTGACTATGAGCTAAGCGGCTAAGCACTTTATCAAGTGTGCCTGATGAGGGCTTCAGTGTTAGTAATCACTTTCTTGGTGTTATCGAGCAACGTGAATACACGATTACACGTTGTACTGTATTTGTGAGTTTATTGTTCTCACAGAAGACTTTCTTGTGCTTAAAGATGTAGCACTCAATGTAGTCATGCCATCGGGACAGAGAGCTGCTGAAAACATTATGTAGAGCACATTTCAGTCATTACATAGTCATTTAATGTCACCCTTTAAAGGAACACCCTTTATGGGAAAACAGTCTTCGCCAGAGTCAGACAAGAAGATAGATACCAAGTTCCTCTCTGTGTGTTCAGTAGAAAGCTATCTGGCTGCAATCTAGCCTATCTTAGCACAGATGAATGGAAGCGGATACGGATCAACTAGCCTAGCTTAAAACTCTGGGAGAGGTGTTTTTGGCCAGCGCCTATGCTAGCCGATCCATACCCACCTCCATTAATTCGTGCTAAGCTAGGCTAGCTAGCAACCAGATAGCATCCTACTGAACACGCACAGAGAGGAAAATGATATATATCTTCTTGTCTGACTCTGTAAGGGCATTTTCCATAATGTTGGTGTGTTCGTTTAAGGTTATTTCTTTCAACCTAGAAACAAATTTTTTCTTTGCTGTGGCATCATACCTTTGAGTTCTGGTGGACGTTCTATCGCTCTAAGGACTTGATGAGATCCATAACAAGACATGGCATGACTACTCTAGGCCCTTGTATAATACAATGAGTCCAAGCCTCCAAAAGCACCTAATGCCCTTTTCAAAACTGAGATGCAGACAGATGACAGATCTGACGACTAAAATAGTTCACAAGCTAAACCTCGTTATTTTAGTTAAAGGGGAACTACACCCAGTGTAAGAATTCATGTTATTTCTATGGTCTAAGACAGAGTGGTAAAACTAAAACGTGTGATGTCATCAAGTATAAAGTCTGGAGCTGCTCCATAGACAATGAATTATTTGGGAGAGATGGTGTAGATGACACTGAGAACTCCCAGGGGAATGTTTTATGGGTATGAGTATTATGGATACATTTTCTGTTTCACAACTGATGACGTTACTTTAGAATAAAGCTTTGGGTATACAAACTCAAACAAACATTCTGTGGGTCCAGAAAATCTGTCAATGGAGCATCTCCAGACTTTATACCTGATGACATCACAAGTTTGAGTCTTACTTATCTGGTTTCTGGCGTTATGAGGAGAGAGTAGCTCATGCTCACAAATATCAATTGAACTTTACCGGGCCATGGAAATAACGTAGGCTTATTGGGTTTCTTAAATTGGTCGTAGTTCCTCTTTGAAGTTGGCCTTGAGTGCTGCTTCCAAACCGCTTCTCTCTGCTTCATGTCCAGGGAGAATGTTGTTGTTTTTACCTAGGTCACTCACTCAAGCAGTGCTCAGGGAGAACAAGGACTGATGTAACTGTAATTATATTGACAGCCTTACTGTAAGTCACAGGCTTGGTTTGGAACCATATTTAACATAGTGTATTTTCAGACATAATAACGAGTTTGAACATCTGCATTTTGAAAAGAACATTTGGGTGCTTTTGAAAACCTTTTTTTTCTTATTGTCAAGCTGGCTCCATTGGAATGTATTGCAGTCTGAAAAACCCGATCTCACTTAAAATATGTAAATAAAGTACTAATCGACCATAGGAAAAGGGTACATTGTATGTTATGTTATAGCCATAAGTAATACATTGACTTATTTACGAAAACCTTCTCCTGACCTTTTCTTCTGTGGTCAATAATTGAAGAGGGTTTCTTTGTTTGGGGTAATATTCTGCCTGGCTTCGGCTGAAACACGGTCCCAACAGAATTAATTAATAAAGTACTAATTATTAGTACTTTATTAATAAATTCTGTTATTAGTACTTTATTAATTAATTCTGTTGGGACCGTGTTGCAGCCGGAGCCAGGCCGAATATTGCCTCCCCCAAAAAATAAACCTTCTTCAAAAGCAGGGACGCGATACAGTGAAAGAATGGCGTGGCTTCTTTCCCTCTTGCGTCAGAGCTTTTAGTGGGCCAGAGCCAGACAGTGATTATCACAATTCTACCTCATAGATTCTGACACTGCTTTCTCTCCTCCTGATCAGAATGATTGACGAGCAGAGGCCGAGTGGCGACACCATGGCAGATAGAAGGCAACTGTTTGTCGAGATGAGTAAGTGTTCGGGGGGCCTTGTCTGAAAGGACCACATTTCATTGTGATATATGCCGTACTGTGTTGCACATCACACATAAAAGTGGCAAATGCTTTTCTGTAACTCGTGGGGAAAGTGAACCTCATGGAGATCAAGTGTCTCCCCCTGCAAGAGTCGAGCCAGCGTCCAACCAGAGATTCACAGGAAACGCTGACCCGATCAGACAGGCTGCCAGCCAGCGTGACCCTGACGTGAAGCTATCTCGCCAGTGGATATAATACGGAGCTACGCAAACTCTCTGCGGCTCCGCACTGTCTATCGACTAGCATTCCCATGTTAACTGCCAGAGTTCTGTTTCACACAAGAGTACTTATTTTACAGGAGCTCAAGAGTTGGACTCCATAAGGCTCTCGACGTACAGAACAGCCTGCAAACTCAGATTTGTTCAGAAGAAATGCAATCGTGAGTATAATGCTGCTGTTCTCTCCGTTTGATCATTGATCATTTTGGTCCACAAGTAGTGCCCCACCCCCACCCCCCACCAAGGCTAAATGTTTATATATATCGGGGCAACAGTGGCTCGGGAGGTAGAGCAGTCGTCTGGTAATCTGGTGGTTCCCGGTTCGATTCCCGTTCCTTCCGGGCAGTGTGTCGAAGTGTCCTTGAGCAAGACACTTAACCACTAATTGCTCCTGATGTGCAGGTTGGTACCTTGCATGGTTGCCTCTGCCATCGGTGTGTGAATGTGTGAGTGAATGGGTAAAATGTGAGGAACAAATTGTAAAGCGCTTTGGATAAAAGCGCTATATATAAATGCAGCCATTTATACTTTTTTTTGCCCCTCTTCGTTTGCATCCCAGTACATTTGGTCGACATCTGGAACGTCATCGAGGCTTTCCGAGAGAACGGCCTCAACACCATGGACCTCCACACCCATTTCTCAGTGGCTCGCCTGGAAGCAATACTGTCCACCATCTACTACCAGCTGAACAAGCGCATGCCCACCACCCACCAGATCAACGTGGAGCATTCCATCAGCCTGCTGCTCAACTTCCTGCTGGCGGCCTATGACCCGTGAGTAACGTGTCACATGGCGGCTGGCCACCGGCGGCCGCGTATTTTCGTCACAGGGTGTTATTGAAGTGAAGTGTTGAACTGTGAGTGTGTGACTCCATCTGGGACATGGTTCACATCGTGATGTCACAATGGGCTTCCTCGCGGAGCGGAGCGCATGTTTCACCTGACTGTAAAAGCCAAAGCTTAAAAAAACACGCCAACATTTTGGGATATTAGCTTACCGTCTTCTCCAGAGAGAGACAAGAAGATAGATACCGGTTTCCTCTCTGTGTGTTCAGTAGAAAGCTATCTGGCTGCACGTTAGCCTAGCTTAGCACAATGAATGGAAGCGGACATGACCGGTTAGCCTAGGCATTGTCCAACTAACACCTCTCCCGAATGCCAAACCGGTCATGTCTGCTTCCATTCATTGTGCTAAGCTAGGCTAACATGCAGCCAGATAGCTTTCTACTGAACGCACAGAGAGGAAACTGGTATCTATCTTCTTGTATCTCTCTGGAGAAGACGATAAGATAATGTCCCAAAATGTTGGCGTGTTTTTTTAAAGGTGACGTGAATGTCTTTGCAAATGATCGTTACTAATGTTGAACTTTTTCTTTTGAAAGTTGAACCATGCATGGTCCTTTTGGAAAACAATATTTGAGTTCATACTGTTCATCACAGATCACATTTGACAGGTATCCTCTGTGTTCATAACGCTGTATGGATTTTCTCTTTTTAGGGAAGGCCTCGGAAAGATATCTGTCTTCATTGTGAAGATGGCCATAGCCACCATCTGCGGAGGGAAGATTGTGGATAAATTAAGATGTAAGCAACACAATTCATCTTTATTAAATTCCATGAAATGAAAAGAATATCAATTAAATTAACTATTGTTTTACCCAGAAAAATTAACTTTATTGTCTTTCTATAGGGAGGCGTAGTGGTTACGTCATTGCCGTTTTTCGTGTTCCACCCTCTGTCCAATGCAATGTATTTCCCCATTGCCCATTTCTAAATCGTCTCGTTTAAAACAAATAAAGCATTAACATTTGCATGGTGTACCTTTCTGTGCTTATTCATCCACAATCTATAGCTCAACATGAAAATATTTGCAATTAATCATAAATCGCCAAAAATGCTTAAACAATAATGTTAGTGATAGAAGGGAACTCATTTTGTGCAAAAATTTAAAGCTTTTCAATTTCCATGTGGCAGAATTGTTACGATAGCCGATAATCCATTTTCCCAATGATAAATCCCTATACGGGTGGAACAACCAGTGACGTCAGGGTCAGACTACACCTCCCTATTAGGTATATAATTCCTAAAGCGCCAACCCAAATTTTTGTGACCATCTGAATTTTAGGTGTATGGCCATACAGTATGTTGGAATTTTCGGAACCCATCATGACTCAATGACTCAATGTATGGTAAAAAATATCGTTACATTTGTGGTTTCGTTTTTGTGTAACGTCAGTCCCTGTATCAAGAGCGTAATAAATAAATGTTTAGAACAAATAAATTCCAATTCCAATACCATATTTTGGTTTTCAGTGGAGGGGCTACCCTTTACGTTTACATATAAGGGCTTTAACATCGACTATTACAGCTGCATTTGGCCAGAGTGGATATCTCTTTAGAGATCTCTGTTCGCCACAGGCTATTGTTCCTAGAGAAGGAGCCCTAGCCTGGCTCTTCATGGCTGGGAAAAGTCATTATTCATAATCTGAAAGATAGGGTTTATTACATAATCTACTAAATCTGTAATCGCAGCAGCAGCAGTGGCTCGTGAAGGGAAAAAGGGAGGTGTATGTTGCTGGCTTACTGCAATAATTGATTTGAATAACATCCTTGCTTTGATTTGTTTTCACAAATAAGTGGGATGATTGCATTGTGTACTGCTGCAATTAGTCGGCTGTGGTGGCAGCTGACAATTAGTATGATGAATTTGTAATGCCTCCCCGTGTTGTGCCAAGATATCTTTTCACAGATATCAGATCCCGCGGGCATACTGGTGTACTCCCAGTTCGACCAGTTCCTGAGGGAGGTTCTCAAATTGCCAATGGCTGTCTTCGAGGGACCTTCCTTTGGTTACACGGAGCAAGCCGCAAGGACATGCTTTGCACAGCAGGTGAGATTCCAGTGTCCATACAAAAGATCTCTTATATCTCCATGATATATAATAGTCTGTTACGTGTGTATATATATATATAAATATATATATATATGTCCTCATATTCTTCCTCTATTAGCCCTTTCACTACCACACTACCAAAGGGTTAACCCTTTCACTGCGACAATACAGAAGGTTAACCCTTTCACTGCCACACGACAAATGGTTAACCCTTTCACAACCACACTACAGAAGGTTAACCCTTTCACAACCACACTACAGAAGGTTAACCCTTTCACTACCACACTACAGAAGGTTAACTGTCTGTAGTGTGGTGGTTAAAGGTTAACCTTCTGTAGTGTGGTAGTGAAAGGGTTAACCTAACATCATCATCTGTGCTGTGTGTTGACAGAAAAAGGTCTCCCTCAACACATTCCTGGATACGTTGATGTCAGACCCTCCCCCCCAGTGTCTGGTGTGGTTACCACTCATGCACCGGCTTGCCAACGTGGAGAACGGTGAGCGACTGCAGCATATTCAAACACGCAGAGGACCGTGGGCAGAGGGACGGATGTGTAATTTTGCCTCCCATCATCACGTTGAGTCACTATGTACACACACACAAGCTCAACCAAGCACACGTGTGCGCGTGTACTTGTGCAAACACAAACGGACACTTAAAAATACACCCTTCCCGTCACCAGCCACCTCCGTATGAGCAGAATTAGACTCTCTCGCTCTCGTGTGCACACACAAACACAAACACAAACACAACTGCCCTCTAGGAATGGTAAATCTTGAAATCTATACCAATATTTAAAATGTCTTTATGTTTACCATCTTGTGTGTGTGTGTGTGTGTGTGTATGTGTATGTGTGTATGTGTGTATGTGTGTGTGTGTGTGTGTGTGTGTGTGTGTGTGTGTGTGTGTGTGTGTGTGTGTGCGTGCGTGGTTCTGTGTATGTGTGTATGTTTGTGAGTCTATGTGACCCTTCCTCTCCTCTCCCTGCAGTCTTTCACCCGGTCGAGTGCTCGCACTGCCATACACAGAGTATGATGGGCTTCCGCTACCGCTGCCAGCAATGTCATAATTACCAGCTCTGTCAGGACTGCTTCTGGAGGGGGCATGCCAGCGGTTCCCATAGTAACCAGCACCAAATGAAGGAGTATACGTCATGGGTAAAGAGAGAAGAGGGGAGGGGTGGGGAGGGATGGGGAGGGGAAGCGACAGGACGGGTGGGGAGTCTGGAGTGGGGGGGGGGGTTGGGGGTGTGACTGCATTGGGCCATTCATTGCGGCCATTTCGGCTCTGTTTCTATACCATGCACGGTGCAGGGATGTGTGTGAATGTGTGTGTGTGGTGTAGTGTAGACGGTTTCAGTGGAATTGCGTTGCTAAGGGAACAGCTTGGACTGGAGTTGATTTCCTGTTGCAACATTTGCTAATATCAACAACCGGCAGGAAATGAGATGTAGTCCGTTCTAGAATGAATGTCTAGTTGAAAGTGTCTGTATTGTATCAAGGTATATGTTTTGTGTATATATATATATTCACAGATATAAGTATCACCGGTGAATAGGGGAAATCATTTTATTGCATTTTGAACGTGATTGCAAAAGTCCTGTTTTATTGCCTTTTAAAATGGAGTCTCTGTGTTTTCTTCCAGAAATCCCCCGCTAAGAAGCTGTCCCAAGCACTCAGTAAGTCTCTGAGCTGTGCGTCCAGCAGGGAGCCTCTACACCCCATGTTCCCCGACGCGCCGGAGAAACCTCTCAACCTCGCTCACATTGTGTACGTTTGTCTCCTCTGCACCTCTTCATTCTTCATGTCTAAATCAAATCAAATCAAATGTTATTTTTTTTTTTTTATAGTGGTGAGTGTCTATGTATTGTGACTGTATGTTTGTCTTTTAACCACTGCACAAATGAAGTTCCGAAAGGAAAATAAAGTAATTTGAAGTTAAAGGGGACCTGCATTGCTATTCCTAGCACTATTTGGGCAACTTTACACAATTCCTGTGAGTCTATGGAAGTCATCTGTAAGGTTTATTTAAAAAAAATAATCATTGTTTTATATTTCTAATGGAGTACTCAAAAGCATCATTTTCCAGCCTCAAGATTTCAGCCTGTTATTGGCTGGGCTCCGCCCATAAGCACTTTCAGTGACAGTCATCCACACAGTCTGCGAGTGGCAGAGAGAGAGAGAGAGAGAGAGAGAGAGAGAGAGAGAGAGAGAGAGAGAGAGAGAGAGAGAGAGCACTGTGTAAACACAGCTGCGTGCGAGATACGCAGGTCCCCTTCTCTTTCTCTCTCTCCCTCTCCCGTTTGAGGAAGTCTTCCACTGTGCCGCGCGCTGCCTACAGCTATAGACGGGGCGTTAGTTTCATGCTTCCAAATCGAGAGAGATAGAGAGGGGGAGAGAGAGAGACAGACCGAGAGAGACAGACCGAGAGACGACAGCGCGACGCGCGTGTGTGTATGTGTGCTCTGTCGCGAGGGTCTATCTGATTCTCTCTCTCTCTCTCGCTCTCTGTCAAACCCCGTTTGGTGCGCTACAACCACAGAGCCAATCGGATCACTATCCGCTCCATCCTCACCACGTGATGTCACCATGCGAGTCAAATCAGAACGACCTGATTAAAATGGAGCAGGAAATGAATGACGGCAATCCGCCAATATGGTATTTAGAGACACAAACACATTGATACTAACTCCTATTACTATAATACAATGCTAGACACTGAAAAAAGACATTTATAATGCATGTCACCTTTAAGGCCCGACAACACACGTTAATGTCCCCAATGGGCCGGACACGTCTTCTTTAAACAAGTCAAGAGGAAACATCACAATAAATCAACACAAAAACACCATAACCAGTCCAAAAAACTTTAAATAAATGCAACACTCCCAGACTGATCTACAGAGAAGAATCCAAGTCATAAATAGGGATGCACCGATACCCCAACAAGTCCTAACCGTAAAAATCGTCCGATACCGAGTACTGATCTGATTCATTACTTGTGCTCAATCATCATCAGTATAGACTCAGACCAATAGTTTGGTTCATAAGACAAAGAATTATGAGGTGCAATTTTGTTCTCCCATTATACAGATCTAACACGCTTTTATATACCCAAATGTTTTCTTCAGATTTTTTACATGTTGTATGTGGCTCCTGGTATCGGGTTTTATTATTAGCAGAAACCGTCTGATATCGAGACCCCATTTTAGCCTGGTATCGGCCTGATATCCGATGCCAGTATTTATGCTAGTGCATCCCTAGTCATAAATCAACTTTGTGATTGTAGAGCCTCCTATTTTCCGTCTCAGATCCTGAACCTCGTGAATTTATTCTCCCTTTTTACCAGGGTTCATAATTCTCCTCTTGATGCCTCCAAGTCTGAAATGATTTCCAATCAATCTCTGGAAGCACGCGATCAATGATGCTTAATTGTAGCCTCAGGGATTAGTGTCAGTGCTTTCCTTTATTTGGGGGTTTATTCTGAATAATCAAATAAGGGCCTACAGAAATACCGTAGATGATTTGCGCTTTACTGCTTTCTATTGAAAGCCTGCTCTAGGATCAGATTGTAGTGCCACATCTGGTGCCAAGGTCGCACCACTGCTGGCGTTGTTTATTTCTATTTTAATCGGATTGAAGACACTTTTTTTCCACCATCAAATGCTTTGACTCACTTGACACACGGAGGATGGATGGAGACGTGAGCTCTAAATGTATTTTTAATCTGAATATAGAGATCCCCCCCCCCCCCATCAGCAAGAATCTATGATAATATGCATAATTTATATACTCAGAAATCCTAGATTGGATCTTCAGTAAAAAAAAATGATTTTACACTGCTTTTTACACCACAACTGGATCTAATCTGTGTCTGTGTGATAGTACTGGATGGCAGTTTCTTTCAGTGTTCATGACAAATATTGATCTGGTTTAAAACTGCTTATTCAATGTGGCTTTTGTATTAGGTTATTGTACAGAGGTTATTGTAACAAATTACTTTGTTCTTTTCTTGCTGCCAAATAGAGATACATGGTAAGTTGGCTTTGACTATTTGTACATGTTTCATTAGATTGTGAGTGCCCCTAATTCCTCTGTTCTAACCATAACTTCTAATCACGTCCCATCCCTCCTAGACAGTAACCACTGCTAGTGCTCACCTCTGTGGCAGGGGGGGGACACACCCGGTGTTGTGTATTAATGTATTCATTCACTGCACCTCAACTCCACTTAATGCAGGGGTATGCAACTTCCAAGAAATGAGCAAGAGTGAACGTACCTGTCCAGCAGAAATAGAGCAAGCTTTGCATCACTTTTCAAAGGTTTCCCACAGACTCCCAGAGGCACCGATTCAAGCTGGATTATTATTATTTCTTAATTATGAAAATATTTCCCGGCCTCTGATCGGCAGGTGGTTTTGCACGCTGTAGGTAGGGTGCCATTACCAGAGGGCTAAACCCCCCCCCCCCCCTTAAGTAAATGACAAATGACAAAATAAGCAAGAATGGGGGTGAAATAGATTTGTGCATAGCGGGTAGGTATTAAATACATTTAGTGGGGAAATAATATGGTAGGACACATATTACTTTATGTATTTACAACTAAATATATTGAAGGTGGGGCTTTTAACCCACCTACCGGGGCGGCTAGGTGGTGTAGTGGGCAAGGCGCTCGCCATTAACGCTGGAGACGCTGGGTTCGAATCCAGCTCTCGGCGTTGCTATCAGCTTGGCTGGTCGTTCATACTAACACAATTGGCAGTGTTAGGGGTGGGAAAGCTGATGAGTGGGTCCTGGGCGTTGTGGACAGCGACCCCTACAGTTCGGTCGGGGCGCCTGCACAGCGAGGGTAGGATCTGGAGGGAGGTAGTGTGACCTTCCACACGTTACACTCTCCCGGTGAGAATGTGCACTGCCAGGCTGGCTGCCGGCTGGCTGCACATGCGTCGGAGGAAAGCATGTGACAGTCTCCGGCCTCCCGGACCAACAGCAGGGGGGAGTGCGCAACAACCAGGAAGGGGGTTGGGAATTGGCATAACGACTAAAACAGTGGGATGGGAGAAAAATCGGAAAAAGGAGGGGGGAAAAAGATAATAAAAAAAACAAAAACAAAAAAAAACTACCAGGGCCTTTAAGCCCTCCTTGAGATCATATTGTTCCAAATGATGATACATTAATCCAAGTTGTAAAATAATTCAGTTTATGCTAAAAAATCATTATATTTATGCTAGTAAATTCTGATCTATTTATAGAAGTGAGATTTGCCTCATTTAAATGTTTTTTCATTTATCTCAAACCTCTCATATGTACAAGGCAAGGTCTATCTTAACGGTAGAGCTAGCAGTTAACACCTTATATGCTAAAATATGCTTTTCTGCCAAATAAACTTGCTAGGTTGGTTAAAATTACTGATTGTTGGACCACTGCAAAAAATCTAAAGAAAAGAAAACCGTCAGAATATGTTCATATAGATTATTGTCATACTGGGAAAGCATTGAAATAAAATGTGGTGTCATATAGAGTTTTGGGAGAAATGGGGGGGGGGCATTCCCCCCGGCAGGCATTTTAGAGCCGCGGTACACCGCTCTTTGGCGAGGAACACGGCGGTGGTGTTAGTTTTCCGATTATGACCCCGGTAACAACAACCTGATTGGTTGTTAAGAATTATTTTTGCCTACCCTAGCTTTAAGTAATCATATCCTTCATGTACTGTATACATACATTCTGATGCCTTTAGGTCACCTAACAAAAAAAATTGCATCTCAAGCTAATACGTTTTTGATGAGTGAGGAGGTAATCCACACCTTAACATTGTTTACTTGACGGTCTTTTTTTTTCACAATTGGAAACTGACATCCATTGTGTGTACAATCATTCAATGGGCCTCCGAGGCACTTTGAGACCTGGATCAGAGAGGGAAAAGCAGGGCGACGGAGGAAGATGAAAAGAGAGAGAGAGACAAGAGGGGAAAGGGAGTATCCAGAGTGTGTCTTTCTTCCTCTCTGAGATAAAACGACAACCTTGTCAGTTAGGCTTTAGAAGACAACAATGCTTTTTGTCTCCTGCACTGGCAGCGGTGGGAAGTAACTGTGTGCTTGTCCTCAAGTACAAGTTGTTGAAAACTAGCCTGCCAACTTTTAAGAGGAATCGGAAGCGGCGTAAACGGATCAGCAGCCACTTCAACATATTTTTTTTTAGGTCAACTGAACCCTTGAGATGAAGAACCATATAAGTCTGTTTTGATTTTGATCTCTTTTGGAGCCCATTTGTTTGCAGTTGTCAGAGGTGTGAATGTCATGCATCACCCGAAAGTACTACCCCTGCTGTCTTTAAAGGAACACGCCAAACTTTTGGGAAATTTGCTTATTTGCCATCTACCCTAGAGTTAGACAAGCAGATACATACCTTTTTCTTCTCTGTGCATGCATTAGGCTTAGGGATCAGCCGCACCGTTAGCCTAGCTTAGCGTCATTCACTGGATGGCTGCTTTTTTATAGCGCTTTTATCCAAAGCGCTTTACAATTTGTTACTCACATTTTACCCATTCACTCACACATTCACTCACACATTCACACACCGACGGCGGAGGCAACCATGCAAGGTGCCAACCTGCTCATCGGAACAATTAGGGGTTAAGTGTCTTGCTCAAGGACACATCGACACGCTGCCCGGGAGGAGCGGGAATCGAACTGGGAACCTCCGGATTGCCAGACGACTGCTCTACCTCCCGAGCTACTGTCGCCCCTGGAAGTAGGTGTGCCAGTGTAGCCTAGTTCCCAACAGTCACTCCAAATACACTCCAAATACAACTTTTCCAACTTTCCTGTAAACATGTTGTGACCTGTGTATTTACCACGTGGAGACATTTTTAAAGAAATGTAGTCGACACTTTTGTTTTCTAAGCAGATATATACTCCGAAACTTATTTTGCCGAACCACTGCTGCCTGGGCGCAGTGATTTCACGCATCACCTGAAAAGCCCTGTTTGATCCACTTCACTCAATGAAAGCGCGTTTCCTGGTTAACAGAGCTTTTCAGGTGATGCGTGAAATCATTGCGCCCGGGCAGCAGTGGTTCAGCAAAAATTTATTCTGAGTATATATCTGCTTAGATTACGAAAATGTCTAATACATTTTTTGTATTTCTCCATGTGGTAAATACACAGGTCACAACATGTTTACAGTAACGTTTTGGAGTTGTATTTGGAGTGTAATTTTAGTGACTGTTGGGAATTAGGCTACACTGGCACACCTACTTCCAGTGAATGACGCTAAGCTAGGCTAACGGTGTGGCTGTTCCTTAAGCCTAATGCATGCACAGAGAAGAAAAGGGTATGTATCTGCATGGCAAATAAGCGAATTTCCCAAAAAGTTGGCGTGTTCCTTTAAACTGTGGCTGTATACAACACTCACAACTTGCTGTCTTTAGAATTAGGTTTGAAAAACACTATTCATCTGAAAACTTTCAACTGACTTGACAATGATGGTTCTTTGCCTCAAAAGGATCAGTTTATAGCTCAATGCATCAAGGATATAACCTTGAAATACAACAGTGTCGTATAGATTGTGTACTTGAAGGGAAACACCACTCAAATAAACAATTTGAATACCGTATATAATTTCCATGGCCTAAGACAGTTTAATCAACATTTGGGAACATGAGCTACTCTTTTACAAATGCCAGAAACCAGACGAGTAAGAATCAAACTTGTGACTGATCATTGAGTATAAAGTCTGGAGCTGCTCCATTGGCAATGAATGGGAGACTGATTTTGTGGACCCACAGAATGTTTGTTTACTTTTTTAATGCACAAATGAGCTTTATTCTATAGTAGTGGTCTCAGTTCTGAAACACAAAATGTACTTACCGTACTTTTCGCACTATAAGCCGCAGCAGCTAAATTGAATGATGTGTACATATATAAGCCGCACTGGACTATAAGCCGCAGGTGTTTTAATGTTTAATTACCATATGTAAGGGTTCGTGCACAGAGGGGATTGTCACAATACTGTCGGACAAATAACAAGAATTAACTCATTTACAAGTTGTATTAAGTTTAGCAAATAAGGGCACAGATAAATAACATTTCAATGCAGTAAAAAAAGCAATATTTTCAGGTTTGGTCCACATATAAGCCGCACCGTTATATAAGCCAGGGGTTCCCAAACTTTTCAGGCCGGGGCCCAGAAAATCAGGCGTCAGAGAGCCGCGGCCCAATGCACATCGTCTAGCTTTTTTTTTTTTTTTTTTTGCCAGGTGACCGATTTTTTAAGCCAAATATCACTTCAATCCTATTAAGTTAGTTCAAGTTAGTTATTCATTTATATGTGCTATTTATGAGAGGGCTAACTTGTTGCAAAATAATAATGATAATAATAATAGCCTCATTAAAATACTATTGTTGCTTCGGTTGTTTTCAGCGTTTTATGTGCATAATCTGTTATTTAGTTTGAAATGTTCGTTGAAATAAGTAGATTTTTCGTTTTTGTTTATTTATTAAGTTAATATAAAACCATATAGTCACATTTTAGAATACAATAGAATAAAATTTTAGAATACAACTAGAAACACTGTCCTGTCCTGCTTCTAAGTTCAGTGGCCTGACAAAAAAAATTAAAATAAAAAAATTAAAAATTAAAAATAAAAGATTAATTTTTTTTTATTTTTTTTTATTTTTTTTTTTATTTTTTTAAATCATCTCGTGGCCCACCCGTGGCTGCTCGCGGCCCACCTTTGGGTCGCGACCCCGACTTTGGGAACCACTGATATAAGCCACAGGGTCGAAAAATGGGGAAAAAAGCCGCGGCTTATAGTCCGAAAAGTATGGTATATGAACTCTGAACATTCCCCTGGGTGCTCTGTGTCATATACTAAATGTTTCCCAATTCATCGTCTGTGGAGCAGCTTCAGACTTTATACTTGATGACATCACACGTTTTAGTTTTAGCTATCTCGTTTTTGGATTTGGGAGAGAGTTGCTAATATAATATTTTGTACCGTCTTAGATCAGAGGACTAACATGTATGAATTCTGAAATTGGGCGTAGTTCCCCTTTAAGTACATTTTATATCAAATACTTTTACTATAGTATTATTCTATCAGGATATTTGTACTTTTACTTACTTCAATAAAGTAAGTGTGTACTTCTTCTGTCACTGTGTACAGGCCACCCAGACCAATGAACATTACCAATGACTACGCTCTGTCCCACTCCATGCCCACATCAGGAAACCCTTATTCCACCAAAAAGTGAGTTCCAAGACGATCCATGCCGTCCATTTTAAAATACACGTTTTTTTTTTAAATATTTGTGTCCTCTTCAGGCCCACTGTCTTCTCTAAGCTATTTTAAATTCTCCCCAATCATAGTGTGTGTGTGTGTGTGTGTGTGTGTGTGTGTGTGTGTGTGTGTGTGTGTGTGCTTTCCTGTGTGCATGAGTGTGTGTGTGTGTGTGTGTGTGTGTGCGTGCGCGTGTGTTGTCCTTCCGCGGTCTCACTTTTTGCCTGGTGTGAATAGCTTGCCATACAGCAAGAGTAATGAAGTTGAACACAGAAGGCAGTTGACTAGGGCTCCTCCAGATCTGTTGAAAGGGAGGGGGTAAGTGAACCAGGTGTGCCTACTGTATATGGGAATGGCTTTTTGTGGCTCAAATGCAATGCATGTGTGAACTAATATAGCTAATCATCTTAGCGCATACAGTGGAATGCTTATTGCCCCAATGGAACAATTAACTTTACTGATTTCTTATAGAGCGGGTTTACATAGTGATACTCAAGGGGCTATTTCAAAGAGGCTAGATGAAGCATGCATAATAAAGATCATTGACCATTCATTAGTTTTGAGTATCTATTAAAGTCCTTTTCTATGGCGTACGCATTGAAGAAGCTAACGTTGAGTCTCTGATATTAGCAGCTTTGAGTCTCACTCAGTCTCTGAAATCTCTTCTACGCTTAGGTTGTAGCAATTTAATATTCAATATCAGATTCACTGCTTACAGTAGTGTTCTACAGTGATAGACCGTATATTTCTACATACAGTGTATTACAATGGCTATTCTCCTTTCTTTTTTGATTTGAGTCATGTTTTCCCTAACCTCGTTCCCAGTTGTATCTCCGTGAGATAAAGCCTGGTAAAGAACTACTGCAGAAAGTGTCTGTGGGGTATCATTTCCGGTGTATGTACTTCCCCTGGAAGCTGCCTCCGAACGGACCAAACTTTTCCCGAATCCTGTCAGCAAACAAGCTAGAACGTCCCGGTCATGTAGTAAATTCCTCAGGCAAAGGCGTTGCAGTGGCTTAAACGAGGAAATATTGTGCACTTCACACGTTTCTATAATTGTTTTGTCGAAACTGGAAAGCCTGTAGCCTCAGCTGTACTTCAATTTAGACATTTTAGGAGGCATATCTTTACTATGTTTTCCCAATCTATCATTCTTTTGAAGCAACAGTTGTGATTGGAGGATCAAGAAAAGGGGGCGGGTTTGAGATAGGTCACTTTGATAGATTAGTTGTGGAGTTTTATGGTCAGAATCCTCAATCTCTTCTTGTCAGAGAAGCTGCACCTGCATGCGTATCTTTGGGAAACACTGCCCTCTTTCATAACTTATGGATTTGAAGAGCAGAAAGAATGTGGTAGATGTGCTGATTGATATATGCTTTGAGTTTTCCGTGTGGTGCATGTCAGAGCATCTGATGGTGTGGTTCAGGTTTGTGTTGCTGCATATAAAAAAGGAGCAGTATAATACATATACATTTCATGAAATAATATATACGGTATGTATATATTAAAAAAGGAACAATATAATAAATATACATAATAAATTATATATGTATATTTCAATTTATAGCAGTTGTGAAGGCATATTACGCATATCATGTGTATTTTAGAGTGCAGATTGTTTGACTTCAAGATTTAAAATATCAATAATTTCACTAGATTCAATGCTAGAGTAGGAACTGAATTGTCTAAACCCTCTAATAATTTCAGTAGTTTTGTTAATAGACTAATACTACTGAAGTAAACTACTTAGGGATTTATGCTTCTAGATCCAAGACTATGCATGTAAATGTAGTTGATTCCTTATTAGGCATTATGTATATTATCTATAGATCATAGAAGACGCATGTTTTGTTCATGATTCCTAGCTTGCATTGGTGTAGACTTTCGTCTATTGTTTCACAAATGCTATATGGCTTTGTTTCTTTCTAGTGACCCATGATGAAGGTCCCCTCAAACCTGTTTTGTTGTTGTGCTCTCTCTCTCTCTCTCTCTCTCTCTCTCTCTCTCTCTCTCTCTCTCTCTCTCTCTCTCTCTCTCTCTCTCCTCTCTCGTTCCCCCTCTCCTATCTCTGTCTCTCTGTGTTGTTGTCACCTGTGTAATACATTGTATATGTATGTGTGTGAAACCCTACACTGTTCCAGGTTAAACTACAACCTTGATGTTGCCGATAGACTTGCTGATGAACATGTTCTGATTGGCCTCTATGTGAATCTGCTACAAAACAACCCCAAATCATGGTCAGTTGAAGTCCTGCATTTGCCAGAGCCAGTGGAAACTACTGTAGCCTACTTGCTCTGCTGGCTTGCTGTTTACCATTGAGCATATTCACATGGCAGCCATTTTCCTCTTATGTCACATTCAGGTTGGGATTCCTTAAGGTTGGAACAGGGTGGAAAGGAAAGGAATCCCAATTTGACATGACATAAGAGGAAAATGGCTGCCGTGTGAATATGGTCAATTGCTCTCCTTAACCCAATGCTCCAAGCATCGCAGTCCTAATCCTGTGCACACTCTACATTAGTTAAATTGGTCACAGGCAGTTGAGACAATTCAATTCATATTTCTAATCATAATCCATTAGAAACATTTCTGTCTTTATAAAGCAGTTTAATACCACATGCTATCGTTTTGTTTCCTAAATGGGATTTGATCTAAAATGGGTTTCTGCTTTCTACTGTTTCTACTGAGTCGTATGAAGAGCAGTAGCATGCAACAGGGGCATAATCTAGAACTATGAGAAAAGGATGTGTCAGTGTCATCATGGAAATGTTAGAAAATGGCTTCCCACGTTAATACTGGGACACAAATCACACTGTAATGTAGAGTTGTCTCCCAGTGTTGAATCACTTATGTGAGAAAGTTGGGGGTTGTGACCCATCCTCTTATTCTTATTCTAGGTCACAATGTGAGACAAAATGTCTTGAATGTTGGCCCTGGGCTTAAAAAGAAAAACAAACCAAAACAAACTATTGTTCCTGATGCCAAGGTCACCACCCCTCACCACATCTTAGTCACACACCGTCTGTGTAAAATCTGTCATGATTGGTCACAGATTATGATTCTAAATCTACATGCTTATGGCAGTTTAGATGGCCTTCACCTCTTTGCTTGGTCAGTTGCCACTAACGACAATCACTTTGTAATGCTCTTTAGAGTTGAATTTGAATCTTACTGATTCGGATTGCCTCTCCTCACGAGGTTAAGTCCAAAGCGATCTTGCTGTGCTATGCTGCACATCAACAGTCTGATGTCATTTTATTTATATGAAAGGAAACTCCAACCTGTAAGCTAAGTGTCTATGTGATTGTGGGGAATGTCAAACCATTTTTAAAGGTCAAGCATGTCTCTGTCTCTCTCTCTCTCTCTCTCTCTCTCTTGCTAATGTTATTGTTTCTAAGCTCTAGCAAACAACATGATAGTGTGACTTTGTATCAGAATGGCATAAAAAATCTGCTAAAATATTCACTACTGAATCAGAATCATATTATAGTGTATTATAGTGAGACCATACAGTATCAGCAGCAGTTCTCTGTGTGTGTGTGTGTGTGTGTGTGTGTGTGTGTGTGTGTGTGTGTGTGTGTGTGTGTGTGTGTGTGTGTGTGTGTGTGTGTGTGTGTGTGTGTGTGTGTGTGTGTGTGAGGAGGTGACTGTATACACGTGTTAGCATTCTAGTGTATACAAGAAAACGTGCAAAATGGACAATAAAACTAAAATTATAATAATTTGACCTTGTATTTTAAGTCCAATGGCTTCAACGTATAACTCTGTGGATATCAGTGGATCATTGTCTGAATCACTGGGTTGAAATCTGTGAAGGAATGAAAGTCAGGATATAGGCTATAGCAGCAGTTCTCTGCAGATTATACTCTGCAGTATTTTTACAAGAGAGTAGACCAAACTAAGTGGACTATGAGAAGGCTGTGTGACTATTCATATGTGTGTACAAGTTGAAGGTTATGTGTAGAGAGAGAGAGAGAGAGAGAGAGAGAGAGAGAGAGAGAGAGAGAGAGAGAGCGCGAAAGGGGGTAGTGTGTGTAGATAGATTTGTCTGGGAGTGAAGGCAATGTGATTGTGTGTGTGTGTGTGTGTATGTACGCACACGTGCGCACATTCAGCTACTTCAGTGTAAACCTTTTCCAGCTTTCAAATAATAATAATGAAAAAGAAAAAGCCAATAAAATCATCTTTTGTTTCTAAAAAATTATCTGACTTCATTCCTGCTGTTGAGTTTTCAATATAAAACATTCACAAGGGAATTCTTCTATCAAAGTAATACCGGCAATGCTTTTGATTTATGATTATTTAGGATAAAAGTAACTTGACAGCTACGCAAAATACATCTTTTTAAACATCTTTTTTAAACTACATTCTAAATGATTTGTGCCAGGGGGTAGCTGATTTAGTTATCTCGGTTTGAAGGTGTTAGTGTCATACTGTGACTGTTTCTCTCTCTCTCTTCATGTCCAACAGTTTGCTGGAGAGCAGTAACCACCAGGATGAAGAACACAGTCTCATCGCCCGCTATGCTGCTAGACTGGCCGCTGACGCAGCGGTGAGGCAAACACACAGAGTCTGTAGCTATTAGGGCTTGTTATTATCACTATAAATCTATACTTCTTTCAATACTTCAAATAATGATACTGGTTCTTAACCTATGCCTTTCTACTGTTGTGTTGTGTGTGTGTGTGTGTGTGTGTGTGTGTGTGTGTGTGTGTGTGTGTGTGTGTGTGTGTGTGTGTGTGTGTGTGTGTGTGTGTGTGTGTGTGTGTGTGTGTGTGTGTGTGTGTGTGTGTGTGTGTGTGTGTGTGTGTGTGTGTGTGTGTGTGTGTGTGTGTGTGTGTGTGTGTGTGTGTGTGTGTGTGTGTGTGCGTGTAAATACATGGTATGCTACTGTATATGATTTTCTAAATCAAATCATGACTATCTTGGCTTTTTTATTGTCAGAGACACTCCGACAACACTATATCTTTAGTCAAAATGCTGAGAACATGCACAGTCCATGTTACCTAAAGTCTAAAGTCTATGGCAAAGAATAGAGCCTGCAGACAGTAAAATATATAGCTACAGTACATACTAACTAACTAAAATGGAAGGAATCTCTGTCTGTCTGTATGACTGTCCTTCGATTTTCTCAAGAACCGTTCATCCGGTCGACTTCACACTTGGCGGGTGTATAGCTGAGGATCCAAGAAAGTGCAGTGTCAAGTGGGAAGTTGATCGGATGAGCGCTTCTGGAGAAAGCTGCAAGCAGCAATACAGCAATCGGCCCGTTCTTAACGGGCATGTTTTGTACGGGCACTGCACTAATATACTGTAATTTAGGGGTTCCCATTATTTTTATTACCATAGTTGGAAAGGAGGAGGGAGCAGTGGGGGGGAAGAAGTACGCAGTTAAAAGTAGAAATACCCAGATAAAATAGTATTCTGGTAAAAGTAAAAGTCCTCCATTCAAAATTCTACTTAATGGCCTCAGCAAAAAACAATGCTGATTTATTTTGCACACAATCTCACACACATCCAAAATCTCACTTTTACACCCATGCATTTAGTCATTTCTAACAGTTATTGAGAGTAAATGAGTTTGAATATGGCCACAAGTGATGTCACTGGGGACATTGACTCCTTGTGTTGTGTTAATTACACCTCAATCGAATGATAAGGTATCAGACCCTATAAGACAAGGTATTGCTATTTTTTCATCTATATAATTTCATGGAGCTGTAATTAACACAGAAGAATGCAATGTCCCTGCTGACACATCACTGGTGGTCATATTCAAACTCATTAACTCTCAATAACTGTTAAACTAAATGAATGTGTCCAAGACAGTTTGTGGATGTGTGTGACTGAGATTATGTGCGAAATAAATCAGCATTGTTTTTGGTATAGTGCTCCTTTAAGTAAAGCATTTGATATTGAATGTACTTAAGTATCAACAGTAGAAGTATGCATTCTACATGATGTTTGTGCATTTCAGTCTTGGGGAGCGTTCAATAAGGTTATGTTAAAGTGGCATGTGGCCCAGTTATGCTGCTCTGATTATGTCTTGTTGGAGTTGGCAGGAAGTACATAATCTTCATAGGTTTTTTGCCATGTTTTCCATGCAAAATCTTAAAAGTAACTAGTAAATGACGGGTTCAGATGAATGTAGTGGAGTGAAAAGTACAAAGTTCCCTAAACTTAACCCTTTCACTACCACACTACAGAAGGTTAACCTTTCACCGTCTGTAGTGTGGTAGTGAAAGGGTTAACCTTCTGTAGTGTCGCAGTGAAAGGGTTAACCCTTTGGTAGTGTGGTAGTGAAAGGGTTAACCTTCTGTATTGTCTCAGTGAAAGGGTTAACCCTTTGGTAGTGTGATAGTGAAAAGAGTTGACATTTCGAACCCAGACTTTTGCGCTGCATGACGCTCTTGATAGACTGTGAGGGAGTCCTGATGTGAGCTGCAGCTACTATGTTCTCAAGTCAGATGTGAGACTATGGGAGCAGGAAGACATCACACAGAGGTCCCTGTAGTAGCTGAGGTCACGTCTCTGGGGGCGACAGTGGCTCAGGAGGTAGAGCAGTCATCTGGTAATCCGGAGGTTCCCAGTTCGATTCCCGCTCCTCCCGGGCAGCATGTCGAAGTGTCCTTGAGCAAGACACTAATCCCTAATTGCTCCCGATGAGCAGGTTGGCACCTTGTATGGTTGCCTCCGCCATCGGTGCAGCCATTTACGTCTCCTTCTTGGTTCCAGCAACAAGCACAGCTGCAGCAGCGGATCCCCACGGAGTTCTCCTGCTCTCTGGACGTCAACAAGCAGCAGAGGCAGCTCATCGCTGAGCTGGAGAACAAGAACAGGTCAGGAAGGACTCGCTCTGTGATACTCGGACAGCGTCTGAGTGTTGTTTCTAGAAGTGGGGGAGCACACCTACTGTCCTGACTGTGAGTGTGTAGACCAGCGGTTCTCAAACTACGGGGTCGCGACCCAAAGTGTCACGGGTAAGTGACAGTGCGCATTGGCAAGTAAAAAAAGTAATAATGTTCTGGCAACATATTTTGGCTAAATATGCCTTGTTTTATAAATGTGTATATTGATAACATAGTGCTGTAATAAAATGTTATTTTTTTTATCCACTTTTTCTCCCCATTTTTCTATTTTTCTCCCATCCCAATTTCGTATATCAAATTCTTCCCTCCCTTGTCTTGAACGTTGCTAGACTATGCCTCCCACTGGTCGGCTGTAGTGAGGACAGAAGCCTTGCATGACGTGTCCCCTCCGGTACACGAGGAGGCAGCCTGTCGCATCTTTTCACCGCAGCAGCTCGAACTCTCAGTGGCGAGGAGTAACGCGTGGGAGGCTCGCGCTGCCCCCGCTACTTCCGCACCGGCGTCACCAAACCGACCTGTAGGAGTCGCTGTCCACAACGTCCAATCCCCACCCACCGGCTTTCCCACCCTCTAACACACTTGCAAATCGTGTTAGTATGAACGACCGGCCAAGCCGGTAGCAACGCAGAGAGCTGGGCTCGAACCCAGTGTCTCCTGCGTTAGAGGCGAGCGCCTTGCCCACTGCGCCAATCAGCCGCCCGTAATAAAATGTTATAATAAATATGCATGATCAAGTTCAACAACGTGTGCTTTTATTTTGATATTCCTTAATTCCACGTTGAAATTACGTGATACATTAAGTGTGGGGTTGCCAAAACAAATTCGTAAATAAAATGGGGTCGTGGTATAAAAAGGTTTGAGAACCCCTGGTGGAGACAGTGAGCATTGAATGAGCAAGGTATTCAAAATGGCTTAAAGGTGCAGTAGCCCTGTTTGTATATGATATTATTCACGGAGGAGGACAACAGAGTCTTTGATTAAGGATAGAGTTTACTGACAGACTGACTTCTTGCAACATGGAGAGACTTAGGTTACAGCAATGGGCCCTATAGCCTAGATCTCTGTAGAATGGCGAGCTAAGACAGTATTTTTACAGGAGTAGACCAAACTAAGTGGACTATGAGAAGGCTGTGTGACTATTCATATGTGTGTACAAGTTGAAGGCTATGTGTAGAGAGCGAGAGAGAGAGAGAGAGAGAGAGAGAGAGAGAGAGAGCGAAAGGGGGTAGTGTGTGTAGATAGATTAGTCTGGGAGTGAAGGCAATGTGATTGTGCGTGTGCGTGCGTGCGTGTGTGTGTGTGTGGGATAGAAGAGGGGGAGAAATAGTGTGTTTGTGCATGTGTGTGTATTAGAAAGAGAGAGAGAGAGAGAAGTGTGCTGGTCCCTGTCAGTATGTTTGCAGTATAGCGGTAAAACTGGTTTGTACATGCAGCACAATGGTTATTATTTGTGTGTGTGGGTGTGTGTCCACCTCAGAGAGATCCTGCAGGAGATCCAGCGGCTGCGGCTTCAGCATGAACAAGCCTCTCAGCCTCCACCTGACAAGGCCCAACAGAACCCCACGCTGCTGGCTGAGCTGCGGCTTCTCAGGTTAGATCCTGGGAGATCAGTTTATCAAACGGCCACCTCAGACGAATAACCATACAACTCCTGTTTTAGGTTTCAGAGGAACAATGTTTTCACACTTGTACATGATCTGATATACATTCATAGCTAAGGACAGTAGAGGTTGACGTTATGGTGATACAGTACCGGTATATTATATTCACACTCTCAGCGATCTGGATTTTGTCATTTCTTTTGCGATTTGCAAATCCCCAAAAGATCTAAGCAGAGTTAGATGGTTCTTCGTCAAGTGTTGCAGCTGAAATGCCAACTTAAAAAATGTCAACCTTGTAAGACAAATGGAAAAACAGATATAGAGATAATTATGTTTCTTTGTGCCCTTTTCCCCCTCTTGTCAGGCAACGCAAAGATGAGCTGGAGCAAAGAATGTCTGCTCTGCAGGAGAGTCGCAGGGAGCTCATGGTGCAGCTAGAGCAACTCATGATGCTTCTCAAGGTGCGGAACGTGTGTTTTGACAATCATCATCATCATCATCATCATCAATAAACAGACATGATTTAGGTTTTAGAATGATGAGAGAGAGAGAGAGAGAGAGAGAGAGAGAGAGAGAGAGAGAGAGATAAAGAGGGAGACTGAGAGAAAAGCTGCCCGACTTGCCCAGTAGAGGGCATACTTCTTCAGCATACGTCTTCCCCTCTCCCAATGTCCTACCATTCTACAGTACTTGACACCTATGGATTAGCTCTGTTTTCTTAAATCCAGGGTCCAGACAGGTGACCCGTGACTAGACACTTGATTCTCAGGATTATGCTATATCACACCATACAGACATAATTTCTAAGAAGGATATAAACAGTCAATAAGACAGTGGCTTCTCAAAGTCTACCCTAAACTGCTTACTGTACTGGCTGAGTGGCAAGGCTCTCAATCTGATTAGCCTAAAAGGATCAATTGTAATCCATTAAACTTGCATGAGTAGGCCACATGATTGCCATGATCTGGAGGAAGTGCCAATCAGACTTCCAGTAACACATGTATTTATGTTGCTTCATTGACAATATTCACATGTGGGAACAGGGTGGAAAGGAATCCCAACCTGAGCATGACATAAGAGCAAAACGGCCACCGTGTGAATATGGTCAGTGAGCGGTGAACTATAATCATTGATTAGAACTTGAATGGCTTCTCTTTTCAACAGGAGGAGGAACGGAAACAAGCTGTAAGTCTGTAAAGCCTGAAGGAGGGAAATAACTTAAGATGTGGACGTTGAGACAAACTGACCGCATGCCCAGCCCCCGAAATAAACATTTTAGCATTGTTTGTTTGTTTGTCTGTTTGGGTGGTGGATGATAATGCTAGCCCGTTTGATAAGCTCTCTGAGAAGTAGGAAAGGCAGTCCACTGAACTAACAGCATGTTAAATAATTGAACGATATCGACCCGATAGAAAATGCACCCTAATGATCCGACAGTGATTGCATTTTGGCATGTTTGTTGCCCACCAAGCCAACAGACTCCCTATAGACTTGTTTCAGACTACTAAGTCTTGCTGTGCACGTAGTGAGAAATCATTCAGGTTTTTTTACGTTATCATTTTAAGTCTCGACGTAATGAATGTATACTGTAAGTTGTACTTACGTCGTTACATCGCTGATGGAGGGTTTGCATTAATGTGGTGATGATGACAAACACACAAGTCTGGAGTACAGTACCTTTCTAATGGCAATACGTTTTAGTTCATTATATTATATATAGTATCATGGTTATTATAGTAAACTAAAACTGACACTAAAACTACTTTTTTATCATTGCCATAGTGTGAGTGAAGTAGAGGAGAAATCCTGTAGGAATAAATAGGCCAGATTACATCACTACTACATGAATAGCATATCAATACATTGATAACTACTGTTATCTACACTTATCTATCGGTATGTACAGGTACCACCAAAAATACATACATGCATGACTAAATAAAAACTAAAATGCATTTTTGGAGAAAATAAAATAAACTGAAATTAAATGGAAATATGAATTAAAAGGTGTAAAACTATAATAACTCTGTACTGTTCATACAATGTAGTGGAGGTCTCAGCTGGCCTCGACTCCTGCAATTTCCTCTACCAATAACAAAAAACGACAACACCTGACAAGAAAACGCCATCCTCTTCACGTGTTAATAGGGCTGACCGATTAGTCGAATAATCGGTCGAAAGGAGCCGTAGTCGACTGCCAACCTCTTAGTCGAATACACAAAAAAATAAAATTTATTTTATTTTTTTATCATTCTTTACAAAAGAAAAGAGGCCTCTAACGCTAATGGCACGCATACCAGAGGCTAACTGCCTACGAAAACAGGCACAAATATCAAGATGTATCCATCACCAATTGCATGCTTTTGCAGAGGACAAGAAGCCTTCAGTCGACTCCTTCAGACATTAAGCACCCCCCACAGCCCAAATTGAATGATAAAAAAATAATAATAATAATTGTCGACTAATAAAGGGCGGCTAGGTGGTGCAAGGCACTCGCCACCAGTGTGGAGACGCTAGGATTCGCGTGTTCGAATCCAGCTCTCCACATTGTTTTCAGTTTAGCTGGTCGTCCGCAGTAATACACATTGGCTGTATTACGGGGAGGGAAACTGAAGGGTGGGGATCGGGCGTTGTGGACAGCGACTCCTACAGGTCGGTTGGTGCGCCTGCGCAGTAGAATCAGGAAGTGTCGGGGGCAGCGTGAGCCTCCCACGCGTTACTCCTCGCCACTGAGAGATCAAGCTGCGCAGGTGAAAAGATGCGACTGCTGTTACCTCAAGTACCGGAGGGGACTTGTGCTATGTATGACTTAGTCCACATTGCAGCCGGCTTGTGGGAGGCAAGAAACAGCGTTCGTGACAGGGGAGGGTTGAATTGGATGATACGAAATTGGGATGGGAGAAAATATAGAAAAAATGGGAGAAAAAGTGGATAAAAAAATAAAATAAAAATTGTCGACTAATAGTCGACTAACGGCAAATTTTGGCCAATCATAGTAGACTATCCAAATCCTTAGTCTGGGACAGCCCTACGTGTTAATGTGTGTGTTGTTCCACAGACTTGTTTCTTTAATTAACCCCCTGAACTGATGCATTTAGCCTACATGTGCACTAGCTGCACACATGTACAAATTGTACAATGTACATAAATTGATAGCATTGGGTCCAAAAAACCTTACCTAAAGCAAAGGATTCCAGAGATGAAATGGCCTACAGGTGTGTCACTGACACATTAGGATGTGAGATTTACAACACGTTTGGTTGTGTCTAAAGCACTAAAGCTTCGGTGAAACTAACATCATACAGTTTACAGTTAGGCATTTAGCAGACGCAAACTATTACAGTATCATTGATGCAACTGGGAGTACATGTTGTATTCCCTATTGTTTAAGAACTTGCTGCTAATCAAAGTTCCCTCTGTCGTTGATGAGCCGCTCATGAGAGTTGAGTAACGTGACCAGCGAGTGGGCGGCTGTGACGGAGCTGGTGAGGCTCACTGGGACAGAGGGAGGGAGGGATTGTTGTTGATTGGATATTGCAGATAATAGGATAGCTTGCTGATCTTGATGCAGCTGTCAACCTACACTTTCGCAAAAATTAAAAAGGCTGTTTTGCAAGTCCACTATGTTGTGAATTATAATACTAAAACGACAGTTTTCACATAGCAATTTTTTTTGTATAAAACTACGCCTATGTTGGTGTGTGTGTTGTTCTGCAGACTCATGGGCCCGGCTCACCTCGCTCCTCTATAAAACTACGCCTATGTTGGTGTGTGTGTTGTTCTGCAGACTCATGGGCCCGGCTCACCTCGCTCCTCTATAAAACTACGCCTATGTTGGTGTGTGTGTTGTTCTGCAGACTCATGGGCCCGGCTCACCTCGCTCCTCTATAAAACTACGCCTATGTTGGTGTGTGTGTTGTTCTGCAGACTCATGGGCCCGGCTCACCTCGCTCCTCTATAAAACTACGCCTATGTTGGTGTGTGTGTTGTTCTGCAGACTCATGGGCCCGGCTCACCTCGCTCCTCTATAAAACTACGCCTATGTTGGTGTGTGTGTTGTTCCGCAGACTCAGGGACCCGGCTCACCTCGCTCCTCACCCAGCCACAGCATCGGCCGGCCCATCCCTGCGCCGATCCACTCAGACTCTGCCGGCACGACCCCTTCTCACACACCTCAGGACTCGCTCATGGGCGTCGGGGGGGACGTACAGGAAGCCTTTGCTCAGGGTAATTACAGTCAGATACACCAAGGCTGCAGTATCATAAAGGGAGGTATAACGGCTAATGTACCGGTGATACTAAACGTGGGTCTCCTCTCTGTTCTTCAAAGGCCCAAGAAGGAACTTGAGGAACGACCTGCTCATCGCTGCTGACTCCATCACAAACACAATGTCGTCGCTGGTCAAGGAGCTCAATTCAGGTGAAATGTGTATTAATCAAACCGTGTGTTTCTCAGTCTGAATCTTATATATATTTTTTTTTTGGACAACAATCATTTTAAATGTCGCTATCTGTTTCAGAGGGTGGAAGTGAGACAGAGAGCCTTCTGGATGCAGATTTTGGGCGTGTCCAAATGGAGGATCTAATGCCCTCTTCAGATGCCTTCCTCACACAGATGATCACTAAACCAAGGTACTTAGTGGATTCATAGGCTACAGGAACTGGATATACTGTATGATAATGATTATGCATAAATGCAGCAACAGCATTGTTTAATGTTTTTGGCCCATTCTGATTGCATTTGGGGGATTTTAAATGACAATACCTAGGATGCTGAAATGCATACTCCGTGCTGAGGGTATTTTCAGCCCAGATCTGTCCACCTCTTTCAGGGTTGCCCCAGAAGTATTCGGGATGGATTATGATTATTTATATACTAGTCATTTTTAGTATGTAGTAAACAATTCTTAACTGCGCAATATCTTCTAGATGTCTGCAACCCATCAACTTTACCAGACTCCTAGTATCTAAACTTGTCAGATTCTCTTGTATCTAGAGCAGTGGTTCTCAAACTGTGGTACGCGTACCACTAGTGGTACTTGGTGGTACTGCTGGTGGTACTTGAAAACATTTTATAAAAAAAAAAAAAAAAAAGAATATAATTTTTTTATTTTTTATTTTTTTGCAGTCAGGCCACTGAACTTAGAAGCAGGCCAGGCCAGTGTTTCTAGTTGTGGCGGCGCGATAGTTAGATAACCTAAGTGGGGAACAACCAGGAGATCACTGTGACAGAGAGTAATGCAGTCTAAACAGTCATACATCTTTTATTCAACTTCAGCCCTGATCATAACCATTTTTATTTTTAGATTTTTTTGTATTCTGAAAAGCCCTGAATCTATTTATAAAAAAAAAATATTATACAATTCATCATTGTTACATGAAAATATGTTTGCACCAGATTTAGCAGAGGCTAATTTCCATCTGTGGTCTATCCAGCTGCTAACTGTATTTGAGTGAGTTAAGTCTTGGTGTTATGGTAGACTCACACCTAAGCTTTAAATCACAATCAACAAGTTGACAAAAACTTAATTCTTCCACCTTAGAAACATAGCTAAAGTACGGCCATTTATAAATCAAAAGGACGCTGAAAACCAGATCCATGCCTTTATCTCAAGCCAACTCGACTACTGTAATGCACTCCTTACCGGCCTCCCGAAAAAATACGATGATAACTATTTTATTGCAATGCACTATTGCATTATTTTATTCTATTTTACTAAAAAAAATAAAAATAAAGGGCACCTATCTGGGCTAAGCCCCGGATCTCCTACAATCCTAAATCCGCCCCTGGTGTGTGTGTGTGAGTGTGAGAGAGAGAGAGAGAATGGAGGACAATTTCTTGCTGTGTGTGTGTGAGAGAGAGAGAGAGAGAGAGAGAGAGAGAGAGAGAGAGAGAGAGAGAGAGAGAGAGAATTAAGTACATTTGCTGAAATACAGTTGTTCTTAATTTTCTCACTTGCTATGTGAGAATGTTAGTTATTATGTTCTCAATGCCCCTTGCATTGTATGAGTTGTGTGGAAGAGTTTGCTAGTTCTAGTGCTACCCCTTTGTACATTGTGTCTGACAAAAGTTAACAATAAATAATGGTATTAGGAATACATTTGCCTCCTGCGTGAACTGTGCATAGCTGAATAGACTGTATTTTAGCGTCGGCCATATGGTGGTACTTGGAGAGCAAGCTACGTTCTCAGGTGGTACTTGGTGTAAAAAGTTTGAGAACCACTGATCTAGAGGATTCAGCTGTGACTGGACTTGGCACTAAATTAATCTGAGACAGTATGGAGTAGCCTACATAGAGTGTAGTAGCTGCTGCCTCAGAGCCTCAGGATGAGCATGGCCAGTTTTAACGGCTGTGTCTCCCTGCTAATTTTAGTATGGCACTGTATGGGGAAATTAGTAAGGAGAGACGGCCATTAAAGTTATTCATGTTTATCTTCAAGCTCTGTGGGAGAAGCATGATATTTACAGGCAGGCTTGATAACTATGACCCCAAAGTCCACCCACCACCCCCCACCTGTTTTGTATGTCTTTCACTATCAATAATCAATTTAAATTAGATAGACATTAGATTTAGGGATGGATTTTCTGTCGGGTAAAAACCTTGCATCTTCAAAAGGGTCAACTTTACAGAATGACGATAAAAAATATATAAAATATATAAAGTTCTTGTTCAACAAGTCAAGTCCTTTGCTCAACATAATCTTCAGATTGACACCTACATAGGGCGGCTGAGTGGCGCAGTGGGCAAGGCGCTCGCCACTAACGAGCCCAGCTCTCGGCGTTGCTACCGGCTTGGCCGGTCGTTCATACTAACACAATTGGCAAGTGTTAGAGGGTGGGAAAGCCGGTGGGTGGGGATTTAACGTTGTGGACAGCGACTCCTACAGGTCAGTTTGGTGACGCCGGTGCGGCGGAAGCAGGAAGTAGCGGGGGCAGCGTGAGCCTCCCACGTGTTACTCCTCGCCACTGAGAGTTCGAGCTGCTGCGGTGAAAAGATGCAACAGGCTGCATCCTCGTGTACCGGAGGGGACACGTGATGCAAGGCTTCTATCCTCACTACAGCCAACCAGTGGGAGGCATGGTCTAGCAACGTTCAAGACAGGGGAGGGAAGAATTGGATAATATGAAATTGGGATGGGAGAAAAATAGAAAATGGGGAGAAAAAGTGGATAAAAAAAAAGATTGACACCTACATATTTGTGTTGTACATTGGTACACATGGGCGCCAGGGTTATGAAACTTGCCCATAACATTGGGGACCATGTAAACTTTTAATTCAGGTAAAACAAGACGGCAGTGAATATAATGGCTATTAGGAGATAGCTGAGGACAAGATAGTTGAACAAGAATCCTCCCAGCTTTTGCTTTCAGATCCGAGTGCATTTAATTACAAAATTCTATAATTCATTCCAATCTGAAAAGCCTGTTTTCTATCAGGATATACCGTAAGCCTACCTGACTCCTGATAGAGTTGCAGTCTTTTTTTCCCTTGTCTGAAATGGGCTGTATGCATGACAGGACCACCGGCGCTGCAGAGGAGGAGAGCTATGAGAACGACATGGAACGGCAGCTTGAGGACGAGCTGAAGATGGAGGAGCTAATGAAGCAGAGACAGGAGCCAGAGAAAGCATGCATGGTAAGAAGCTGCAGTTTGAAAGATTACACATGGGACTGAAAAGAAGATCATCCATTGCATGTTTCTTTGTATACCGTATATATTTTAAACAAAGGCAAACGGCAACACGTTCTGTGATCTAATTCTCATCTCTTTGTCTTGCCGTGGTACAGGTGACGTTGCAGCAGTGACCGTGTTCATCCGGTTTCCTGGTAGGTAATTACAGTAATTAAGACTAATACATACATAAGATCTTAAGCCTGTATTTATAAAGCTTTTATCAGCTATTCATTCATCAGCTATTATACCCCCCCAACAAAAAAAGAAAGAATTACAAAAAATAATAATAATACAATTAAATTCAATTGTATTTAATTAAAAATTAATTAAGAAATTATAATAACAACATTTATTTTTATTTAAGGGGAGACACTACAGGTGAATAGGGTAAAATCACAATGAAACTTCCCCAGTTGATTACTTATATTAAGACAAGACTGTTTTGTATTACAAGTTCTGAAATTGTATGTTTAAATATGCAAATGAGGCATGATCTACTTAAATATGCACTAATTTGCATATAATTCCAGGACAGAAATCTGAACATTGGATAAAGCCATTTTCAAAATTATAGTTTCATTTTGTTGACATATTAGAGCCAAAGGTTATTACAGAGGGGATTTTGGATATCTCTTTTTATCACTCCATAAATCAGAAAATACTCCATCCAGTCAATTTTTATGGTAAAATTCCATATTTCGCCATGTTTTTAGGAATGAAATGTGATATAAATCAGGGTATGAATGCGATATCAACAAACCCTTCTGTAAATACCTTCAGAACATAGATATGAATAGAACTGGAAGGTTTGGTGTATGTGAGTGCTACTGCAGTGGAGATTTCTGGCTCAGAGTATGAGGAAAAACTCTTAAAACTAATTTTTGGGAAAACGCCTTCAAAGTTCTGTATTGTAAAATGCCATACTTTTTTTTTTTTTAAACAGATATTTACAAACACAAAACCTAATCAAACCATTAGTAATAGACAACCTAAACACATGCCTGATAACTGAATAATAATAATGATGTTATTGAACTGAACAGAACTACACACAGGCTACAAACAGTGTAGTACAGTGTAGTACCCCCTAATAGGCAAAAAAATATTTGAATAGATATCACTATGAAACATTCCCAGTTTGTTATGTACATATAAACTAAGAAAAAATATATTGCAAGTTTTCTGACATTTATGTTTATATATGCAAATTAGGCACTTCCCCATTAAATATGTGGACATTTATGGATGCAATAAGGCAAAATGAAGTAAAATAAACAACTAAATGTGTGTTATTGACGTTTTATTGTCACTAGTTTCATAGAAGACATGTTTAGGAAGCAAAATATAACAAAATCTCAAAATCGACAAAAAAAGTATATTTGCCTATTCACCTGGGGTGTCTCGCCTTAATTTAATTATAATTCAAATTAAATTAAAAACACAACAAATATTGCTGGAAAAAAAGGGAGCACCAAAGGAAGGGTCCATGACTGAAGTACTCAGTGGGGCTTTTTCAGAATACTGGTATTTGAAGTTGCAAAGGTTTGTAAAGGTTTTCTCCCAAAAAAGAAAAAGTTATGTAAAGGTACAGTACTAAAATATGTGCAGTATGGTTTACATGCAGTCAATACCATTATGTATTCTGTAGGCAGTAGAAGCATATTTTCCTACCCAGGGTCAGAATTTACAGTTTCTATAACACCCACGCAGAGCCGTGTCATAACAACATAATGCCATAACAACAATATCAAGTCAGGTCACATTACCATATAAACTACAGCATAACTTATAATGTAAAGCACACCGCAGATCATCACTCATTTGCTGTGATAATTATACATGTACAGGCCTTGTCTGGATTATTAGTGTTGTCGTTACATAATGCAGTTGATCCATAATAACAAACCTTTCTCCTGATGAAAAGCAACAAAAGTAGATGACACTGGGAGAGAGATGATGACTAAGAGCGTGCAAAGATGTGAAGAATCAAAGTTGATGACACTGGGGGAGAGAGATGATGACTAATAGCGTGCAACGACGTGAAGAATCAAAGCTGAAGACACTGGAAGAGAGATGATGACTAAGAGCGTGCAAAGACGTGAAGAATCAAAGTTGAAGACACTGCTAAATCCAACCATAGAATACACTTATGTGAAGATATATTTTTTAACCAACCACATATTTAAGATAATACTGTGAACCTACTGTATATGGAGAGATTATTAACAAGTGAGCTGTTTATTATACCACAGGTGCCATAAAAATCAGATGACTTTTGGGAATTATTTGTTGATTTTTATCATATATTTTTTTGGTACAAATTGTCTATCAATTGTGCAAGTATACTGTAAGTAGTTGCAGGGGGCAAACCTGTTTCCTTTTTTTGGTGAGGCTCTCACATTTCCAAACCAAAACCAACCAGGGGGATATTCCAGGAAGCAGCTAGCATGATGTCTGAAAACCATAATGAAAAAAACATCTGAATTTGTGCTCATAAAATGAGATCATTGATATACAATGTTTTCATACACCTCAAAGAACCAGTGTTCAAGTGGTTTTGAATCAGAAAACAAAAGAAATTACACTAAATTATAATTATTAGTATAATTTAATAGTAATCGGCTAACTGGGTAATCCTGCTTTCTGGAATACCAACATGGTCTTAGTGTGTTTGTTATCTGAGGCATATCATAAACCTGCGATAACGTTTGAGCCAGAATTATAGATTATTAAATTTATAATAAATTGCAGATTTATAACTCTGGCCTGATCACTAAGTTCAGGTTTGCCCACCCAGTCAAAGGGTTTCTTACTGTTGATGTTGAGTGGCTTTTATATTGTCGTTTGACTCTCAGTCTTTCTTATAGCAGACTGATAGTGATTTGTCAGACAGTTGGTTTTATTTGACACATATCTCATAATCATGAGCACTGCCTTAGCCGATTGCGTGACCTCGGGATGGAGTTCACTCAAACTGTCAATGCAGCATGTGGCTATAACAACATGGAATTCACAAAAGACTTGGTATCTTGTGTACGGCCTCATGCACCACGATCAATTGACCATATACACATGGCTGCCATTTTGCTCTTATGTCATGCTCAGATTGAGATTCCTTTCCACCCTGTTCCCACCGTGTGAATATGAATACAAATGAGGTTAGGGTAAAGGTAGGGGTGGGGGTTCTACATGAGACACCAAGTTTTTAGGGAGTCCCATAAAAACATACTATACCTGTTCAGCAGAGATGCCTGATTTCTTCCCTGGATGGATGGGGTTGACCCCATATTAAATATAATGCTCTGGAAAGTGATACTGTCCGAGGGACTTTTAGTCTCTTTTTATTTATACTAATGTCTACAGATGGAAGTGTCAAATAAGGTTCAGTTTTAGCTGAACAATTTAAAAAATTAAATTTAGGATGATAAATAGACTGTTTCACTGGAATTCTGTTGCTAGGAAACAGTTTGGACCCAAATGTATTTCCTGTCAACTATTGCATTAGCAAACATTGCAACAGGAAATTAACTTGGGTAATTTTAGAATGTTATTGTTACTTTGAAAATTGGTGTTTGAACACTCCAAAATCCAATGGTTTACACTGGCAAGGGCATTGAACAAGTGATGTTAGCTCATTTGCCATAGTTTCAATTGTATCATTTTTATCTTCCGACCAACTCGTTGGCTTTTAATTTCTGCTCTCACACAAGTCTCTTCTGAAACGTACACACACACACACACATACCAAGATACCGTACATACACGCACATTAATGTACCTTCTTTGTGCGTGTAAGAAAATGTTACACAGTCACTTTCAGAATAAGTGGCAAGCCAATCTAAAATTGTGTGAAATGTATCTAGTATGATTTTTTTTCTTTTTTTTACTAGTTCATACCAGTGATTTTGCATGATGGTGATGCATAATAAAGTGATGACACAATATGACAGTTTTGTTGCCTATGAACTCCTTTTCTCGTTCTTCCTCTCCTTTCCAGTACGGCACACTTCACTTGGCTTGGTTTAGCGCTGCACATTTATTATCTGTCATAAGTGCACTGTTCACTGCTCTCACCCTATTGTCTATAATTCATCACATTCCATCTGAAGTAACATAAAAGCAGTCAACCGGTCAGTCACCTTCTAGATCAGTATAACCGTATTCATGTGGATTTCTTTTTTTTTGGTAATAAGAAATTCCCTTTCTCAAGTACATATATCAATTTCTGAATGAATCTATATCAACCCAATGAATTAACTCATTAAATAGCATTAGCAAATAGCATTTCAGTATGAATCCTGATTTATATTTAGTCCTATAACATTCCACTACACAGCCTGTTACACAAATTGCAAATATTAGACGTGATACCATATGTGGTCAATCATTTTAGTCCATTCTAGTTGGCTGCAAGTACCATAATTATATAGGGTGAGCATTTTTGTTTTTGGCAAAAAAATGCCAGATGTCCTTTGTCTTTTATCAAGTACTTGAGTGCTCCCTGGTGTTAGAAGAGGAGGAATGCAGTCTCTTAGCTGTGAAGAATGAGCTATGCATCATGTCAGCTGAACAGCGTGTTCACATCGTCACACATGGAGGTTTTGCAGTCTGACTTTGAATTCAAAATACTGTGATGTGAATGGGCCGAAGTGATGACGTCACGAGCAGGGACTCAAGTGGCTCATTATTGAACGCAGGTGTTTTTTGATTGTGTGCTGGATGAGACGCTGAGACTGTTTGATAAGCCAGTGGGTCTCAGAGATCGAGGTTGGAGCACGCACGCAGTAACCAGACTCTGTTAGGGCCCGGGGGGTGGGGTCGATCGTGGAGAGTTATCCGCCGGCGATGAAGACAAGCTAGATAGCCGTCCATAGTTCCCGGTAGCAAGAGGAGGGGAGGCTTAACCTCCTGGAGATAGTTAGGGACGGGACATAGAGGGTCTGAGTTACATCGCTCCCAAAAGACTTTATACTCGGCTCGTCCTCGCGGACACCGAGTACGTTACCAGGTTACAAATCCAACTGTATCCTGGAGGACCACCGTGTGCCGGAACATTCGTCCGGAGAGTGGACGGGGTCCAACGCTTCGACCCTCGGGGGGGGTCGCGCCGTGCGGCGAGTTAAGTCCACTGTTACCCACACTTGCACTTAATATAGGATTTTGTATTACAGTCTATTTTTATAACTGTGTAGGCCTACTGTATATATATATATTGTATATGGGATATTGTGTAATTTCTATTTACCTTATCTGTATGATATCGTGCCCTTAATTAACCTGCATATTCGACTAGTCCTTTTATATGCCCTATTTATTATATAGCCCAGGCTGGTATATATTGTATAGATATTGTGTGACCCATTGAAGGGGAACAGGGGAAGCAAGCGGGAGGGGTAATTCGGACCTGGGGGAGTCTGCTATAATTAGTGTGTTCAATTGATCCATTTTCTACCGGTGCCTATTTGGGAGTGTGATTAGCGGGCCGTGGGTGTGATTAGGCATCCCCTTTGTATAGACGTGCCGTGCCTCTTAAAGAGGGTGTTTTGACGTGGGTTACTGTAATAGGATGTATCTATGCATGTTCATAATTGCGTGCCTCATATCAGAGGGTGACTGAGTTACGGTTGCAGACGACTTTTACGTGGTCCGATTAGTCCCCCCAATTAGAGACCCCTAGTACCTGTATGAATTAGGTGTTGTAATAAAGTGTCTTATTAGACGTGAGGCCGTACCAAGTGAGAGAGGTGGCGGAGGGTACAGCGAGAGGGTGGGCTGATAGCGGTAGGCGAGGCCCTAGATATTCACATGGACCAGAGCTGGTCGGATAAAGTGTGTGTGACTATTGTTGTACAGTGTGCATGTACCGTACCTCGTTCAAACTAAGGGTTGTTGTCCGAGACCCCATATCTAAAGTGTGCTGTGAGATGTGCTCCACCTAGAGGTGAAGGGTTTACCTATAGATGTGATAGTGCTGTAGTGCTGTAATGTATAGAGTGATTAACTTAGAGGTGATATAAATTTACCTAGGGAACGTCTGTCTATACCTGCTGCATTCTCTGGTCCTGTTAAACCCTGCATGTCACAGAAGGGAAAGATGTATTGGCTTCATGGCTCATAGGTTTTAATTAATAGCTCAGATCATTGTTTAGCATAGGACTTAAATAAATAAAGTTGGTATCCCTTGTAAACCCGGTTGTGATGTTGGTTATTTCAGGCATCTGGATAAATAGCAGTTTCCCTGCTAAGTAGCAGTTTCTCCTGCTACTGGTATAACTCACGTATTTATTACAATACCATCTGGTGGCAGACCATCTCTTGTGTTTATTATACGTTGCATTCACCTCTATATGCAACACATACTGTATGATACATGATCATGTGAACAAGCATATTGGGCACTACTACCTTCTCCGTAGCCGTGCCTTTTCAGATGATTGTATATTCTGTTGCCACTTACTGTACTAGTGGTATTAGAAGTGAGCAACATTGCCTGCCATGCTCCTCTTAGCAGGCCTGAACTTCAATTCTTAACGGGTTCTGTATTCTCTGGGGGATACTGACATTTTACAGGCTGGGGAGGAGCAAGACGTTGGTTTTCTCTCCCATCTCAGACAGCATTAGACAATAGACAGACACTGTAGGTTAGGTAATGTGATGTCATGAATTTGTTATCCTTATTGAATACCACGTCATGGTGGTGTGGTGGGAGAATTGTGGTGCTGATTTCATGCTTAGTTACAAAATTCAATAGTGAATTACATTTCCTCTGTTTTGAGAATCAGTCATCACTATGTATTCCTGAGGATACATTTATACAGGTTATAAAACAAGGTTTATCAACTAATGAAGCTGCTTGGGTAAATCTACAAGTTTAAGGCTCAATTTATGTTTCCCCCCCACCCACATCAGTGTGTGGTTTTATTCACATACTTTCTTCAAGAGTTTGATCTGTAGATAGACAATATGCTATTTGCAACTAAACCCCTTGTAAATCTCAATACAGATCTGTTTTTACTCCAGTGTTGACAAACACCAACATACTTAAAATATTTTACAGCTATAAAATACTGCAAATGCAATTAAAAACTCATCTACTTCTGTATGAAAAGTGCTATACAAATACAGTTATTATTTACCTGTTGTGTTATTCCTTGTATCAACTAAAGAGTGAAAAACATGTCTATTTCCCTTATATCTTGTTTTTGGTGGTGGGGCTTTCAATGTGTTTGTGTTTGGATTACAAATTGGGCCTTTAAGATTAGATACATTGAAATGAACCAAAACAAATGTAATTATGTGTCTGTAATATTACATAATATATACTATTTTGCTATTTTGTGTGTGTGTGTGGGGAGATGTGAATTAGTTGGGAAGGAATAGTGGTTGAATACATATTGAATATTAAGGGGACAAAATAAAATGTATGTGACTACGTCCCTATACGTGTCTATAAACATTATCCATGTGTAGAGAGAGATTTTACCCCATCCCTCCATTGTGGGATTGTTATTAATGGCCTATATGGTGGTGATATAATCTATTTTTGTTTAATTTTTTTTTAACAACGTCGTCAGGGCAATTGAATCTGATGCCTCAATACTGATTGCATGGCAATCTCTTGTTGCCTAGATACATTATATTTTATATTTCCCCCTCTGTTTCACTTGATGTCCTAAATGACAAGCAGTTGCCCTGTCATGTTGCCAAAAATGTTGACGAGCGTATCGCCATCGCTGCATGACATATGAGATGTGCAAGATATGTACAGTATAATAATAATACATGGTCGATGCTGGTGGAAAGGGAAAGTGGGGTAACTGAGACACAGAGGGAAGCTGTCAGTCGTATTCGGTGGATAACGCATCAAGACGTGACTGGTTGGACGCAAAACAGATGTTGCAACAACCATACCAATCAGATGCTGCAGCGCTGCTGGTGTCTGGTCAAATTAACCAATCAGATGCTGCAGCGCTGCTGGTTTCTGGTCAAATTAACCAATCAGGTGCTGCAGCGCTGCCGGTTCCTGGTCGAATGAAACATGTGTACGTTTTTGTAGCGTCAAAACGAGGGAAAAGAGGGTGGGGTGACTCAGGAAAACAGAAGCTTTTAACGCCGTGTGGGATCTCATTGAGTTCACTGGTGAGTCAAAATCACTGTTTACAGCGTGCACCGTGCCTTCAAACATGTAGCAATAGCATTCGTACATGTTTGGGGTCACAATCTTCCGTATGTCGTTGGTCTAAACTAGTCGATCTAACGTGTAAAATGTCTACGTTACCTGCATCTGTCAAAGCGTGGGCTTATAATTAGCTCGCTAGCTTGAGGTTTGCTAATAGAGACATTGGTCGTTTGGTACAGTAACGTGTGTGGCACGGATTGCAGGTGGCTACTGGCTTACTTACTACCATCTAGTTTGGCTCGTTTGCTTCCCAAACAATTTATTTTACAGCTCAGGTGAACGTAAACCTGATGCTGGGAGTCGAAACGTTAGCTAGCATGCTGATGTCAGCCATAAAGTAAGTTGGTGCGTAAAGTGTCAAACGTTATTAGACACAGTAAGTTATCCTAAAAGTCCCAACACTGTATATTATACATCTGCTGAGATATTTTAATACGGTACTACTACTACGCAAATAACAGCATGTGACGTATATGTATTGACTTATGTCAGCTCTGTCCCCGCATACACCATGGCACTGGTTGACACAAGTCAACGATTGTACTTTACCCTGGTCAGTCATTCAGTAGCTGAGCAACGAGGAGCCAATTTCCCCTTCCTGGTGATGTATCGTAATTGCTCGATTGATGTCGTTATTGCGTTTGCCATGGAATTATAACGACAGTTATGTGGATGAGATCATTGGTGTAAAAATTCCCCTTGGTAATATTCTCTCTTGGGGCTCATTCTGGTTGTTTGTGCTGCAGACTGCAGAGCTTAGATGAGTTCCCCGAGCAGCTAACTTACTGTACATGGTGTTCCATGCAGATATCCACCTGGGAAGAGAGGTCGTCTGTCTGCACTCGCAAATGCAAGCAAGAGTTGATCAACAGGCTATGTTTAGGTTTATTATGCCACCATCTCAATCTCTCTTGCATGGGCTAAAATATACTATTACAGCACTGCACCTCTCCTCTATCACTCTGCAGTCTGCAGACTTTAGATTCCTTTTTTATTGGAACAGATTTCAAAACTAAGGGCCTCTGGGCAGTTGGCACCAACACTAGCATGCACACACACACACTGCTAACTAATTGCTAACATTTGTAACATTCTGGACACACAATGCTGCCTTCAAAATACCCAATCCTGCAATGATTTTCTTTTAGTACATTTTATAAATATCTTTACACAGGTATAAATAGGCTAAATACCTTTAGCTCAGTGGTTCTCAAACTTTTTACACCAAGTACCACCTGAGAATGTAGCTGGCTCTCCAAGTACCACCATATGACCGACGTTAAAATGTATTCCTAATACCATTATTTATTGTTAACTTTTGTCAGACACAGCCACAATGTACAACGGGGTAGCACTAGAACTAGCAAACTCTTCCACACAACTCATACAATGCAAGGGGCATTGAGAACATAATAACTAACATTCTCACATAGCAAGTGAGAAAATTAAAGAACAACTATTTCAGCAAATGTACTCAATTCTCTCTCTCTCTCTCTCTCTCACACACACACGCACACACACACAGCATGTTGTTGTCCATTGACAACTCACATAAGCAGAGCCGGACTGGGGATTTTTTTTTTTTAAATGTACCCTTTAAATGCCGTGTTTGTGATGGGCATCAAAATAAAAATGGTTATGATCAGGGCTGAAGTTTAATAAAAGATTTATGACTGTTTAGACTGCATTACTCTCTGTCACAGTGATCTCCTGGTTGTTCCCCACTTAGGTTATCTAACTATCGCGCCCAGGGGTGCAGTTTGATTGATTGATTGATTGAAAACTTTATTAACAGATTGCAGAATGGGTACAATACAGTACAGCTCAATACACACAATTGTTAAGGTGAGGCAGACCAGAGAAAGACTTTCGTCTTGTTTACATCAGGGTCCCCCATTTTCAATTCATCAGGACATATATGACATACAGATAGTCAGTACTGCTACATCTATACATTGTACAGTGCTGGGCATACGCGGTCAAACGACGTTTGGGCTTCGTCACTGAGGCCGAAGTGCGCGCATCCTATTATTATGCAAAGTCTAGGTGATAAGTGCCGGCGCGACGACACAAAAATGACTCATCGGCCCGTATACCCCGGCCGCCGGCACTTATCACCTAGACTTTGCATAATAATAGGATACCGACAACCAAATACAAGCCCTGTAGGTGTGGTGGGGGGTTGCTTGATTTCCCGACTGGAAGGATAACATCTGTTCTGTGCGCAACCGAGGGAACATGTATGCGCATGCACACGCGCACGGGCGTTTGGCCTTCGCCCATATTACGACTGCACCCCTGATCGCGCCACCGCAACTAGAAACACTGGCCTGGCCTGCTTCTAAGTTCAGTGGCCTGACTGAAAAAAAATATATAATATATATATATATATATATATATATATATTTTTTTTTAAGTACCACCAGTCGTACGCGTACCACAGTTTGAGAACCACTGCTTTAGCTTAACAGGATGTTTAGTAATGATACTCAATACTAAACTATCCCCTCAAGGACAAGGAGCTGCTAGGGGCTATTTGAAGCCTGTAGAACCAGAATCAATATAATTGATTTATTTGCCAAGCACACAACCCAGTTAACTTGGCATGTGGTTGGTAGTGATGCAGTATACTAGTCACTGGTATGCACACTATACCTTCAGGGATATGATGAAGAAGACTTGAGATATGCCTTTAGAATGGTGCAGGCCAGGACATTAAAGCAGTAAGGACCCATGGTGAACAGACTAGACTCCAGTAATCACGCAGATTCGGGGCCCATGGAACCTGTAAGCCCTTCACCAGTCTCCTGCTCACAGGCTATTCCTGTTCTGCATTTTTGGGTCAAATCATTTAGGGCAACCTTTGGGCCCCTGGGCCAGTGCCTGCTGGGCCCGTTTGGTAATTCGGCATTGAAGCCACTGGTGTTACTGGTCATTTGAATGGGCTATTAATTGATGCCAATGTCATTTTTCTCTCCAAGAACTGATGGAGTCAGTGACTATTGTCTAAGGGATACTAATAATGCATCCTTCAGTGTACGTTTTTTATTTTTTATTTGGCTAAAGGGACACACCGGCTCTGGCCTTTCTAAGTGCCCCATGTAGTCTACATCCACATTTCAACAGTGGAGGGAAGACTTGGGTCAAATTTTGCTTGGGAAAGTCATGTTAATGGTAGTGGAGACGGACCGCTTATAAGCTCACTGGTATTCATACACTGTGCATGAAATATATTACATAGTTTATTGTTTATTATTGTTTATTAGCAAAGGATCCCCATTAGCTGACGTCAACTAGTCTTCCTGGGGTCCGAGACAACATTAAGACATTACAACATATACATAATACATTGCAATTAAAACATAATACAATTAAAACATAGCAAGACATACCAACCAAGGAAACGCAACATAGCAAGACGTACCAACCGAGGAAACACAACATTAATTTAACACACAAACAAATTATATCTAAATATGTACATCAACGGTAACATATTGCATAACTCGGCATTGTCAATATTGGCTACATGTAAGATTTTAATTTATTTTTGAAGCTTGCTACACCTCTTATGTGGAAGATAATTCCATGCCATTCCTGATAGCCCTATATAAAACTGTTCTTTGCATACTGTTAGTATTTGCATGGGGTAGAATAATCTGCCCTCTACTTGCCCCTCTGGTAAAATACATGTGCACATTTGAGCTGTAAATTATTTTATCCGTGATATATTTAGGACTGTGGGTTGTGATCACTTTATGAAAACAAATTACAAGTAACAAATAAGGTTTAGTGGTCCCCCCTTGTGTCAACCCTGTAGGTGTCAATTGAAGAAAAAAAAGATACAGTTGCTGATTTAAAATAATGAGTAGAGTGCAGATCTATTAAAGGCCTCATTTATTATTATTCAATTGTTGTAATTTCAGATGCCAAAAGAAAAATAAATAATTATATCTGCATTGTATATACCGCCATCGGACGTCCTGCTCTCTAAATATCAGTATCGGCGTCGGCCATTGAAAAATATCGGTTGACCACTACTTGCCAGTAGACTCTTTGTCCTACAGATGGCCAGATGGTAGGTTACATTCACAAACCTATGTCTAGATATTATTGGCACAGTTGAAAGCCAAATATTTTTCATGGTGGTATTGTAAATGCTCAATTGTACATACTCAATAATAACTATTATACTAATGAATATATCATATTACATTGTAGAAAATATACAAGGCTAATAATTTCCACAGAAATCACTTTAATCCATTAATCTGCCAGACTTAATGTTAGTAGGGTAAAGTATATTGTTGGCTTTCTTGGCCCACATCTGTGGCATGCCATATGTAACTAAACTGCACATTCATCATTTGAGAGTGAAACTGGGTGGGATGCATTTTTCCATCCATATATAGTCTTCGATAATGTGCAAGGAATTGTTTGACAGTTGATTGAGAATTGCAGGAGCCCTTGCTTGATCATTTCACGAACTTCACAATTTGCATTTCAAAAGCAAGAAGCAGATGTAATGTATGTCTTGATGATCGGACATAAAAACAATATATTTGTATGAATACAGAAAAGATCAATTAATTTGTTGTGCTAATGCAAAAGAGACCACTTTAAAGGAGCGGGCGGCCAGCCCCCCCCCCCCCCCGAGTCACGTGGGCAGGGTGCAGCAACGTCATTAGACAGAGATTTGTGAAGAATAAGCAGACAGAGCCAACCCGAGGTGCGGCACTTTCTTAGCGTTTTGCATCGTCCTTTTCGCCAGAGAGAGAACAGAATATCTGTTCAATATTGTAGAGACCCAATGCCTGGTCCCACCCCAGCCATTTCCCCAAATGGAGAGAATAACAACGACCTCCTCGTCCCGGACAACGGATCCAACATCATTCCGTACAGAAAAAACACAGTGCGAGGAGAGCGCGCCTACAGGTAACTCGGTGTAACGCCGCATGTGATGTGGAAACGCTTTTTTTTAAGAAATAATAAAGAGTGCTGCAAAATCTGCATCTCGGTTGGTTTGACGAGACGCGTAATCTGTGCCGATCTGCTCGTTGCGCCCGCAGTGTTTCGTGATCGCTGTCCTGCAGGTCTACTGTCAGCTTTATTATCAATGCATGGCGTACATCGGCCAAGGCCCCTTCAAGTAAAAACCATGCCCTTTGCCTAATAATAATAACTGATTGATTATCGGTATCGATATAGTATTGCTGTTGTGTCGTGGATAGTTGGGCCCAATGACATACTAAATGGTGGACGAGTTACCTGGCTGGCGAGCTTGTCAAATGTCATGCAGATTCACACAACCGCCCCTCTAACGCTAGAATCCTCTCATCATCATAACATGTCGTGTTGGCCTCGCTGTGTAGCTTAGTAACGTTACGCGACATAGTGTTGGAATAATGCTGCTATTGGCGTAGAATAAGTTGTACATGACTGTTGACCAACGTTAATGGTCTAAATCATCGATCCCTGCACGGCTGGCTAGTAGCTAACAGAGCTCGCTAACTAACGTTGCATCCGCTGTGTTGACATGAGAGCGGCTGCCCTAATGTGTGTCCATCCTCGTGAGTCCGAGGAGCCTCGGGTCTGCTGCTGCCTCCTGCATGGATGCTGCCAACTTGATAATAACGGATATCATCATGACCTTAAATCCCTGTTCGTTTTGATATTGGATGACGATTAGGCAAGCTGTGATTGCATATTATTAGATGCTACCATACAAATAAAATGTAGGCTACTACTGTAAAGCTGATTGATTGATTGATTGCAAATTAATTGAATTAACAGATTGCAGAATGGGTACAGCTCAATACACACAATTGTTAAGGGGATGCAGACCAGAGAGACTTTCGTCTTGTTTACATCAGGTTCCCCCATTTTCAATTCATAGACATTTATGACATACACAACATACAGATATAAGAATCTAATCTAATCATGACATTTAAGACATACATGACATACAGATATACAGTACTGTTACATTTGTGACATACAAGCTATGCAAATATACAGTACTGTTAAACAGATCCTACGACTCGAGGGGGAGGGAAATGTACATTAGGAGGGGGTGGAGCCTGAGGTTGCCCTTGTTATCAGTGCTTACAGCAGGAATAAGCTCATTATGGCTGGACTTGGGTTTGTACTGGAATAGTCTTATCTTAGTTAAAGAAGAGTACATTCATCAATTGGGAATGTTTCTATTGGATTTGAACTGCAGGGGGAACATTTTTGGATTTTAGAATGTTTTATTCTGTGACCATGCTCATAAAAGCAGACAGCCTAGTCATGGTAATTATTCATCAATGGGGGCCATTCAAGCATTATAGCTTTTGAGTTCCTCAATATGCTGACATCACATCTTGCGCTTTGTCCTGATATTAAACCCGATATAATATTGTGGACATTCGGATTTGTGCAGAGTTTCCAGTTTTGCTTATGGGAAGGGGAACTCTGGGTGCATTGTCAATTGGAAGAAATGAGCTGTCAGTGATTATGTAACCCGATTTGACCTGATGTGAACATTGAATGAAAATCATCGCAGGACTGACTGTATATCCACCACGGACATGGAAGAAAGCTTGTTATTGTATTTGTAGGAAGGAATAGCCTTGCCTGTTTTGACTGGGTCAGTGGAGTCAGTGGGTCCTTTTTGAGAAACTGCGTTGTATTCTGTTTCGCTTCGCAAGTGAGTTGTATTCTGTTTTGCTTCACGTCTGCTACCAATGTCTTGATTTCTGTTTTGGGATTTGGATTGATTTGAACCAAAGGCCTGTCATTTGGTAAACAAATGGACCCATGGCATGAAGTGAGTAAGCGAACAATGCCTAAATAGTAGGGATGTGCCGATATCGATACCAGTATCTGTATCGGGTCCAATACTGTGCCCATGTACTGGTACTCGTAAAACTACTCTGATACTACTACTCAGTGCCATGTTTGTTCAGGAAAACACAAAAACGAATGTTACAAATTGTATTATATTTGTATTATTTTAACTTAAAATGTCAGCAACAGTGTAATTTTGTATATTTAATCTGTTACAATCAGAAAGTGAAATCTGATTAAAATAAAACATGTTTTCAAAGTCATTGTTAGAACTGTAATGGTATTATTAAGTACTCATCGGTACTCCGTATCGGCAAGTACCCAAATGTGACTGAGTACTTGTACTTATATCTGTACTTGTATCGTGACATCCCTACTAAATAGCCATTAGTCGTCTGTCCCCCTCCTAAAGGTTTTAAGCACTTTGGCTAAAAACACAAATTCCATGATCTGAATCCTGTCTCTTTACGTCTTCTTGCAGCTGGGGGATGGCGGTCAACGTGTATTCTACCTCAATTACCCAGGAGACTATGAGCAGGCATGACATCACTGCCTGGGTAAATGATCTTCTCTGCCTAAACTACACTAAAGTGGAGCAGCTCTCCTCAGGTGAGAACAAAATTGGTGAATCCAGGTAGGCCTGGGCGGTATAATTTTTTTTCACACCGTCATACCTTGATGACCTAATACCCCGGTGTACGGTATTGAACGGTATGACTTTCATTTTCATCAGCGGGGGGGGGGGGGCAACCTGTGTTACCAAGTAAACAAATCGCGGATATGGCCAGTTAGCCCGCAGAATCCGAGTGCTACTATCATTAGCTCTCAGAATGGTAGCCACTAGCCAGAAGCCCACAGCATCCTAGTAATACTAACGTTAACTCTCAGAATGGTAGCCAGGAGCCCCGCAGCACCCTAGTACTAGTAACGTTAGTATTGTGTATTCAAAAACGCACCGGACTGCGACGTAACGTTTTACCGTTTATTTGCTTGCTCCACCAGTCCACAACAACACACACTCTTGTTACCACAACGCTTTACGGTATTTTCACAGCACTGTCGCAACATTACCGTAAAGCGTGACCACCGTCCACCGTTGTGATACACATACACAACAGTTAGCTCTCAGAACAGCCAGTTAGCCCGCAGCACCAGGCAGCAACGGTAAGCGTGTCTCGACTCTCATTTAATTTCCAGTGAAGCGGGGTTTCCCCTCCTCCTCCTGTGTGTAGACAACCAGCTCTGCGGCTCGCTCCACTAGTGAGGACTTGTCTCGCCCTCTGCTGGCGCGTGTGTGCAGTGCAGTGCACTACAACCAACCACTGTTAAAACTCTGTTTCACTGTAATATAAACTGAAACAGATCTGTGATTTTGACGGTATTGGTTTTCAATACCGTCGGGATTTCTAAATACCCTGGTATACCGTAATACCGTCATACCGCCCAAGCCTAAATCCAGGCCAAACCATGTTAGCGGTTCTCCCACTCTGATTCTCTTTCCTTTCTTTGATCTAACATAGGAACTAGGGGTGGGAATCCTTTGAGAATCCGACAAGTTGATTGATTGATTGAACATTTTATTAACGGATTGCAGAATGGGTACAATACAGTACAGCTCAATACACACTTATTGTTAACACTTTCAGCACCAACAGCAGAGGGCGCTGATGGCCCTTCAGCGCCAGTGCTTTATCCAATGTAGGATAGGACTTATTTGCGAGTGCTTAAAATATATCAAATATAATGGCAATAGATCTAAATAACACAGTGATCGTCAGTGAGTTGCTTCCAGTCAACATGCACGAAACAGATAATTCTTTCATACATACATTTAATATGAATATATTTCTAGAGCAGGGGTCAGCAACCTTTTTGACATGGAGTGCCTGTTTGAAATATAGTTGTAACTAGTGTGCCTCAACAATATTCCATGCATCGTAATTTTTTTTCTTCTCATAATCGGGTCTTTTTAATGATAATTTTTACATTATTACATCATTATTGTTATTGTTATTATTAACAATATTATTATAATGGTTGTATCAACCCTAAATCTGAGTTGGGGGGGGGGGGGGGATGCAATGCAGACAAACCGCTGCATACAGTGCGACCATTTCACTCACATTTGCCCATTCATTTTTGGACACATCACACACCATCGAGCTATGTGCTGTCATAGCTCCACCTACAGGCCTAATGGAGAACACCAGGAGAACACCAGGATGTGAATTGAGGGTGAATGTGAGGTATATCATGTAAATAAGTTTTGATTGATCGCAAGACTACACTGTAAAAAAAAATTATAATAAGTTACCAGAACTTAAAAATATTTTCAGTTACTGTGCATTAAGGTTTTCATTTTTCAATCCATAATAAGTTATCAGAAAAATAAGTACACAACCACATTATTTCAACCTAATAAAACTATGTTTATTGTCATTGTTTTAAGAACACAAGTTGACTTGGTAATACTCACATTTTGAGTAAAAAAATGGCTTTTAACATGTGCAATGTTCAATGAAATAGAAAAATAAATAATAAAATGTGTTGAATAATCCCACTGGTCACAATGGTGACCGTAATAATGTTTTTGTTATAAGGCTCTGCAAATGTTACTGAATGATGTAGCAATGTATTTCCAGCTAAATTGAAATAATAAACAAATAAAGGGTCTCAATTAAATATGTGGTAGTAAAAATAACCTGTGGGAGGATTTCAACAAGATAAATGCGACAACAGTGCAAAATATTTCACTATAATATAAAAAAAAAATATATATATATATATATATATATATATTATTATAATTTTTTTTACTGCTGCCCCCTGTGCCTATGAAAATGCCCCCGCGTGCCTATGCAGGCACGCGTGCCTAGGGTTGCCTACCCCTGTTCTAGAGTGTTCTGTCTCATCTCAATAAACTCCAGCAAATCGAGCTTCAATGTATTTCGTTAGAAATCGTGCCATTTAGGGGAGCTCCCGTAGCTCACCGCATATCTCTGCGCTATTTCTGCGTCGGGGAAAACCGTGCTCGTCACGGATCTGGGGGACACGAGTTCGATTCCCGGACCCGCCGTCATTTCTCAGAATGTCTTCCCCTGCTCTACATCCCATTCAACCTGTTTCTGTCGGTCATGCTTGACCAGAAAAGCGATAAACGCTAAAAAATGAAGTTTAAAAAAAAAAATCGTGCCATTTGTCGCTTGATTTATGAATCGTTTTCAAATAAACGCTAGATTATCGATATTATGTGTCATCATGGGCGAACAGAAGCGGGGTCTGAAAAATCGCTTCTCCATACTTTGGTCGGCGCGAACCTCACACACACACACGCTCCGATGGCGGTGAAAGGAACATCGGATTAATCCAAGATTCGTAACATAAAGTCCTTACCTCACATCTGATGTGCAAAAAAATTTATCCAATTCCTGATTGCCATTCCAAATAATGATCCAACGTTATATGCCCAAACACATAATCCACGCTGCTCCGAGTGTCCCCAGTCAATGTGTTATAATGATACTGCATGCCCGAGAAGGAAAACCTGGACCGGACTTCTTAGATTGATGCAGAGCCCCAGCCAGAGGGATTCCAATGATGTGCAATACCACCCGGGAGACATTAGGCGGCAGTATTTGCCCTTTTGCGAGCTCAGACCCATTCCCAATGATAACGTCAGGCTGGATGGATGAAAAATGAATGGATATAGCGAATAAAATAAATATCGATTTAAAACCTGGGATTTCTCGGGTTTGGCGCCCAGAGCATGGCGAGTAAACCCTACTTATCTTGGGTTTGGCCTCCAAAGGGTTAAGGGGATGCAGACCAGAGAAAGACTTTCGTGTTGTTTACATCAGGGTCCCCCATTTTTAATTCCATTTCAATTTCCACTTTCAATTCATCATATATTGATTTTGATTCTAGGGGTCATGATTTGATTTAAAGGTGCTGTTAGTGGTATTTTCTTCGTTAAAATAAGTGTTAAGCTCTACATTCCAACAGCCATCACTGATATAGAATGTTTGGTCAGTAACATACAGTAGGGGCTAGATCCACAAAGAATGGATTGCACGGTGCTAATTGCACCCTTACTTACAATTCATTATGAATTGAAAATGCGCAGGTGATTGATTGAATGAAAATTGTATTAACCGATTGCAGAATGGGTACAATACAGTACGGCTCAATACACACAATTGTTAAGGGGATGCAGACCAGAGAAAGACTTTCGTCTTGTTTACATCAGGCTCCCCCATTTTCAATTCCTAATGAATTGTACCGGTAAGTAAGGGTGCAATCCATTCTTTGTGGATCTAGCCCTAGGTGCCTCTGCTCTGCAATTAACACAAAATAAATTTCCTGGTATCCTTTCCCAATCAGAGAAAATATTTTTTACTTACCGGTATTTCAATAAATCTTGCCAAGCCACATTTGCAACTCGTTTTTATTTCTTTTTGTCTTATTTCTGTTTTTGCAGTGTGGAGTTCTCTCTCCTGATTGGATAAAGTGGGAACGGGGATACCAGAAAATTTATTTTCTGTTTAGAAGATGGAATCTCCATCAATTTATTTCAACCCCCCCCCCCCTTCCCACCCCTAGTAAGAATCACATTTATTTTGGACATAAATTAGTCCAGGCAAGCTTGGAAATGTTTTCACCTATCCCTGACAGAGAGGTGTCTATAAATAAGACTTGGAGCATGCCATGCCTGTGTCCCAAGTAATCCAATCCCATCACTCCTGGAACTCACACGCACACACACACACGCACATCTTTTCTCAAGGTATGTCTACTAGTTTAAAGTTGAACGTCAGTTCCTGCATGCTCTCTTGTTTGTTATGTATGGCTAGAGAAAGACCCCCTGGATTAGAAGAGGAAACGAGCATGAAACCACCCAGACCCATGGCGCACCTCCTAACTTAATTAAACTCCTAACTTGTTGGCTAAAGTAGTCGATAAACCTGTGATTCTTGTAAGGAGCAGAATGGCTGCTAGCGGGGATTTTAAACTGGTTAGTGTTGTTTTAGACTGCCGCTCCGTGGGAAGAAAATGCACATTGGATGAGTTGCAGTCAAGTAGTACAGTAGACCTAATCCAATAAATGCAAGGGGGAAAACAGGGCTGCCCCCTCATAGTTGAGGAATTGGTTGGCTTGGTTTTAGTTTACCAAGACTTTGTTAGTACATTCTTATGTATTTTTCCATACATGAATGAGTTGTTTCCTGAAAAATTATAAGCACATCTAATTACAGGATTTAAAGAGGTGCATTTTGTGTTATTACGCATGGGAAACTTGTACAACAGATGTATCGATTAAATCAACTATATCGATTAGTTGACATTGACAAAGTCCTTGACTATTATTCGACTAAGAATTTCTTTAGTTGAGGACAGCCCTAAAAGAAAATCAAGTCATGCAGTCTTCTCTTTTAATTTGCTCAGAGCTTCTTAAAATGTAATTACCAAAAGTTTTTGGCTACATGGCCTGATGATCCACCCTGAACAAGGCCATGAAGCTGAACATTTTGTTAATTAATAATTCTATGCTAATAATAATTAATTAAGATATGTTCCAGGCAGCCAGAGTCAGTTAAAGCAGGTCTTGTCACTTTATCACGCCACTATGGGTAGGATGAGGGATGGCTGATAGGGTCCAGGAAGGTTAACTGAGTTTGATAGTTTTAGGAAAGCTGATTGATGATCTGGCCTGGGAAGAGTCTCCAGAGGTCTTTTTTTGTGAGGTCATAATTACCTCAAGTCTGTAGCTATTGAAGTTGCCCTGATAACCTTGAACATTTCAACCAAGGGCTTTGTTAATCATTGTATTCTTTGACATTTTTAGGAGCTGCCTACTGCGGGTTCATGGACATGCTCTTCCCTGGCTGTATCAGTCTTAAGAAGGTTAAGTTCCAAGCCAAATTGGAGCATGAGTACATTCACAACTTCAAAGTGTTGCAGGCATCTTTTAAAAGGATGAATGTGGACAAGGTGAGTTTGCTGAAGATGCCTGTCTGTACCTTGTTAACCACAATTCAAATAAGAGGACTTTCATTATTGCGCCAAATATTTACCAAGCGTTGGCATGTGTCAGCCTCTCCAATTCAAACAACAATTTTAATGAATTTATTTCCTCTTATTCACCCTCAATCCAGATCATCCCTGTGGAGAAGCTGGTTAAAGGCAGATTTCAGGACAATCTTGACTTCATTCAGTGGTTCAAGAGGTTCTTTGACGCCAACTATGACGGCAAGGAGTATGACCCCGTTCAGGCCAGGCAGGGGCAGGATGCTATTCCTCCCCCGGACCCCGGCGAGCAGATCTTCAACCTGCCAAAGAAGTCCCACCACGCTGCCAGCTCCCCCACCGCAGGTAAGACGAGCCTGCTGGGCTATAGGAGACAGAAGAGCCACCCCAACATTTTTGACCTGGAGATCCAAGGACCGAAATGTAACATGGGTGTGTGCGGGCCGAAGAATGCGAATGGATGTTTATGATTTAGAAATAAAATTAGTGAATAACTGTCAACGTGTTTGTTCCTTGTAATAAATCAACTTATTTTCAAATTGGTCCTCAAATATAATTAAATTGCATCAAAATAGACCAAATATAGTATCTTATTACTCTGTGGAATCCTTTTTGGAGGGCCACAAATAATGTTGTGCAGGCAGGGCCAAATCTGGCCTGCTGGGCCTGCTTTGGGCACCCTGGGGTATGGGGCAAGCAGGGTCCGCACAAGGTCCTTGAAGTGCTTAAAGTGCTTGATTTTCTGGGGGGGAAAGTCAAGGCCTGGAATTCCTTAAACAGCCCAAATTGGTTTTAAGCCATACATATTGGATCAGATTTGTTTTTCTATAAAAAACAGCATTTAAAAGTTAATTGTATCCTTTTAAATGCCCCTTTTAAAATGAAAATTGTGCTTGGAAAAGTACTTGAAAGTCCTTGAATTTCATTTTGCAATGTATGTGGGAACCCTGTCATATGCAGTCAGTCTTTTGACTATTAGGGATGGCTTGAGACCACTTCTTCTGTTCTGATAATCATCCGCCCGATAACGATACCAATCCGATATTAAAAAAAAATAATAAAAGACATTTGCATAATATCTAATATTTTAAAATAATCAAACAGCCGCATGCTACTTCATTATGATCCATCTAAAAGCAATACAACTAACCCAAGCCTTTTTTTCCATTTAAAATATATGCATAAACATAAAAAGGACACATGTATAGAGCAGGGCTCGAGACTAACGATGTCCCGGGGACGATCAAATATTGATTTGGGACGAACAGAAATCTTTGCTGGGACGCAACCGGGACGGAGAGGATTTTTTTTTCACAGGAAATGTCAATTGGCCGACTGTCAGTGCGCGCATATATTGCTGTCAAATGGTGAATGTCTCGTGCTGACTAAGTTCACTGAAGTCTAAACGTAGCGTGATTTGCCAAATCCAATGACTATCTCCGCCTCCCAACGCAGCGATACGCTAATCCAGCATCAAGTTCCTACCCACCTCTCCTCAGCCAGTCGCGCTGCAGCAGCGTCACACCCCAAATTAATCTTGCATCGAAAAAGAAAAACTTGTTAACAGGTGAGGGAAATCTCTCTTACCTAGGCTTTCTCCACTGGTATTTAACCCTGGTTGACACAGTGAATGACAGCTGGTAATTGACAGTCGCACGGCACGAGACCACTGTACAAGAACCGCAGAAAGATCAGAATGTTATAAAAAGAAACGAAAAAAACCTCTCGGTGAAGAGAGCACCGCAAACATGCTGCGCTATTTGAAGAGGATAAACACAGACCCAAAATGACCAACAGGGAACTGCATCCAGCAATACTACCCCTGAGTCTAAGGTGAGGACACATTTAAATCACAGAAGTGTAATGTTAGTCTATTGGAACTGTATACAGTTATCGACGCGTTCTAGTTATAGCTGCTTATTGCTAGCTAACGTTACTGACTAACGTATCAGACTGCCACTGATTAATCCATAGTTCACACTATTTTATTATTTTTAATATTATTATATTGTTAATCCTATTTTAGTCCTATTGACCTAAATGTTTATTGTTGTTCAATGTGAGCGATACATAGTCTGCTCTGTAGTGCCGAATTTCCCTCGGGATTATTAAAGGATTTCTATTCGATTCTATACTAACACGTAATGTTACTACCATTGCGAGTTAATTGGCATAACGTTACATTTATCTAAACGAACGCGGAGAAATAGACGACAGGCTATAGGCAAACTTCACTTCAGCTACACAATGAATCCATATTCAGTGAGGAGGGCCCGCTGGAATTTAGCAGCAATTATCAATATCGACCAGGAGGACAGCGCGATCTAAGGGACATGTTTCATTACTAGTCAAGTGTCATTACTTTAGTTATCAAAGGTGGAATCTCTGGACGCAATGACATTATGTAGTTTAAAGCTAAACTACGTTTTTCTTTCTTGTTAGAAGAGGGATAACTTATTCAGTTAGATTTGATTTGATCTATTATTTATCTCTAACATTTTCAACCATAAACACACATTTGTAATAACAAAAAAAAATTAAACGAAATAAAATACATTTAAATATATTTTCCTATGGAAGGAATAATCAACATGGCTCCAATTGGTTGACTATAACAGCACCGTGACCAAATATCCCTATACTAGCACCCTGTTAAACACTTTTTTTTTATATTTATTTTTAATCATAATTATTCTTGTGAAATCTTTCCACCATGGGAGCCTTTTGACTAAATCAATTTATTCTCCCCTTCTCTGAATGGTGTTTCTTATGGCAATAACAACTATAGACGACAACCAAAGTAAAGAAACTACATTTGATTTTTGGGACGGTTACATTCACTTTGGGACGGTTAAAATTGTATTTCGGGACGGTTCTGGGACGGTGGTGAAAAAAGTTAGTCTGGAGCCCTGGTATAGAGATTCATTATCATGGTCTAACTGGGTGTAGCTGTGGCCTCTGGTGCCTTTCTCAAGCCTGGCCCATGACCGTTTTGATTGACAGCCTAGCTGATGCTGGACTCATCTGCTATGCTGGCTTCCCTGCACGCACTGTTTACTGGACTAATCGGATCGAAAATGGGATCTATTTTAGCTCCTGTAGTACAATAGTGTAGGTCTATTTTAACTTGCAATCTAAAAAGCTGTCATCATCAAGCTGTCACAGTTAGCTTTGTTACATAGTAGGCACACAAGCTAAATGTGGTTAGTGACTCAAGACCGTGAACACGGCTGACAGACGGAGGGGGAGAGAAGGGAGAGACTGTCTGGTCACCAAAACCTTCAAACCATAAACTCAGTTATTGCTATAGGCTAATGTAATAAAAATGCTAACTTTTGGCCACTATCTCGTCAAGCTGAATCCATTCAGGGATGAAAGCTGGGCACATTTCCCCTTGTCTCGTAATCATTAGTGTTAGTGAAGGAAGACACTTTATGACAACTTTGTAATGGATCAGACTCGGATTAGCCCAGGGTTAGAAATTAACATTCTTTTTTTCAGGGCTTTTTTTGCCCCCCTTAATTGATCTTCGGTGGCTTTTTTATTTATTTTGGAGGCACCGAATTTTTATGATAAATTAACATAAAGATTATAAAACATTGTTGACACAATGTCTTCGTCCAGTCTTCGTCCCGTCTTCGTCCCTATGTTTGATAACGTAATGTTAATGTCTCCATATATAGGGCTCTACGCTAACCTTTTTCCCAAGGAGCACATGTGCTCCTAAATAAAAAAATTTAAATTAAATAAAAAGAATTAGGAGCACAGTGAATTTTTTTTCAAGTAACAGAGTTTATTAACAAACTATTTATTACATGCATATATTGTGCGTGTGCATACTAGGGATGTGTGTGAGTAATCGATTACTCGTAGCTATGAGAAAAATAGAAGAAAAAAATATCGAAATTATTATAAATTTTAATGAAAAAAGGATACTATTTATTTTTTATTTTTTTACATATTTTTTCACATGTGTAAGATTATAACTGTTTGTTGGTTTCCTTAAACATATATACGTGAATGAACAAATAAGTAAAAAATAAATGTATATATAAAATAAATCTAATGTTTTTTTATTTATGTTTTTTTTTTTTTTTTTTTTTTGAGTAATACACGATCACTCGAGTATAGAATGCGATCAATCGATCTGGATTTTTCTTTAAAATGCCCATCCCTAGTGCATACTAAGGGCTAAACATCTGTGCAAAGTGTCGGGGGCTTTTCTTGCCCCTCTTAACACTTTGATTGCCTAAGGCTAAATTCATGATATACCATAGGTTGCCAGCTCTATTTGTCTATGGAGAAATTCCCCTTTTTTTTTTTTTTTTTTTTTACTTTATTTTTTAGTGTTTATCGCTTTTCTGGTCAAGCATGACCGACAGTTGTAGGGTGAAACGGGAGAGAGAGCAGGGGGAGACATTCGGCAAATGACGGCGAGTCCGGGAATCGAACTCGGAGTCAACCAGATCCGTGACGCAGCACGGAGTCCCGCGACGCAGCGCGGTAACATGGTGTGCTACTGGAGCACCCCGAAATTCCCCTTCTTTGCAGGGCTATAACTTTTTAAATTCTATTGCTACATTGCCATTATTAGGGCCCATTCAAAGTCCTATATGTATTGTTCATTGTGTAGCAACGTTAAACTTTTTCATTCACATATTCATAGTAAAGTATGGTCTAATGTATAAGTATGTTTTCATCTCTTTCTACAGCTTTCTCCAGAACGTGATATATAGCCCCAAATGCATTATATTGATGATGAAATACAGTTTGATGGCAATCAGCGCGATATAAAAAATTCCAACTAGACGTACTTCTAGAAGTTACTACACGTCATCTGATGTTGACCGGATGGGCGAGGGGGCGTTTATAATTCCGTGGGCAGCGTTATACCAATCATCTAATGTGGGTCAAATGTTGATAATAGCAGTTAGTATCGAAGACGGTAACGTTACACGCTAAAACTCACCCCAGTCTCCGCGCGCCGTTGGGCGATCATCGTAGAGTAGAAATTTTATCATTATGGGATGGCGATTTACCCGGTCCATCTCCAGCTTGTATAATGGTATATACGTCCAAATCATGTTGTTTATCGAGTTATTGGCAATCGATCGCCATGTAGTGTGACGAGCCAGAGTCCCGGGACATGTACCGAGTGCCCGGAAGTAATACGGCCGTCCAGCAAAACCTCTACTGCGCTTCCTGTTAAGCGATTGCGCCGATCGGCCACCAGATGGTGCTCCTGAACCGCCAGAGAGCTCAGTGGGTCCTCCTGGTGGATCTCAGGCCAGCGGAGGGGGAATATGAATCCGATTCCAGATTTTTGAAATATTGATATTAAAGACGCTGTAAAGCGTCTTCGGCACCTTGAGCATGGCCGGGAATGACGCTTTAACACGGCTCCTGGCAGCCAAAGTGTTAAAGGAAAACTCCAACATTTTGGGAAATTAGCTTATTTAACATCTTCCCTGGAGTTAGACAAGAAGATACATACCTTTTTTGTCTCTGTGCGTGCATTTCGCTTTGGGAACAGTCGCTCCGTTAGCGTAGCTTAGCTTCATCACTGGAAGTGGGGGAGGACAGGAGCCTGACGTTCCCTTACAGTGTATACAGTCACCAAATACACTCCAAATACAACTCAAACGTTCATGTAAACATGTTGTGACCTGTGTATTTACCACGTGGAGAAATACAAAATTATTGAATTAGACAATTACGTAATTTTTTGCCTAAGCACTCGTCTCTGTGCGCAGCCAGTTATTTCTACGTGAAGCCGTGTTTGTGGACACTCATTAATTCAAAGGATCCGAACCGATTGAAGTTTATGGATACCATGACTTAAAATCCTCTTACCTTGACGATTAAAAGCCTCTCCAATTTAGAAAACAGTAATCCAATGGCTGGTATTGATAATATAATACTAACTACTGCACGCTCGGAGCTAACCGGAGCTAACACAGAACAGGATGGTAAAGCAAATATAATGACTTCCTTTCTAGGGTTTTCAAAATAAAAGTGCGACGTTTATAGCAACGGAAAACGTTTATTTTGTACATTATCTAACGTTAACACGAACCTAAACTAACGTTACAACTTACCTAAAGTTAGTTTAGGTTGTATTTGGAGTTGTATTTGGAGTGTATTTGGTGACTGTATACACTGTAAGGGAACGTCAGGCTCCTGTCCTTCCCCACTTCCAGTGATGAAGCTAAGCTACGCTAACGGAGCGACTGTTCCCAAAGCTAAATGCACGCACAGAGACAAAAAAGGTATGCATCTTCTTGTATAACTCCAGGGAAGATGTTAAATAAGCTAATTTCCCAAAATGTTGGAGTTTTCCTTTAACTGATTTTCGAGGGCATTTGGTAAATTTTCGAGGGCATTTTGCCCCAAGCCCCCCTTAATTTCAAACCCTGCTGTAGCCGGTATCTGGTCCATGAAATGTCACTAGTATTGTCGATACTGAGTATGTGATCAGCGAATAACTATATTACATATCTATTAATTCATATTATTCATATATATTTCCTTCAACTTGGTGATTAACAACAATGTTACAAAATTGCATAACCATAGGGCGGCTGGGTGGCGTAGCGGAGATTGCGCTCGTCACCAATGCAAGAGACTCCGGTCTCGAATCCCGGTGTCAGCATTGCCTGCGGCTTGGGCCAGTCTTCATACTATCTCAATTGACAGGTAGCGGGTGGAAGTCGATGGGTGGGGATTGGACGTTGTGGACAGCGACTCCTAGAGGTTGGTTGGGTGACGCCTGCACAGCAGAGACAGGAAGTATCGGGGGCAGCGTGAGCCTCCCACGTGTTACTCCTCGCCACTGAGAGTCCGCGCTGTCTGGTGAAAAGATGCGACAGGCTGCCTCCTCTTGTACCGGAGGGGACACGTGATGCAAGGCTTCTATCCTCACTACAGCCGACCAGTGGGAGGCATAGTCTAGCAACGTTCAAGACAGGGGAGGGGAGAATTGGCAATACGATATTGGGATGGGAGAAAAAATTAAAAAAAGGGGGGGGGGGGATAATAAAAAAAAATTGCATAACCATATTTTATAATCACCTTTCTTCTTTCGTGTGCTCCAGGAGCCACCAGGGCAAGTGCTACAACCCCCAAGTCCTCAACGCCAACATCCAGACCCTCGTCGGCCAAAAAGATCCCTGTGACGGCAACTCCTGCCAAGGGAGAGAAAGAACTGGAAGCACAGGTCACACAGATTAATGAACAGGTAAGGAGCAGAATCAGAGTTCAACCTATTCAATTTTGTTTCAGAGTTCAACCTATTCAATTTTGTTTCAGAGTTCAACCCATTCAGTTTGGTTTCAGAGTTTGACTCGTTCAGTACTTTGGTTTCAGAGTTTGACTCGTTCAGTACTTTGGTTTCAGAGTTTGACTCGTTCAGTACTTTGGTTTCAGAGTTTGACTCGTTCAGTACTTTGGTTTCAGAGTTCAACCCGTTCAGTTTGGTTTTAGAGTTTGACTCGTTCAGTACTTTGGTTTCAGAGTTTGACTCGTTCACTACTTTGGTTTCAGAGTTCAACCCGTTCAGTTTGGGTTCAGAGTTTGATCAGTTTAGTTTGGTTTCAGAGTTAAAGGTCAACCTTCACGTTGTATTTTTGTTCAATAAACAATGTGGTCTAGGCCAACAGTGACTTTCATGAAGAATGGAAAAAAAAGTATTGAAATTGACCCAGTTTTAGCGTTTTTATCAAACATTTTGTCTGCCCAACACAATCACCACGCACGTGCATTTTTTAATCAATGGTTCATAACGTGCGTGTGTAATCGAAATGATCGTCACAACAGGTGCAGGGCACCAGGGGGCTCACCAGGGGGCGCTGAGAGTCACACACAGCTAGTGGCAGGCACTGATTATGCTTGCTACTACTAGCCGAATGAAAATGTATCTGTTTCACCTACTGTAACACTATTGCTCCGTGATTATAGCCACCCATCTCTAAAGCCACAACCACGTTACCATATTTGTAATAATGTAAATCATTGTGTCGTTGTACACATATTGTGTTTATAACGTTAGTAGCTAACATAGCTTAGCTTGGTAGCTATTGTGCTAACAAAATATCCCGACATCCGGCTCGCTGGTCGGCATGAACGGCCGACCCAAAATGGTTCTCTCCTCTCTGTACACCCCGTCCCCACGGGTACCCTGCCGGGGGGCCCATGGACGCGACAACGGCGACAATGGTGCCAGCCTGTAGGGTGTTCGAGCCCGTAAAGGCTAGTGGTACACGATAGCTATGAGCTAACAACGGCCACCGCTGTTGTCGCGTCCACAAGCTCCTCCACAGGACACCCGCGAGGATGGGGGCACACAAAGAGGAGAGAACCATAGGCTAACGTCCGTGTAGTGGTCCCGACTGTAGGCAGCAGGGACCATAGGCAGGGACGGCGGAGCTATATAGGCTAACTGTGATGCACCGAGTGGGCCACCATTGAACTAGTACTATGACCCGGACGGGCAAGGCATTTCCTGAAGTGACGTCACGGCCGTGCTAGCTTTTAGATTCGGCTCATTAATATGCACCTGTAGTGACGTCGGCGTTTGATAAGCTTTTTTGATTCGCGCGTGCATGTTATTCGTGCGTGGACCTTTTTAACTCTTTCAGAGTGGCATTTCCGGTGTCAAATGGAAAAAAATAAATAATGAAATTATATACCAATGATGTAAACTACCCATAATTGATCAGTAGGGTTTAACCTGGAGGTTGGGCTTTAAACCTATTCAACAACAACTAACAAAATAAATGTCCCTCGTGGACAATAAAGAACATCTATCTAACTAACATAAACATGATTCAAGGTCGTTGAACACATTGTCCGCCATGCATTGTACTAGGGCTGGGCGATATGACGATATTATATAAATATCGGGTACAGTTCATTAACGATACACTTTTTAAACGTATCGTGGATATCGTGATGTTTTGCCCAAGAGGCTTGTGTCGCGTCAATCTGGTCCACCCGTTGAAACTTTTGAACAGCGCCGCCGCCGCCCCACACACACACTACTGCATCAAAAGTTACTACTTATGATAACAAAGGCATTCGTTTTGTGGCATTGACGTTATATAGTTACACTTTCAATAACATCAGCGTATTTACATAGCAACGACCGAGGTCGACCTAGATATAGCAAGCATTAGCCGTTCATATCTCAGCCCGTGCTGACTCCGTTGTGCCCATTCTGCGGTCTGTTAATAACGTTTTCAATCAGACAGATGTATGGAAAGGCTTTTATTATAACATCCGTTGCAGTAAAATCATTATGCCTCCAGTCGTTTAGTCATTCTGCAGAGCTAAAAGCTAAACTTCGGCCGCGGCGAGCTACCGCTGCCATTGTTGTTTTCATTGAGCTCTCCAATAGCGGAAGTAAAAAATTAATACGCGCTTGCCGATTGGTGCTAAGAACAGCAGGGCGGGTGCAAGCGATGTGACGTAATTGGCAGACGCGACTGTCAATCAAAATGATTCTGTTTGCCGACTGAATGAATATAAACGTTATTAACAGATTGCAGCATAGGTACAATACAGTACAGCTCAATACAACAACAATCAACAGTGGACTGGAGGATGCAGACCAGAGAAAGACTTTCGTCTTGTTTACATCAGGGTCCCCCATTTTCAATTCATCATATTTCATATCTAAATCATATAATATCTCATTGCTAAATATATGCAATATATAATCTAATAATCCAATAATCTAAATCTAATATATAATATAAAAATGCTAAATGCATGGGTATTTAATTTTGTCTTTAATGTTAGCTTGCAAACTCAAATACTGTCTGGGTAAGCCTCATAATGAATTGTTTGGGGGAAAAAATAAAAACATCGTGATGCGTATCGTGTATCGCCGAAAGGTCAGAAAATATCGTGATATCATATTTAGGCCATATCGCCCAGCCCTACATTGTACCCATCCTTATGCCCAGTCTGCCAGTGCTGTAATAACCCTATGGAGATGTTTACCTTCTTTGCAGGGCTATAACTTTTTAAATGTTATAGCTATATCGACATTATTATGGCCCATTCAACATCGGGTATCTATCGTTCCGGATGTGGGAACGTTATATTTTTTCATTCATACATTGTCGTAGGGCTGGGCGATATGACCAAAAACGTTATCGCGATAAAATTATAAAATTATTTTCATATAATTCGATATCGATAATTATCGTCGATATAATGTCTGTCAAGTTTAATTAACTTCTTATGCTGCTGCGAATGTCTCGAGTCGAGTTGATGTCGTCATCAGTCCGCGCACGTTAGCAGTTAGCCGACAAGCGGAGTATCTCATGACAATGTAATAAATATGACACTAAAATACTCTCTTCCGCCACAATATATTGAAACGACATCCACTGTATACCCCACACTACTATAAACGTGGCCTCAGAATTCACGCCACACACATACTCGGCACGTAAATATATAAAACAGCGCCGTGCAAGCTAGTTATCCTAGCCAGCCTTGTTTACTACTAGAGTCCTACCTCTCTACCCAGAGGTGCACCGCGGGTCTCCTTCGCTCTCGGCCATCTCCTTCACTGATTGGTTGTTAGTGCGTGTGCTCATATCCAAGCTTGGAAAATCGATATATCGAAACTTTGCGACCACGTTTCATGTTTATTTCGAGGAAATAATTTATCGCGATAGTTATCGTTATCGTTTTATCGCCCAGCCCTACATTGTCGTGTTAGTACCGTCGAGAATATAAGTATGTTTTTTTTTTTTTTTTTTTTATATTTTTCCCCCTCCATTTTCCTCCGATTTTCTCCCATCGCAATGTTAGTCGTATGCCAATTCCCAGTCCCTTCCTGGTCGCTGCGCACTTACCCCCCACAGTCAGATCATCTGGGAGAGTGGAGGCTACCACGTGCTTCCTCCGACACGTCCAGCCAATCACCGCTTCTTTTCACCTGGCAGCGCGGATTCTCATCGAGAGGGCGTAGCGTGTGGGAGGACCACACTATCCCCCTCAAGTCCTATCCGCGCTTAGCAGGCGCCCCGACCGAACTGTAGGAGTCGCTGTTTACAACGACCCGGACCCACCCCGCCAGCTTCTCCCACCCTCTAATACAGCCAATTGTATTAGTGCAGACGGCCAGCCAAGCTGGTGACAACCCCGGAGCTGTGAGCTGGATTCGAACAGGCGAATCCAGCTCACACAGCTCCGGGGTTGGTGACGAACGCAATCTCCGCTCGGCCACCTAACCGCCCCCATAAGTATGTTTTTAAGGTTTTCTGCAGTAATTCCTAAAACGCGAGTTATAGGCCCTGACGGATATGATAGATTATCGATTGGCGTTTCTTTCCTATACACGCTATATTAAAAAATTCAAATGTATATCATCATTTGAATTTGATGGCTTCAGAACATCCCACTCCACTGACACATGCCTTCTCTATTTGAATGACCACATCAAACAAGAGGTGGACGCAGGCAAATACTGCGGCATGGTCATGCTGGACCTACAAAAGGCCTTTGACACGGTCAATCACTCCATTCTGATTGACAAGCTAAAAGCAATTGGTTTTGATAGTCTATCAGTGAGCTGGATGCAATCCTACTTTGAGGGGAGGGAACAGATGGTGGAGGTAAACGGTACCCTATCCCCCCCCCTCACAGTGAGCTGTGGTGTTCCACAAGGAAGCATACTAGGACCGCTACTGTTCCTAATTTATGCAAATGACATGTCGTCAGCTTGTGACTGCAACTTGTTCCTGTTTGCGGACGACTCAGCCCTGCTGGTCTCTGACAAGAACAAGTTACAGGTTGAAAAAACCCTCAGCTCGGAACTAGGCAGAATCTGCATATGGCTCGCTGATAACAAACTATCATTACACATGGGCAAAACAGAGTCCATTCTCTTCGGTTCAAATAACAAACTCAGCAAGACCGACGGCTTCTCAGTTACAGTGGGTGACAATATTGTCACAAGGAAAGATGAAATTACCTACCTGGGTTCCATCCTAGAGGCTAATCTCTCCTGTGACAAAATGGCATCCAATGTAATAAAAAAAGTCAACCAACGAACTCTATTCTTGTACCGGATCTCCTCTCTGGTAAACAAGAATACCCTGAAGACTCTGGCAGGAGCACTCATTCAGGGGTACTACGACTATGCTTGCACCTCATGGTACCAAAGCACCTCAAAGGCGCTAAAAACAAAATTACAAACATCTCAAAACAAACTGGTCAGACTACTGCTTGACCTTACTCCTAGAACCCACCTCACCCCTGCCCACTTCGACAACCTAGGATGGCTTAGAGTAGACGACAGAGTACAGCAACTTGCAATGGGCCTGGTCTACAAGATACACTACACGACCAAGGTACCCATGTACATGTCAAAATACTTCCCAAAGGTCAGTGAATACCACGATCACAACACCAGAGGGAGCTCCACAAATCATGTTAAACCCAGATTCGGCTCAAATAAGGGACTAAACACGTTTCGCAATTATGCCACATCAATGTGGAACGCCCTACCCAAAGCTGTAAAGGAATGTGGATCACTACCCACTTTCAAAACCTCTCAAGGGACACCTACGGGAGACTGCAATTCAACACTGGCCCCTGTAAATATCCTAACCCAACCCCCTCCAATGTACAGTCATTTACCTAGTATGGTTTTGTCAATAGTCCAATGTACAATTTTGTTTGTTTGTACAGTGTCTCCCCCCCCCCCCCCCCTCAATGTACAGTTTTGCTTGTATATACAGTGTGCCCCCCCCCCCCCCCCCCCAACCACCTCCAATGTAGATTACCCAGTATGGTTGTCAATATCCCAGTGTACCCAACCCCCCCCCACCCAACCTCCTCCAATGTACAGTTTCTACGTCAAATGTATATACTCCCTTTTCCTGACTCCTTCTGTATCACAAACTACTGTATTTGCAAATCTGGTATGTCATAAATGTATAGATGTAGCAGTACTGACTATCTGTATGTCATGTATGTCATATATGTCCTGATGAATTGAAAATGGGGGACCCTGATGTAAACAAGACGAAAGTCTTTCTCTGGTCTGCATCCCCTTAACAATTGTGTGTATTGAGCTGTACTGTATTGTACCCATTCTGCAATCTGTTAATAAAGTTTTCAATCAATCAATCAATCAATCAATCACAGTCATACATTATGCTTCATCATGCGTGAAGGAAAGGGGGGGGGTCGTTTATAATTCCTTGATCGTCGGTAGCGTCTTTTCTTACTATGGGTTGATACGTTGATCAGATGGATTGCCCTGAAATGAATAAACAATCGGGCTGAAAATAACGTTATATTCCTCTTACCTTTCGCCGATGAGACTGGAGGAAAAATATTCCAATTATTTGACGTCGATCTGCTAGATCCATTTCCCATTTGTATGACTCAATAAACGCCGAAATCATATTGATTATTGCGTTTAGAAAGCGATCCCATGCACTCGACTGTGTATCTAGATCCACGCTACAAGATATTACTGCCGGAGGAATTTCCTCGATGCACCAAGCGCCACTTCCAGTTTGGCTTGGAGTGTAACTCGCCCGACATCCACCAGGTGGCGGTATTGAGGCGTTGCAATATCAGACAGGGTCCAGCTGCAGTCCCGGAGCCGTCTATGCTTTTACCAACCGGTTTGTGTTTCCGGGTTCCCGTTTTGCGCTCTGATTGGCCACTGACCTACGCTAGTACGCCCCCTCGCTATGAGCGTAGCAGGACACTGAAATGCGTATCACAGTACTGCCTCCAGGAACAGCTGTTTCCGCGTGACTTTATGTGCGCTAAAGTTCTGGTAAGTTTAAAGTGGAGATGAAGCAGTGAACAATGTGATCCTAGTTTGTTTGTTGTGTACCTTGTGTAAGACGGGGTCCTATAATAAAATGTGAAATCCTGCTTATTTGTCTGAAAAATCAAATATAATTTCCCTGTTTTCGACATGGGCGGCGCCATTTTGTTGTTGACGTCACGGTGTTGGTTTGGTGTATACACTGTGGGTTAGCTGCATAGTAAACATGGACTGTCGGGTCAGTCAAATGTTGCCTACCAAACAACGGGACCGCTGTGGTTCTTTTTGTATTGCTCCTGGCTGTTCAAACAAATTTTACCGTGTGAAAGAGAGAGGAAAGTTGGTTAATTTCCACAAACTACCAGTGAAAAAAACAGTGTTGTTGGCACGTTGGCTCAGGCTGGCTGCACTCAGGCGGCGCGATCAGCCTGTTGGACAGGGAATGAAGATCTCCAGCGAACACTTCATTGCTTCGGATTATGTTGTTGGGGGTGGAAGGTTTGTCCAGAAGACCACTAATCAGCTGAAGCCTGATGCGGTTCCCTCGGTCTTCGACAGACAGACCGGCGCAGGCTCCCGGGAGCGATGGCTAGCTAGTTAGCACCAGCCGGGGACCGGCGTTAGCTCCCGGGAGTGATGGCTAGCTAGTTAGCACCAGCCGGGGACCGGCGTTAGCTGCCGGGAGCGATGGCTAGCTAGTTAGCACCAGCCGGGGACCGGCGTTAGCTGCCGGGAGCGATGGCTAGCTAGTTAGCACCAGCCGGGGACCGGCGTCAGCTCCCGGGAGCGATGGCTAGCTAGTTAGCACCAGCCGGGGACCGGCGTTAGCTGCCGGGAGCGATGGCTAGCTAGTTAGCACCAGCCGGGGACCGGCGTCAGCTCCCGGGAGCGATGGCTAGCTAGTTAGCACCAGCCGGGGACCGGCGTTAGCTGCCGGGAGCGATGGCTAGCTAGTTAGCACCAGCCGGGGACCTGCGTTAGCTGCCGGGAGCGATGGCTAGTTAGTTAGCACCAGCCGGGGACCGGCGTTAGCTGCCGGGAGCGAAGGCTAGCTAGTTAGCACCAGCCGGGGACCGGCGTCAGCTCCCGGGAGCGATGGCTAGCTAGTTAGCACCAGCCGGGGACCGGCGTTAGCTGCCGGGAGCGATGGCTAGCTAGTTAGCACCAGCCGGGGACCGGCGTTAGCTCCCGGGAGCGATGGCTAGGTGCTAACTAGCTAGCCATCGCTCCCGGGAGCTAACGCCGGTCCCCAGCTGGTGCTAACTAGCTAGCCATCGCTCCCGGCAGCTAACGCCGGTCCCCGGCTGGTGCTAACTAGCTAGCCATCGCTCCCGGCAGCTAACGCCGGTCCCCGGCTGGTGCTAACTAGCTAGCCATCGCTCCCGGGAGCTGACGCCGGTCCCCGGCTGGTGCTAACTAGCTAGCCATCACTCCCGGCAGCTAACGCCGGTCCCCGGCTGGTGCTAACTAGCTAGCCATCACTCCCGGGAGCTGATGCCGGTCCCCAGCTGGTGCTAACTAGCTAGCCATCGCTCCCGGGAGCTAACGCTGGTGCTAACTAGCTAGCCATCGCTCCCGGGAGCTGACGCCGGTCTGTCTGTCGAAGACCGAGGGAACCGCATCAGGCTTCAGCTGATAACATGATTTTGTTTTCTGTGGTTTATCTAAATACTAATTTGATGCTATGATGCTATGACTATGTGTTTATCGCTATGCTTCATCTCCCCTTTAAAGTGCTTATAAATGCCGGTTCATTCATGCTTTGAGGCACGCTTCCTGACAGGATTTTATAATATTGTATTGACAGGATTTTATAATATACAATTTTAAGAAACGACACTCTCAGCTCAGCTGCGTCGGTCAGTAGTGCGAAGCACCTCTGTATTCATGGGACTATGAATGCCAATTTCATGGGCAGCACATTTAATGAATTCATTTGAATCATCCTGTGTTGGTCCTCAACATGACACGCCAACATGACTCATCCTTGAATCCTTCCTTCGTTTCAAGGAAGGACACACGCTTGTAAATATGTTTAAGTCCACTCCACATTACAGTTCTACTTTTGTTTTGATGTGAAAAGTGATGCTGCATAAGATGACTGCTGAGAGCGTCGTTTCTTGACTCTCAGCTGAGAGCGTAGTGACTGCTGAGAGCGTTGTTTCTTGACTCAGCTGAGAGCGTAGTTTCTTAAAATTGTCAAGCTACAATATTATAAAATACAATATTATAAAATCCTGTCAGGAAGCGTGCCTCAAAGCATGAATGAACCGGCATTTCTAAGCACTTTAAACTTGAACTTTAGCGCACATAAAGTCACGCGGAAACAGCTGTTCCTGGAGGCAGTAGGGCGTACCCATTTCAAAGTGTCCACGCATTATTTCTCTCTCTACGCTCATAGCGAGGGGGGCGTACTAGCGTAGGTCAGTGGCCAATCAGAGCGCCAAACGGGAACCCGGAAACACGAACCGGTTGGTAAAAGCATAGACGCGTCCCGGAGGGAGGCTGGATGAATTATGAATGCCATGGCGAAAAAATGAAATATTGATCCCAAAAAACGAGTTTATTCGTTGTTGGCGCACAACGCATAGCGGGCAATAACGAGTTATCACGTTTTTGGCGCACAATGTGTTAAAAGATCAGTGTTTACTTTCATTGTGACATCATACATACCACTCATCTTTCTCTGTTCATTTTCCAATTGCATTTGGAGCCGTGAAACGCATGAAACCAAGTTCCATGTCATTGTATAACGTATATACACGGCACCGTGAGTGCATACCTTGTTAGCATGGTTGGGCCCCAGTGGGAGTCCCTAACCTGGACAGTGTTGGTGTCATGCTCTACCCATTGAGCTCCAGGACCACTACTTATACTATGGGTGTGAAGCACCACAGGCCCCACGATACGATATTATCACAGTACTGGAGTCACAATACTGTATTATCACGATATTGCAATATATTATGATTTATTACCTTTTTTCAACCGCAAATTATGTCCCCAACAGAAAACAGTCAACATCTGCAATTAAAAAAATATTTTCTATTTAATAAGATAACGTTTTCAGTCCGTTTACCTTACTCCAATAATTTTTATTGCAGCAAAATGGGATTGTCAAGCAAAACAAATGCAAATATTGATACTTCAATGCTATGCTAATGCAATGCTTCAAAACATTCTTGGTGTTTTTTTGCAGGTAAACACATTAAAGCTGGCATTGGAGGGAGTGGAGAAGGAGAGGGACTTTTATTTCAGCAAACTGCGAGAGGTGGAGGTGCTCTGCCAGGAGCAGGGGGAAGAGAACGCCCTGTTTGTGGACCGGCTGATGGAGGTCCTCTACTCTGCGGACCAACAGGTCAGTCCACTGCTGATTGATCCTCGATTGATCTGAACCTGCCTCAGGGCAGTTGGGGTCGGTTTCTGTTCCACGTTAGCCAGATAAGGTGGTGCAAGAGCGAAGTGTCGAGTGTCTGGGTTTGGGTAAATAAAGGAGAGCCGTTTGCAAGAACATCTGTTCCCAAACATTTTCATGTCAAGAACATCTGTTCCTAAACATTTTCATCTCAAGAACATCTGTTCCCAAACATTTTCATGTCAAAGAAACGCCCCAAAATAAATTTTGTGGCCCAATCTCGCTTAAAATATGTAAATTAAATACTAATCAACCACAGGAAAAAAGGTATATAATGTACATTATTTTATAGCCATAAGTAATATATTTACGTATTGTATTAAATGTACCGTGTACGTATTACAAATAAGTACATGTATTGCATATTGAAAATGTTTAACTGTTTACGTTTTCAGAAAATATTTCCCTAACCTTAAAGGAAAACTCCAACATTTTGGGAAATTAGCTTATTTAACATCTTCCCTGGAGTTAGACAAGAAGATACATACCTTTTTTGTCTCTGTGCGTGCATTTTAGCTTTGGGAATAGACGCTCCGTTAGCATAGCTTAGCTTCATCACTGGAAGTGAGTAGGGGCCGGAGCCTTACAGTGCCTTACAGTGTATTGCAAGGTCTGACATTGACCAAACTTGATATGCATGACCTTGGTGGGCTCTAGGTCAACTCCTGAAAAGGGGGTCAATGTCAGACTTTGCAATCAAAAGTTAGGGGGCTAATAACCCTTGCCATAATTTCAGTGTGCCCCCTAACTTTTGATTGCAAGGTCTGACATTGACCCCCTTTTCAGGAGTTGACCTAGAGCCCACCAAGGTCATGCATATCAAGTTTGGTCAATGTCAGACCTTGCAATACACTGTAAGGCACTGTAAGGCTCCGGCCCCTACTCACTTCCAGTGATGAAGCTAAGCTATGCTAACGGAGCGTCTATTCCCAAAGCTAAAATGCACGCACAGAGACAAAAAAGGTATGTATCTTCTTGTCTAACTCCAGGGAAGATGTTAAATAAGCTAATTTCCCAAAATGTTGGAGTTCCCCTTTAACCCCAACTTGATAATAATAATAATAATAATAATAATAATAATAATAATAATAATAATAATACATCTATTTTATATAGCGCTTTTCCAGGTGCTCAAAGACGCTTTACATGGGCAGGAGAGACAAACTATGGCAAAACAAAAAACAGAACAAAACAGAACAAAAATAATACATGACAAAATAAAATAACACCGACAGAATTAGAGGTCAAAAGCAAGTTTGAAAAGGTGAGTTTTGAGGGCTGATTTAAAAGATGTCAGGGTGTTTGCATCACGGATATGGCTGGGGAGGGCATTCCAGAGGGAGGGGGCAGCAGCAGCAAAGGCCCTGTCGCCCCAGGTCCGGTGTCTTAAGTACCTTACAGTACCATTAAGCGAATGTTAAAACTAACCCTGACTCTAACTATAATCATAGTTGGATAGTGGTGAGAGCACTCACCTGCGCTGCGACTGTAATGATTGTTGGTTCAACTCCTGGTTGCGGCATTTGTTTTGGACATTTGCCGGTACAATACGTGAATATATTACTTATGGCTATTGGCTTATGGCTAAAAGTATACATTATATACTTTTTTCCAGTGGTCGATTAGTGCTTTATTTATGTTTTCCGTGTTGCCCAGGGAGCTCCATCTGAGAAGATCTTTATTTGACTTGTTAGATATGATTTAGTACAGACTTGCAAAACTGTAGATGAGGAGATGAGATCAAGTATCCCTTTCACAAGGGTGACCTGGCCAAGCACACGATATAAATCACAAGATTCAAAAACAGTATCCAAAACAATATGTAAAAGAACAAAGCAGCAATAACAAGTACACATGATAATATCACATCATATAAAGTGCAGATGTTTGGGATAACACAGACAACAAATCAAATACATAGACACACTGTCCAATGGTTTCACATTCTAGATACAAAACCGAAGTCATCATAAGAAATGAGATCGGGCCCTTCAAAATGTTTCTGGGGGTGTTCCAAGCAAAAGACTAAAAAAAATAAGATAATCAATAATAAAGACTTTAAAAGCTCTTTTTTCCCCCAACTTGGTGCAAACATGTGGAACAGTAAAGAGCAGAGCATCTTGAGATCCTCATCAGGCTAACTTTTAATTAATTAAATAATGGTGAGATTGAACCCCCCTGGAAATCCCTCAAGGCCAATGTTGGGATTCGATTGGGCTGCCAGGGACACGTGAAGTTGTTGGGTGATTTTGATTTAAACACCACCTCATCTTTGGACATTGGAACACTGATTTATTTTGCACATAATCTTACACATATCCAAACAGTGTTAACAGTTTTGCTCACATTAATTTAGTTTGACAGTTATTGGGAGTAAAATAGTTTGAATATGGCCACCACTAGGGATGGGAATTGATAGGATTTTATCGATACGATTCCATTATCGATTCTGCTTATCGATTCGATTCTTTATCGATTCTCTTATCGATACCTGATCAATTTATAATTTAAATAAATAAATTGGAAATGCAACAGAACTAAGCTGGTTAGAATAACAACATGCAACTTGACATTTCTGATTGTCATTTATTGTTGAGCCCCCATGTCAGGGGCGACAGTGGCTCGGGAGGTAGAGCAGTCGTCTGGCAATCCGGAGGTTCCCGGTTCGATTCCCGCTCCTCCCGGGCAGCGTGTCGATGTGTCCTTGAGCAAGACACTTAACCCCTAACTGCTCCCGATGAGCAGGTTGGCACCTTGCATGGTTGCCGTCGTTGTGTGAATGTGTGAGTGATTGGGTAAAATGTAAGGAACAAATTGTAAAGCGCTTTGGATAAAAGCGCTATATAAAAAAGCAGCCATTTACCATGTCAGAAAAATACAAAAACTGTAAAAAATAAAACATTAACTATAGCCTACACTTAAATAAAATAATGTATTTGAGATTCTCTTAAAATGTATTTATTTTTTTATTCTTAAACTAATTTAATCTATTGAATAACAGTCGTTATTCCTCTGACTTCTGTCTCACACACACACACACACACACACACACACACACACACACAGACACACAGAGCTCCCTCCCCGGGCCCCTGTCCTGTAGGTATTGGCTTGTGTTGCTACACGGACACATTTGTATGTTGCACCATGGTACTTCCTGTCTGACGGACTTAGTAAATAAACAATCCGGCTCTTATTATATGTGAACTAAAGAGTACAATGTTTACAGAACAGTCCCCACCCGCTGTTTTATTGTATTTGTACCTGTACTATCCGCTGTCAGCTGTTTATCTCTCTTTGTGAGCTTGATTAAATAGCGTTAGCTCACGTTAGCTAGCGATAGCTCCGCGGCTAATTTTAGCTCACCCTAAACTAAATCAATGAAAGCATTCAAGTAGTTTTCACTGCACATAGAAGTAGCCAAACAGCGGGAGCATTTCGGGAGCATATGACCAAAAGCCAGGCAATTTCGAGCCCTTAAGGAATCAAATAGAGTCTGCCATGGCTACATGCTAACGCGCGCAACTGTAGGAAAAACCTGGCAGCGTTAAGGGAATCGAAAGTCACAGGAGCCACACGGTTCCAGGCATCGGCCAATTAGGAACCGGTTCCCAACGGGAACCGGTTTTCGATTCCCATCCCTAGCCACCACTGATATCATCCAGGACATTGAATCCTTGTGTTGTGTTAATTACAGCTCAATGCAATGATAATGTAGCAGTCCCTATAAGACAATGTATTGCTATTTTTTCATCTACATCATTTCATGGAGCTGTAATTAACATAAGGATTCAATGTCCTCGATGACATCACTGGTGGCCATATTCAAACTAATTTACTCTCAATAAATGTAAAACTAAATGAATGCGTGCAAAACTGTGGTTTTGAATGTGTGACATTATGTGCAAAATAAATGAGCATTGTTTTTTGTGAAGTGTGTGTTTTGAATGTTTAAATCGAAACACACACTTTTGTGCAACTGGTTTTGAGTGACTTCATTCCAAGTGTAACTGAGGGGTACAATTCCCTGACTGTATTAATAAGTATGGTATCATTAAACCACTACTGTCTTATGTACATTACTACTGGCCATACAGTACACAGGTATCTTATGATGAACACTTCCCACAATGACTCGGTTCCACACAAAACTGGGTTTAAGTATTTATTAGCAGCAATGATGGTACATAATATACTTTACTTTGGATGCGCTTATAAGGCAAAGGAATGTGCGTAGGCAAATCAATAACGTATGTCCATTCTCATATTACGCAGGAGATAATAATACAACCTGAATCTTAGGAATTATATCTATGGTACTCTGGTAAGATAGCGGGAGATACTGGTAGGGTCCCTCCGGTCGTAAGCCAGCAAGGGGAGAGGATTTGTCGGTAGTAGAGTCTGGGTCAACGATGATAAAGAGACTCCAAGTACAGGAGACGGTGCAATAATCTCTTGCTCCGCAGACGAATACAGCTGTTCTCCGTAGCATGCAGCTCCGCATGGAAGAAAGCTAGCCGGCCTCAGGCTTCTGAGAGGCGGGCTCGACGTGGCTCCTCACAGGGTAAATCCCACACAATTGTGGGTGTAGGCGATTCTGCGCTCCATCAATTACAGGACCAAAAGCAAATATAATCCAGCCGAAAAGGGCTATGCAGTCGTCGGTAGGTTATCCAGTGTACATGATCCACACGGTCCTCGTCTAGGGCTCCTCGGGTGAAAGCGCCAGGGTAAGCAGCCCAGCCTGGATAAGCACACTAGCTGGTACGAGGAAACGTTGGTGATGCTGGTCACTGTAGAACGGTAGCCGCACGATACACTATACATAAATAGACTATTACTGAATTAATAGAATAGGTCGAACTCGACGGTACAGCGTTAAACTCTTGATACTTCAGTTATTAATTCGCACGCGGTCTCAATGCTCTATTTGGGGCCAAACAGGCCATACTTCACCGCACGTTGTATCGTGGGTGAGGCTTCAACTTATTGGGTAACTCTACTTCTGTATTCACCTGCGCCGTATTTATACGTTAGGTGAACAAACTAGTACCAGCTTTATTCCTGTCTCATATCCTTGCGCAGAACCGTTCATGTCCAGGCAAGTCTTTGGCGGTGACTTTGAACCAGACCTTGGAGGTATGGCAATGGCGCCTAAGGGACCGCTGTCCAATAGGAGAACAAAATATTATGGTCTGTACTAGGCTAAAGGGATATTCCGTGTATATGTACAAGGAATACACAAGGGATATCAAACGATATACAAATATTATGCAATATATATCAATCAATAAATATATATATTCGGTTTAATCTGATCCTTCGTAACACCAAGGATGAGTCTGAATGGGGGAGGACTCTGAGCGCTATTTTTGGTAATTAACTCCACACTGCTGGCAACCATCTCAAGTGAGGATTGGGCCGTAAACGCGCTAGCTTATAGAAATAATCTTTCTTTGTGCGGACGGTACATCATCAACTTTGATTCATGCAGCAGCTCCGTTTACTCAGCCGTGTGTCTCTCTTTCAGGAAGGAGCAGCGGAGCTGGCGGAAGGAGATGGAGATGGAGACGGAGACGGAGAGGTAGAGGAGGTGGACCAGCACGTCCAAGAGGAGGCGCCGGATGATCAGCAGCAGGAGCAGGATGAATACTGACAACCACCATCCCTCAATGCAATGACACACACCCTTTTTATTTTGTGAGGACTGTCAAAAAAGGATTTTACATTTTTTATTTTATTTTTCTCGTGGTTTCTTTGTTGTTCTCTTGAAGACTGAGCACATGAAGCGACCTCATGAAAAGACCCTCATTTTTTTTTTTTTTTTTTTTATATCCCTCCGTTCAATATTCTGTGTTTTTGTGACTGTCGGTGAAAATGCTGTGGCAGGTTTTGCTGTTATTGCCTCCACATGCAGACAAGCTCAGACCATCGCAGAAGTTTCCAAGGACTGTGTGGGGTGAAAGGTCAAGTCAAACCATACATGTGGTGATATGCTGAATTTCAGACAGGTAACCAGCTTTTACCTGTCGACACAAGTGTTAAGTTGCCAGCTTCTGTCCCTTCATTTTACGTTGGTGTTTTACCGTTTTTAAGTATTTTGTTTAAATTTTTCTTATTTTACATATCGACCATATTATTCACGAGAATGCAATAAGCAACGGCCCTGAAAGGGCTTGTAGTAGCTCTTATCTAACCTCCTTCCATATGTCCATATGTTGCACTGACATTTGATATCGGAAAATTGGACAATCTGTCCATAGACCCTCACCATATTTATTAAGCCTTAGGAATAGCGTAAGATTCTGTATTGCATCCTTTATGAAGGGAGACGATACAGTCAGTGAATTATGAATGAAATGTAGTTGTGTTAAAAAAAAAACGAAAAAAAAGACTGTTGACTATCTTCACCAAGTACAATTTTTCTGATAATCAACATGCTTATAACAATGTGTTGTTTTTATCACCAGACATGGTGTTTTAAGTGACAGAAGTTGACTCCGTTTGCCATAAACTTGAGGGGGAAAAAGGAGAAACATTTATTGTGGACTAGTCTTATGGTTATGAACCTTATTTGTTATTTTAATTTTTTTTAACTTCAGCAACTTCAATAGCAACTAGACACTGCTGTCTGTTCCATGGAAATCTAGTATATTTCAGATGTTTTCGTTTTCAGATAATTCTTTTTGAACTTTTCAAAAGGACTTACAGACGTTGTAAGTCAGTTCACTAGGGTAATTTGACATGCTATATTCCAGTACATACATGATATACCCTTTCTTAATGTTACATTTACTATGATTGAACTCGGCAGTGCACACCATAATGCTTTAGTCATATATTATTGTGTAAATGAAAAGGAATGTAAACATGTACTGTCAATAATTATGAATAGTTATTCATGAATGTTTTTTTTTTCATGTCCCACTCGTTATGCATTCCCCAAAATGTGTTGCATGTTTGCATTTTATTTGTGAATAACTTGACCTGCTTTTTACATATTTAATAAAAAAAACTATGTTAAGTGAGCTTTTTGTATGTTTAACCTGCTGTTTGAAAGTTGCTGAGATTCGGATGGATTTGCTGTAATAAAACCTTTCATGTTTGAGTCCCAGGGAGTGGTTCCATATGTTACAGTAATATCACTCCAGAATGACCCCTTGGTGTGTAATTAATGGCGAGCCTCGGTCAAGCACTGTTAATACTCTGCTGCTGAATACAGAGAAGATGATGCTTTAAACTTTAACAAGGTTAGTGATTAAAAAATAGTGATGCCATTTGGCATTCTTCATAGTATTGACTTCATAGGATGCCTACTTGCAGAGATGGGTGGTATTTCCATTACATTATATGAAATACATATTTAATTTATTACATATTTAATTACTTTTGTGTATTTTGCATTAGATGATAATTATGCAATTTGTAACAAGAAAGATACATCTGTATATTTTAGTTTTCCTTTCAGGATTTGCCAAGCCACTGAGACAGCTGGATGCTGTTATATTAGGCTAATGAGAACGAATATTAATTTAGAAAACAACATTTGATCATTGTTAAAGAGTACTGTATATCATAAGGTCTGCTCTGAGACCAGCGGAATACACTATCCAGACTTGTCAGACCAGGTGATTCATAGTTATTTACAGGTCAGACTGAACTTAGACCCGTGGAATACATAGTTATTCACCAGTTGGACTAAAGGGCAGATGGCACAGCTGTTGATGGAATATCATCTACTCCCTATTGACCCTATCTCAAACTCTGCCCTCTTTTCTTGATCCTCCAATCAGAACTGTTGCTTTCCTTGGGGAAGGGATAAAGAAAAGAGGGTGGAGTTTGAGATGGGGCCCACATGTCCTACAGCTACTCAATTAGGCAACCATTCACAACCTAGAAGAATGCACCTAGTAGAGGGTAGACCTCTGTTGAGGCATATCGGTGGTTATCCTATATAACCCTAGTTATACGACTACTGGCGGAGCGTCTCACTCTGCCTATTGGACTACTTGTGTGTAGGGATGTCCGATATTATCGGCCGATATCGACAGTAAAATGTGATATCGGAAAATATCGGTATCGGTAAATTTTTTTTTTTTTTTTAACATTTATTTAACCTTTATTTACCCAGGCAAGCAAGTAAGAACCAATTCTTATTTTATTTATTGTCAAAAGTATGCATGTTTGTTTAATTCAACAACAAGAGATATGTAATGTTAATTTTTACTTTTTTAATTATCATATTTTGCACAGATAATGCTTACATTTAGAAAGCCTTTTGAATGCAACCAGTGGAATTATTAGTTACCTGAAATTATTCAGTTTTTTTGGGGGGAAACCCTGCATATATCGGTATCGGTTGATATCGGTATCGGAAATTAAGAGTTGGACAATATCGGAATATCGGTATCGGTAAAAAATCCAATCGAGCATCCCTACTTGTGTGCCGAGTACGAAACAAATGCACTTTACATCTACCATAGCCACGCCCACCTCCGGTCGTATATGCCGGGGTAGTGGCCATACTTCCTTCCGAGTCTGAATTTCACATGAAAACAGCCAAGGGTCCTCGGGGCTCGAAAAGCGAGACCCTCCGCCAGTAGTCGTATAACTAGGGTTATAGGATAACCACCGTTATACTTACTACTGGCTTCACATCTCGCTCTGCCTATTGGACTAAATAGGCAGAGCAGAACGCGTAGCCTTGATAGTTGTACCCTCTGAGGTCCCTTACGACCATCAACGCGGGTCGTATCCCCCACACTCGTCCTAACGAGGAGCGGGAGGATAGGACTCCGACTATGCCTAAAAGGGCGCAGCTTCCCTAAAACGCACGTCCTGATGCCCGCAGGGCCGGGGAACCTGTCCAGCCAAGGTGTAACAGAGGGCAACTGCCCTAGTACGACTAGTGTAACAGGCGTTGTTTCTGACAGCGCCTCACCTCCATCAGGGCCACCGTGACATTCTAACGAATAGTTGACTGGCACGCGCCCCGCTAATGGTATCAGCGTCAATACCTATTTGTTCCATATTCAACCTCTCAACGACCAGGCTATCAGCCGCTGTCTAGGCCAAGCTGTCGAAACACCATGCCGTGCGCCGAGAGAGGGCTCCTGAGACCGGGGGGGGGGGGGGGGGGGCATAGACCCTGGCGGAGCCCTCAGGCGTTGGATTGGAACGGGGAACCAATAGGCCGGTCCCGCACCACCAGAATAAATCCTGTGTCCCCAACGTAACCGCCCCGCTTTAACACATTGGTCGCCAAAAACGCTGTACAGTGTTATTGCCCGCCATGCGTTGAACGCCAACAATGCTGTACAGCGTTTTTTAGATCAATATTTCATTTTTTCGCCATTGGCATTAATAATTCATCCAGCCAACCTCCGGTGCTGCAGCGGGACCCTGAATGAGACTGCAACGCCTCAATACCGCCGCCTGGTGGATGATCGGGCGAGTTACACTCTCAAAACCGGATGTTGTGATCGGTGCATCGAGGAAATTCCTCCGGCAGTAATATCTTGCTACGGGACTACACTATAGTGCATATGGATCGTTGCCATAACGCAATAATCGATATGATTTCGGCGTTTATTGCGCCATACAAACCGGAAATGGATGTAGGAGATCGGCGTCAAATAATTGGGATCTTTCTCCTCCAGTCTCATCGGCGAACGGTAAGAGGACAGTAACGTTATTTTCAGCCCGATTGTTTATTCATTTCACTGAACCATCTGATCAACGTATCAAGCTATAGTAAATAAAGCCGTTACTGACGATCAAGGAATTATAAACGCCCCCCCCCCCCTTTCCTTCACGCATGATGAAGCATAATGTATACCGATCATATACATTTTAATTTTTTAATATAGCGTGTATAGGAAAGAAAAGCCAATCGATAATCTATATATGCTTCAGGGCCTATAACTACTGTTTTTGGAATTACAGCAGAAAAGATTAAAAACATACTTATATTCTCGACGCTAGTAACACAACAATGTATGAATGAAAAAATATAACGTTCCCACATCCTGAACGATAGATAATCGATGTTGAATGGGCCATAGTAATGTCAATATAGCAATACAATTCAAAAAGTTATAGCCCTGCAAAGAAGGTAAACATCTCCATAGGCTTACAGTGCTGGCAGAGAGTGGTATAAGATGGGCACAATGCCCGGCGCCCAATGTGTTAAAACTGGTGTACCAGGCGGGGGGGTTTGCTCGTTTGACCATAAACCACAGGGGGTGCTAGAGGAACTGATTACTCGAAAGCAGCTCCACGGCGAAATCAGCTCCACGGTGGCCCACCCGCTGGGTGGAGAACCCCCCTGTGATGACAGGTCTGCCCCGTTATTTCCTCATTGAGGTCTCTGGGCTACGTCTGACCAGACAAGCCACATAGAGCCTCCCGGAAATGCAGAGGGCCTTCAGGCTGACAGGTTCCTTAGCAAGAGCAGAGCTCGACTGTCGCCTGGTGGACACTAGGCTGATCCGGTCCGGCGCAACCAGGATGAGTCCTGTGTCCCCAACGTAACCGCCCGCTTTAAAAACTGGTGTACCAGGCGGGGGGTTTGCACGTTTGACCGTAAACCACAGGGGGCGCTAGAGGGACTGATTGCTCGAAAGCAGCTCCACTGCGAAATCAGCCCCACCCACTGGGTGGGGAACCACTCTGTGACGTCAGGTCTGCCCCGTTATTTCCTTGTTGGGGTCTGAGCTACGTCTGATCAGACAAGCCCTCTCACATAGAGGCTCCCGGAAATGCAGAGGCCTTCAGGCTGGCAGATTCCTTAGCGAGAGCAGAGCTCGACTGCCGCCTGGTGGAGACGCACTCCTTCCTGTCTGTACACATAAACGCCGTTATGCTGTCTGACAGACTAGGACGTGCCGGTCCCTCATGACAGTGCCGTAACCCCCGGGACCAAATGCACCGTCTTCCAATTTCCAATACGTTGATTGTAGGGAGGCAGAGCAGGCCAACTACTCCCTACTGTATTGGCCCGACACCCCACTTCATCCCGTCTAGGGGGGGGGGGCGAAGACTGTCACGTGAGACATGACGCTGCCCACGGGTCCAGTGGCCGAGGCCCCACATAGCTGATATGGGTTCTCAGATGTCTCCGCTCGTCCTCTGCAGGGTCCATTCTCATGTTGGGCTGTTTATCAGCATGCACCTGTGAGGACGGTATCCTGAACAATTTCTCTCTTATTTTTGCAATCGACTGATTGGGAGATATGTTCAGTATGGGTCTGACCCCCCCCCCATTTTCTTGGGTATCAGAAAACAGGGGGCAGACCCTCTCATTACGTCCCACCGCTGGGACTGTAACTGACCTGCTTTGCCAACAAATATTCTATTCAATCGATTTTGTCTGGCCAGGGCTGTTGCAGCTGCGGCATCTGATACCAGAGCCAGGTTCGGCGTTTGGGCGTTTTGGTCAATTAAGCCATAACTCACTGTCTACCCTATCTGTGGATAGGAGAGACCCGGTTCCCCGTAGGGGACCTTGACGCGGGATTTCCTTACCGAACCTGGGAAAACACCCATTGTTGTATCCGCCTCTTGAGAGGGGACGACGTTTGTTTACCCAAAAGAGCTAGGTCTACTTTTATTTAACAGCGTATGCTGGAGACCCTAGCTAGGCAGCTCGACATACCAGTGTAATCTCTTTCTCGGATTAACTTGAAACTGGGACCCTGTGGCAGTATTACTACCATCCAAATTACGAGTGCCCCAAACATCACTGCCACTTGTTAGGGCCTTAGTCCCAACTAGGGGAGTGCACACGTAATTACCCCGGATGGCTAAGCCAGGGCTGGGCAGGTCCCGAGTGCCCCAACCCCCCTGTGACAAGCCAGATATGGTAATATCCGCTCTGACGCTGAACATGACGTCAGGTCATCCTGACGGGGCGGGACCCACACGTACACACGTCATCACGTTAAGGCAGACAGGGATACCCTCCCAGTGACGAGCACGCCAGGTTTTGTCTTGATATAATAAAAAAAAAACTTTTAGAGGGGTTTCTCCCTTTCAGACAGCCTCATGTAACCATACACATATGAGGCTCTTTGGGACTGTGTACGGAGATTCCCTTGTACATTATCACGTAGACTTCACAGGTCGTTAGGGTCTCTGGGCTACGTCTGATGTCTGAACTCACCTTTCGGGAGCGGTCACCAGATGTCTCCCCGGTGTCGTGCGTTCGTTCGTTCCTAGTCAATCTGTCACATGACAAATTCCCGACCCGCCGGGAACTGACTGAACGCACCATCAGCCCTGGTCCATGTGAGGACTTGGGAAGCCCGCTGACGTAACACCGGGGAGAAAACCGGGCCGTTCGCTATCTTTTAAGATCAGTAGCGCGGTCAACGGTCTCAAGGAAAAAACAGAGCCCCTAGCAACACTATAGGCGATGCAATGGCGAATAGACACAGCAGAATGACGGCACGAGAGAGAGGACACGCACATCATGTTTACACAAGCACACACCTGGGGTCTGTCGGGCACACTCTCAATTAAGCATAAGAATAAAAGTATTCTTATTTTAACGAATGGGTAATGCCGTTCGACCGAACTGAACTATATTGCCAAATATTATTTCATATTTAATCAAAAAGGAAACATTACCCACGCGTTGCCCTGATTGCCCCGGTGTATCGAGTGGAGCGGTGCTCTTGCTGCTGGTCAAGCTATTTTCCTTGGATGAGGCTGTAAAAGCTCTCTGGACGTCTCTTTATAAATACGTCCAATGACACACACACGCAGCAGCGGTGTCTGGCTTGTCCACCGATGCACTCGTCTACCTATAGGTAGAAACCTCTGGTCAGAGCGCACACGACACAAGTCTGTCCAGACAGGGACACACCAGGGAAGACACACAGGTCTTCCCCCTGGCTCGAAAGAGGCTCCTTTCGTGGGGCCGGGGTAATTAGCCCCAGCACGCCAAACGAGGGCTTCACCTTTACAGGCTGCCCGTTGCTCAAGCCTACCGATTGCTCGGTGCGATGAGCGACAGCCTCGATGCCACCTGACACCGCGCCAGGGATCCTACTCCCGCGGGGGGATCTTACCTTGAGCGCGGGGCAGCTCGAGCCTTCCTCCGACAGCGCGCTGTCACCCTTCAGCAATCTGTCAAGTGCAATAGGCAAACAAGTGTAGTCCAATAGGCAGAGCGAGACGCGGAGCCAGTAGGAAGTATAACAATCTCCCCACCTTGCTGTTACTTTCACATGCAACATTTTACAGCATAGATGCCTTAAACAAGACTGTTCTAGTAGTCTGTCAGGTTATGACCAGGTTATGAATTCATAATGACCTAAATTAACAGGTGTTTCCCTCTAGGGGTCATGAATATGCAGATCAAATTTTGTGACTACGAATCTACTTGTCGTGTCAGATCAATATGTGTGACACATGATCATCAGGGCAGCATTTATTTTGCAATCTACACGGGCTGCAACTACAGTAAAGATGAGTCTCATGGTTTGCCAATGGAAATTGCGATTCCTGGGCATAAATGCACATGCTGCTGGTTTGAATTCTATCTAGACATTTTCAGCGGTTTCAAACATTATGCTTGGCACAATAAATAAAGAGCAACTAATAAAGTTAGTCCAGTATTATGTAGGCATGTACAGTAGATCTGGCCATTACTTGGCAAGCTATGTCGACAGACCGATAAAGAGACTTGCACACAGACAAAACCAATTACACAACAGGTCAGGTAATGAAGTGAAACAGCACATCCATCTAACTGAGTAATAAGACAATCGTTTACACAACTTTCTCTTTGTCAGCCACTTTTTTATCACAGTAAAATAAAAGGGATACAATTTTGTTTTCTCGTGGATGTTCAGAAATCCAGTTTTAAAAATTTTTGTATTTTGAATATACAAAATACATTCCCATGACAAGTCATTTGTAGTTTACTTTGATACGTTTGTAACAAGACAGCTACATAACTTGTTTTTGCCCATCTCTGGTTACTTGCATACAGCTTGCATTGCACGTGAATAAAAGTAGGGCACTTTGTAAATAGACTTGATTGATTGATTGATTGATTGAAAACTTTATTAACAGATTGCAGAATGGGTACTGTTACAAAGGATCAGATTAAACCGAATATATATATTTATTTATTTATTGATATATATTGCATAGTATTTGTATATCGTTTGATATCCCCTGTATATTCCTTGTACATATACACGGAATATCCCTTTAGCCCAGACCATAATATTTCATTCTCCTATTGGACAGCGGTCCACCGGCGCCAGGGACCGGCCTCCGGAGTCAGGTTCAAAGTCACCGTCAAGACGTGTCTGGACATGCCCGGCCTTGCCCAGGGATACGCGACAGAAATAAGTTTGGCACTAGTTTGTTCCCTGTGCGTATAAATACGGCGCAGGTGAATATAGAAGCCCCTTACCTTCTTAGCCCCTTAGTGAGTTACCAATAAGTTGAAGCCTCACTCACGATACAACGTGCGGTGAAGTATGGCCTGTTTGGCCCCAGAATAGAGCATTGAGACCGCGTGCGAATTAATAACTGAATTGTCAGAGTTTGGCGCTATACCGTCGAGTGCAACATATTTCTATTAAGTCAATAATAGTCTATTTGTGTATAGTGTATCGTGCAGTTAAAGTTCTATAGTGACCAGCATCTCCAACGCTTCCTCGTATTAGCTAGAGTTCTTATCCAGGCTGGGCTGACCACATGGCGCTTTCACCCGAGGAGACCTAGACGAGAACCGTATGGACATGTACACTGGATTAATCTACCCGACGACTACATAGCCCTTTGCGGCTGGAATATATTTGCTTTGGTCCTGTGATTTATGGAGCGGATAATCGCCGACGCCTGCACGTGTTGGATTTACCCCGCGAGGAGTCAAGTCGAGTCGGCGCCTCAGAGAGCCTGAGGCCGACTAGCTTTCTTCACTGTGGAGCTACAGTCTACGGAGAACAGCTGTATTCGTCTGTGGATCAAGAGGCTACTGCACCGGCTCCTGTACCTGGAGTCTCCTTAGTCATCGTTGACCAGACGTTCTACTACCGACAGATCTTCTACCCCTGCTGGCTTACAACCAGGGGGAACCCCTTCCAGTATCTCCCGCTATATTACTAGTGTACCATAGATATAATTCCCTAAGATTCAGGTTGTATAATTACCTCCTGCGTAACCAGAGAATGGACATTCATTGTTGATTTGCCTACACACAGTCCTTTGCCTTACAAGTGCATTCAAAGAATAATGTAAAGTATATTATGTACCCTTTGCTCCATTAAATACTTGATTATACCTTTGTGTGGAACCGATTTCATTGTGGGAAGTGTTCATCATATTCATATATCGTGTACTGTATGGCCAGTAATTAAAGTACATAAAGCGGTAGTGGTTTAATGATACCATACTTATCAATACAGTCAGGGAATTGTACCCCTCAGTTACAGGTACAATACAGTACAGCTCAATACACACAATTGTTAAGGGGATGCAGACCAGAGAAAGACTTTCGTCTTGTTTACATCAGGGTCCCCCATTTTCAATTCATCAGGACATGACATACATGACATACAGATAGACAGTACTGAAGTGATTAAATATAGCCTTTTCCCAAGTGACTCCTCCAAACATCTCAACTGGTCAGAGCCACGTACACTTTTGCATAACGACCTCCATTATAAATAGGCTGTCTCCGATACAGTACTATAATTATGGCTTTTGCAAATAGAAATAATGGGGCAGACGAACAGCACCGTTTTAATACTACATTTCCCAGAAACCCTTCTGAATACGCTCAACAACTGCTAGCGGCAAGGGGTGGACTCGTTGGCTCTCGTTGGCAAAAATAGCTAACGTTAGCAAGCCAAGTACTACTACTGTCTGTCGCTACTTTAATTTGTTGGCATGTCTTTTGGAAAGGTAAGTGGGGTTCAAGTCTACTTTGCCTGCAGTGCTGGCTAACTTTCTGGCAAAAGTGACCTAACATTAATTCATGCATTAATTTTGAATTTTCTTGGCTAAGTTAGCACAATAGTTCTGCTCTTAGTATCATAACAAAGATACTGAATATAAATGATCCAAGACTATCCTAGCTTTGGCCGTGCGTGCCATCATCTTCCCCGCCCCTCTAGAGTGGAGTTGTGGTCAATACGTTTACTAAGGTGCACCGTGCAAGGCAGGCAGCAGGGTCCGTGTACGTTTTGATAGTTTGTTTTTAACATTTCGATTATTCCAAATGATTGACGAATGGCACGCATTTTGTACTGCACAACCTCCCTGGCAATGTTGGATTTTAAACCTTCTTTCGTGTGTTGTGCCATTTTACAGCGTAAAAGATACTCTAAGGATATAAAGTGCATTTTCTTTCCGGAGGATGTCAAAGATGGTGTCAGAAAAGAGACTAGAGAGACATCACTTTCGGCCACCTGTGCCGCCAGGGGCTGGGAGAGGTGTGGAGACAGCTTTATGGACACTCCAGAGATTAAGGTTTGTAGCTACTTGGTCTAATCTAATCTAAGTAATGGACAGTAATGTGTTTTTTTTGCTATTCATTCATTGCAATCTCTTTCCCAAACATTATTAGGGATAGTTATTATTACCATGTAATCCTAACTGCATGCCCTGAAGTTACTGTCTGCATAATTGTTTGCAGAATCTCAAGTCTTCAGGAAGGAAGTTGCCAGCTGTGAGGAAGCTGGCACAGTCTCCTGCTTCAGGTAATGTGTGGGTCAAGGTTAATGTAATACTGTAATATAAGCCTTGCCTGTGGGACCCAACTTTTGAAAAGGTTTGAATGAATGAATGAATGAATGAATGAATGAATGAATGAATGAAAACTTTATTTAACAGATTGCAGAATGGGTACAATACAGTACGGCTCAATACATACAATTGTTAAGGGGATGCAGACCTGAGAAAGACGTTTGTCTTGTTTCCATCAGGGTCCCCCATTTTCAATTCATATAGACATTTATGACATACACAACATACATGACATTTATGGCATAGGGACATATAGGTATTTAGTACTGATACATTTGTGACATAAACGGTATTCAAATATACAGTACTGTTACCCCTAGATCCTGACAGAGTATATATGATGGGGAGGGGACTGTACATTAGGAGGGGGTGGGTGGGTGGGAGAGAAATATACATACGGCGGGGAGGGAATATATACATGCGGTGGGGAGGAGACTGTCTATTAGGAGGTGGTGGGGGTTTTGGGCATTTACGGTGGCCAGTTTCGAATTGCAGCCTCCCGTAGGTGCTCTTTAAGAGCGGTTTTGAATGTGGGTAGTAATGTGGTATTTATTGTACTACATTACATCAGTAGAATTGGATCGTCGCCTTTTCAATCAATGTATCGATCCAAACCGATTATTATTATTTTTGTAGAAGACCTGCCTGTCATAGACTCGGACACTGATCTGAGTGACTCTGAAGACGAGGGTGAAGATAAGGACAGTGGGGGACGGATCTCTGACAGTGAGTCTGCATCAGAGTCCTGTGATGAAAAACCAAAACAATTACCCCCTCAAACTACAACGGTGAGTGAATTAATTAGCCTAATGATGTTTCTTCCTAATTCTTCTACATAATCCCTTATACAACCAGCCTCTAATACTAAATATGTTAAAGGGAACTATCTTATAAATCGCCTTTTCCAGTGTTAAGCATTGTTTTCTAGCAATGTGGGGTTGTATCAACAATGTCTGTGTCTCAGATTCTCATTTTGGCAGATTGCTCAAGTTCAGATGAGACAATATCCTCCCCCACTGAACCAAGCCATTCTGATTTGACTCGCTATCCTATGTAGCAAGGAGCTGATCTGCATACCTCAGCTCCTTCTGTGGTTGAAGCCGCCGCCCACAATCAACAAAACGGAGCAGTGGGAATAATGCGGAAGCGGTTTCCCTGTCACTGACACTACCTCTAAAGAGGGAGAGGGAGAGGGAGAGAGACTCTCATACGGAGAGGCTCTCTGTCTCCCCCTGCATTTACACACAATCGCGAGCCGCTCACAGAGCGATCTCTCCCTCTCTATCTGTCTCTATCTCTCCACCTACATTTACACACAATCGTGAGTCAAGCCGGCACACGCGCGCTCACGGAGTGATCTCTCCCTCTCTCTCGCTCGTTCTCTCTCTCTCGTATGTATCACGCTGTGTGGGTGACTGTCACTCAAAGCACATTGCTAGTATGGGCGGAGTCCAGCCAAAAACAGCTTGGAATCTTGAATGCAGAAAATGCTGCTCGAAAGTACTTGATTAGAAATACAAAACAATGACGATAAAAAAAAAAAAAAAAACTTACAGATGTGTTCCATAGACTCACAGGAATTGTGTCAAATTGCCCAAATAGTGAAAGGAATAGCAAAATAGGGGACCTTTTAATAGAAGCCTTACACAGAATGTTTAGAATGCCCATTTGTCCTCCCATGGTGGAAGAAACTGTTGCTACGTGTTGATAAATGAGAAATATACTAACAAAAATGTACTAAATTGGTGTCTTATTACTGGATCTTGTAAACAAGTCATAGTGGAACAGTAATATGCTTTTCCAGTGTTTACCTGCTCTACCACTTATACCACATACAGTAAATGGGGTATTTTCTTTCAAAAGTGCTTAGCAGTGTTTACAGGCAGCCATGCTGGAAGTAAGATAACTACATAAACATTCCTCTATTGTATTCAATATTGGCCAATACAAGTACATCTGTCCGGTATACATGTTTTGTACACATACCCTCTTTGTAAAGGACACTAGGTGGGGCTCTACACCCTCCAGAGAGTGGTCTGGCTGATGCCAGGACAATTGCACTCTTTTTAACATGTGGGTCCCAATTCTTACGCTTACAATATTGATGCCTCAGAGTTCTTTTTTACTTCACATTATTTTAGTCAATTGTGGTGACTTTCATGGGTTATATGTGGTATTTAAGATGCACACAACATTTGGCAATGGTGAAAGATAATTTAAGGCATTCATTTTGTATCAATTTCCATCCATTGTCCCCAAACATAAAAACAGGACTCATAGAAACAGTAAGAAATATACAAATACATAAAAACAGGACACATAAAAACAGTAAAAAACATTTACTGTAATAACAGCAATACACAGAAATACTATTTGGTATTATATCAGGTCAGTATTAATAACAAGTTCTTCACATTTCAAAATTACATTTATGTGGTTATTATTATTACATATTATGTGTTTTTTTAGCCTTTTTCTTGTACATTGGCATTTTATACAACTAGATAGAGTATTGAAACATGATCCTACAGTCTGTAAAAGCCTGACCAGCCAAAACTAACAGTGCAGAGTGCAATTTCGAGGTGCAGGTCATGTTCCAAGAACCTTCAAATAGTCAAAGTTCACAAGTTGAACCAGCAACATGAATGAAGCATACGGGGAAAAGGCATGTTTCAAATACTCTGGCAATTCTATTCATGGTGATTGACAGTTATAGTATTTCCCAGAAGCTTGTGGGCGTTTCTGGTTTTCTGCCGCCTTTTAACTCGAATTGAACTATCAAAGTAAACAAAACAGGCTATTTGTTTCTTATTTGTTTTGGACAAACGCCACATGTCACAAGTAATCAGAGGGGATAGATAAAGTATTTGGTTCACATTATCATGCTCCACTACCATGAGACGGCAGTTTATCGATTGGAGTCAGTCCACTAGTACAAGGTTTGTTAAACTATTTCAGTTCAGGGCCCAAATTGATTGAATTTAGTCTTTGTCTTCCTGGGACTCAGACTCATTAAAACATATTAGTACTCTTGTCACCAATAAGAAACAGGCCCACAACCTGTTTTTGAGTCCAGACCTGAAATTAAAGAAAGTCTGCTCATGCTATTTCATGAGATGTCTTCCAGACAGTGTGGAAGATGCTTGAATGTCACTGGTCAAAATGCATTCAGCTGCAGTGTTTGTTAAAGGTAGGGCTGGCATGGTGAGAATGTAAAAGGATGATGTTGTTCTATATCACTTCTTGCTCTCGAGCTGAAGACCACACACTCTGTACTTACCTGATCCAACCCATCAGAACACGTAATTGATCTATACATCAATTACAGTAGATAAACTAAAGAGTATTTACTTTTGGATTCATTATTTAGCCCTTATAGGCCCTTTTGTTACAGCAGCCATTTTGACTTGTCATAGATGGGTAAATAAAGGTGTAATCATAGATGTAGAATGGTTTACCCATCTATGACAAGGGAAAATGGCTGCTGTGAAAGGGGCGTATTATAATTCATATTATATAGGGTTCCTACACAAGCGAAAAATCTGGAAAATTAATTGGATGGTTTCCCAATACTGGAATTTCCAAACCTTTCAAGACTTGGAATAGGGTGTTTTTCAGTCCCACTACACAAATAACTTTATAGTTGTTGACCCAATGTCATTTTACATTATGTGATGCCAACCACGTATATATTAGGGGTGTAACGGTACGTGTATTCGTCCCGCGAATTACGGTACGTGGCTCACGGTGCGGTACGTGCAGCCATACGGAGAATACGTCTCATACATATACCACTAGATGAAACTAGGGTTGCACATTTTACAAATCTATGCTCAATATCTTTACTTGGCTTACACTGGCTTACATTGATCTTTAACGTTGAATATTAAGCTTGTATTGCTAAATTTAGATGATGAATAAAACGTTGAAGCTTGTAAACGCACACACAATGACAATTGGACAGAACAAATAACGCGCATTGACCCTCTGCACTGCAGGCTGTTTCTCCCCTCCTCCCTCCCCTCCCAGGTGTCGGGTGTCCCTAACCATGAATTAATTATATCATGTTTGTAACACAGCAGGGTCATTAAAATGTTAGTTTTCTTTCGTTTTCTTGTTCGCCCAATAATGTTAACGAATGGAAAGACACACACCAAGTTGGTGTGTCACTCACCAACACACACGCCAACCTTCTCCCACGGACTCACAGCTGATCGAAGAAAAAAATGCAATACTTTTCCGGACTGATCATCTCAGCTCCTCTCCAGTTGAACTGCTACTGTGTTTAAATCCAAAATATTGATAAATCCTCTGCCATTGTTGTGTAACATGTCAACATGTAACATGTCTCTTCAGTCTCGGCTTCACGTGCAGTTAAATCCTCTCTACAAGTGAAACTTAACAAGCCTAAGTTGTTAACCCTTTGGTTGCCAAAAACGTAGATCTACGTTTCTGTGGCCCAGCGGTTGAGTGCCAGAAACCCCCCCATTCATATTCATTGCTGGATTACGTTGGAAACATGATCGCGATGAGTATTTGGAATGGCGATCAGACAATTGGATTATTCTTTTTGCAGTACATCATAGACAAGGTAAGGGCTATATATTATCAATCTTGCGTTGATCCGATATTTATTTCCCGCGATCGGGGCGTGTGTCTGTGTGTGTGCCGGTGTCCCGTTGGTGGCGATCGAAGTATAGAAACACGATCAAAAAACGAGTATACTCGTTGGCATTCAACGTTTGGCGCCCAATAACGAGTATACTCGTCGTTGGCGGGGAATGAGTTAAGCTGCAACCAGGGGTGCAGTGGTCATGCCACGCGGTAACCACACCATCCCAGCACTTTTCTGAGCAGAAGTATGCGCGCGGATGTGCACGCGTGTGCACAAAAAAATGCGTTCACAACTTTCACTCGACTCGTCGTCCGTGCGCCAAGTACCGGCACTTATCTATCACCTAGTCTTTGCATAACAATAGCATAGCAATAGCATAACAAAGAACGAGAAGTGCAAAACCAAAATTGACTGGAAGGATGAGACATTTCTTATAAATTGTAACTACAATATTGTATCTACAATTACATTTAAAACATTGTTTGTTTTTCAACCATATCTGTTGACAATATAATTTCTTTATATATTGAAGGCTACATCCTGCTACCTTTTTCAGCTTTTCTATTTCAAGGCAATATTTACAAAAACGAAACTAAAACTAGTAATTTCCTATACAAACATGTTTCCTACTATTTATGCATAATAATCATCTGTTCTGTGCGCACGCGAGGGAACATGTATGCGCATGCGCGCGTGTGCACGTGGCGTCATTTAAACAGAGTACAGGCACTTCTGATATTACGACTGCACCCCTGGCTGCAACAACGATTTTCTGACCACTAGGGGTCTGTAAATTGCCACTATAAACAAACTTAATTTTCCTAAAACAAAAGCCTCTTCACATAAGAGATTTGCTGAAAAAAGTATCATTTTGTGCATGGATTACAAACTACAATACATCCAACTTTCTCTTGGGCATTTCCTGGTTGTTAAACAAGGTAGGTAAATACACAATACTGATGTACTTAAAGGTATAATCTGTAATGCTGTCAAACAGCAACCTCTCTAGGCAAAATAGCTCAGCTTGTGATTGCGCTTTGTTTACTTTTTTGTTTTGGTTGTAGGGATGCACCGATATGAAAATTTGCCACCGATACCGATACCGATTGTTCAACTAACACAATCGGCCGATACCGATACCGATTCCGATATTTGTGGCAACAAATTTCTTTTAAATATTTTTTTTTATGAAACTACTGTATATTTGTTACAAATTGTGCTCACCGATATGAACATAGGCCTCTTTACTTACTTAAAAAAAGGAAACATCAAGAAATAGCACTATCTCTCTCCCAGTATGTTCTGCAGGGCTGCATCTAGATACTAGTTCTCCCAGCATGGTCTACCCTGCTGGGCTGCAGCGAGATACTATTGTCTCAACCAATGACATTTTGATTGACAGTCGATTCTGCCAATTACGTCACACACCGCTTGCACCCGCCTCTGCTGTTACCACCAATCGGCAAGCCGTATACATTTTTTACTTCGGCTTTTGTCCGCCATTGATTTTGAGTTGACGAGAGCTTTTCTACAATAACAATAACAACGTTTAGCTTTTAGCTCCACAGGATGACTTAAATGAGGCATAATGATTTTACTGCAACTAATGTTATAATAAAACAAAGCCTTTCTATACATGTGTCTGATTGAAAACGTTATTAACAGATTGCAGAATGGGTAAAACTCAGGGCTCTGTGAGCAACGAAAGGAACTGAGCTAGTATGAACGCTTGCTACGTTCGGGTAAATAATATGCTGATGTTATTGAACACGTCGTGTAACACTAACTATATAACGTTAATGCCACAAAACGAATGCCTTGTTAATCATAAGTAGTAACTTTGATGCAGTAGCTTGTGTGTGTGTGTGGGGGGGACTAGTGGGGACGGCGTTGTGCAGGTCGCAAGTGAACTTTTTTTTGTCTTGACGCTACACAAATTGATGGATATTTATCGGCTACTGCCATCGGCACATTCGAGCTTATCGGCCGATAGGCCGATTGCAGTCAACAAGGCACTTATCGGCCGATACCGATACCCGACCGATACATCGGTGCACCCCTAGTAGGTTGGAGTTTGTAACTTATTATACTGTGAATTTCTCCAGATCTCTCTTGGTAGAGCCCGAGGTGTGGCCAGCAATAGCTCCCCTATACCCACTGAAATCCAACCCACACATCATTCATTTGGTCGTCCTCAGACGGGTTTGCCAGCAGAGATTCCAATCATCCCGATCCTCCATACATCAGACAAAAACGTTAAACAAAGCGCAGTACCATGTTATCATCTATTGCCTAGAGGACGCGGTTTGATGAAATTACAGATTTGCTTTTTACAGGGTATCTTACTTACTTACGTACGCCTTTTACCCCGTTTGGGGCATAGGCTCTTGGTAGAGCCCGAGGTGTGGCCAGCAATAGCTCCCCTATACCCACTGAAATCCAACCCACACATCATTCATTTGGTCGTCCTCAGACGGGTTTGCCAGCAGAGATTCCAATCATCCCGATCCTCCATACATCAGACAAAAACGTTAAACAAAGCGCAGTACCATGTTATCATCTATTGCCTAGAGGACGCGGTTTGATGAAATTACAGATTTGCTTTTTACAGGGTATCTTACTTACGTACGCCTTTTACCCCGTTTGGGGCATAGGCTGTCAACAAGGGTTCTCCAAGCATCCCGATCCTGAGCCAACCTCTCAAGCTGGCCCCAGGTGTGTTCCATCTTCTTGGCATCATCTTCCAAGTCTCAGCGCCAGGTGTTTCGTGGTCGGCCTCTTTCTTTTCCCTTGGGGGTTCCACCTGAGAGATTGTCTTGTGATGCTCAGGGATGGTTTACGGAGTGTATGGCCAATCCATCTCCAACACCGTTGGAGAATCTCTTTCTCTGCTGGCTGTTGTTGTGTTTGTTGCCACAGGTCTTTGTTGCTGATGGTGTTAGGCCAGCGAATCTGGAGGATTCGGCGCAGACAGGTGTTTAGGAAAACTTGTAGTTTATTGGTTGTGGTGACAGTGGTCCTCCAGGTCTCAGCGCCATAGAGTAGGACTGACTTCACGTTGGTGTTAAAGATCCTGATCTTGGTTGTGATGGAAATGTCTCTTGAGCTCCAGATGTTCTTTAGTTGGAGAAAGGCTCCTCTGGGCTTGCCAATCCTAGCTCTCACATCAGCATCTGTTCCACCTGCCCAGGTAGGTGAAGTTGTCTACCTCTTCCAACGCCTCTCCTTCCAGAATGATGGGTGATGTGTTGTCAGCATTGATTCTCATGACCTTGCTCTTCCCTCTGTGGATGTTAAGCCCAAGCCGAGTAGAGTTGTCAGCGATGGTACTTGTCTTTTCCTGCATCTGCTGCTGGGTGTGAGAGAGAAGGGCCAGGTCATCTGCAAAGTCGAGGTCTTCTAACTGCGTCCATAATGTCCATTGTATGCCATTTCGTTTCTCTGCCGTGGATTGCTTCATGACCCAGTCTATTGCCAGCAGGAAGAGAAATGGTGACAACAAACAGCCCTGTCTCACTCCAGTTTTTACCTGGAAGGCGTCGGTGGGTTGACCGCCATGAATCACCCTGCAGGTCATCCCCTGATGATATTTCTGTACTTCTCTGGCACTCCGTAGTGTCTGAGTAGCTTCCAGAGGGTCTCTCTATTCACGCTGTCGAAAGCCTTTTCGTAGTCAATGAAATTAATGAATAGGGGTGAATTCCACTCTAATGACTGCTCCAGTATTATCTGCAGTGTTGCAATCTGGTTTGTGCAGGATCTGTTTTTGCGGAAGCCCGCCTGGTGGTCTCGTAGCTGTGGGTCGACGGCGTCCTTCATCCTGTCCAGTATAATCCTGTTGAATACTTTTCCTGGGATGGAGAGTAGTGTGATCCCTCTGTAGTTTGCACATTGGCTCATATCTCCTTTCTTTGGTATTTTGATGAGGTAGCCCTCCTTCCATTCTGATGGGATGTGTTCTTCTTCCCATAACTTCTTGAAGAGAGGATGGAGCATCTCTTCCATCGTCTCTATCGGCCTTCAGTGCTTCTGCCGGAATACCGTCGGGTCCTGCAGTCTTGCCGTTCCTCAGCTTCTTGATGGCTTTGCGGATCTCTTCCTTTGTTGGCACGCTGCAGTCTATCAGCAGATCCCTGTCAGCTTGCTGGATGTCTGGTGGTTCCTCAAAATGTTCTACCCATCTTTCCTTTTGTCTTTCCTCTCCGATGATTGGCTGTCCATCTTTGTCCTTAACTGGTCTTTCTGGTTTACTAAACCTTCCTGACAGCTTCTTGGTGGTGTTATACAAGTCTTTCAAATGTCCATGTCTAGCTGCTTCTTCAGCCTCTGCCGCAAGACTCTCTATATAGTCCTTCTTGTCTGCCTTGATGCTTTTCTTAACCCTTTTTGTGGATTCTGTGTACTGGTTTTGTGCTTGGACCTTTTCGGCTCTTGTGCGACTGTTGTTGATTAGTGCCTTCTTCCCTTTCCTCTCCTCCATCTTCCTCAATGACTCTGCTGATATCCACTCCTTATGGTTGTGTTTCTTCTGGCCCAGTACTTCTTTGCACGTTGTACTTACTGCTTCCTTCACAGACTTCCACTTGTTGTCGATGTTTTCCTCCTCTTCTTCCATCAACTCTTGCAGGGCTTGAAACTTGTTCCTAAGTGTGAGTTTGTATTCTTCTAACTTGGTTGGGTCTCTCAGAAGTGCTGTGTTGAATGTTTGTCTCCGATTCTTCTCTCCTGTCCAGTTTTTCTTTAATTGCAGCTTCAGCTGGGCAACCAGGAGGTGGTGGTCTGAGGCAACATCAGCTCCTCTCCTAACTCATACATATTTTTTTTAATCGACTTTTTCTCCCATTTTCTATTTTTCTCCCATCCCAATTTCGGATCGTCCAATTCTACCCTCCCCTGTCTCGAACGCTGTTTGGCCATGCCTCCCACAAGCCGGCTGTAATGTGGACGAAGCCATACATTGCACGAGTCCCCTCCGGTACTTGAGGTAGCAGCTGTCGCATCTTTTCACCTGCACAGCGCGATCTTTCAGCGTCGGGGGTCTGCGCTTTGGAGGGACGCCGCCCATCGCTTCCTGATTCTACTGCGCAGGCACACCAACCGACCTGTAGGAGTCGCTGTCCACAACGTCCGATCCCCACCCATCAGCTTCCCACCCCCTAATACTGCCAAATGTATTAGTATGAACGACCAGCAAAGCTGAATGCAATGCGGAGAGCTGGGCTCGAACCCAGCGTCTCCTGCATTGGTGGTGAGCGCCTTGCCCACTGCACCACCTAGCCGCCCTCTAACACATACATCTTGAAGGGACCTCCTGAACTTCTTCGTGATGCACACATGGTCTATCTGGTTTTCGGTGTTGAGGTCCGGTGAGATCCAAGTAGCTTTGTGTATCCTTTTGTGGGGGGAAATGCTTCCGCCGATGACCAGGTTGTTAGTGGCGCATAGGTTTGCGAATCTCTCCCTGTTGTCGTTCATCTCTCCTATACCTTGCTTTCCCATTGTCTCCTCGTAGCCTCTGTTGTCACTTCCTACCTTGGCATTGAAGTCTCCCATTATGATGTTTTTTTTTTTATCCACTTTTTCTCCCATTTTTCTATTTTTCTCCCATCCCAATTTCGTATCGTCCAATTCAACCCTCCCCTGTCTCAAACGCTGTTTCATGCCTCCCACAAGCCGGCTGCAATGTGGACGAAGCCATACATAGCACGAGTCCCCTCCGATACTCGAGGTAGCAGCCGTAGCATCTTTTCACCTGCGCAGCGCGATCTTTCAGCGTCAGGGGTCTGCGCTTTGGAGGGACGCCGCCCCCGTCGCTTCTTGATTCTACTGCGCAGGCGCACCAACCGACCTGTAGGAGTCGCTGTCCACAACGTCCGATCCCCACCCATCAGTTTTCCCTCCCCCTAATACTGCCAATTGTATTAGTATGAACGACCAGCCAAACTGAAAGCAGCCAAACTGAAAGCAATGTGGAGCGCTGGGTTTGAACCCAGCGTCTCCAGCATTGGAGGTGAGTGCCTTGCCCACTGCACCACCTAGCCGCCCTCCCATTATGATGTTGATGTCTCTTTCTGGGTATTTCTGAATGATGTCCTGTAGTCTGCTGTAGTATTCTTCTTTTCTCTCTTCATTGCTGTCATTTGTAGGGGCATAGCACTGGATAATGTTCATGTTTATTTTTGCCTTCATAGTTCTAAAGGAAGCTGCAATGATCCTGGGACCATGTGCCTCCCATCCAATAAGTGCTCTCAGCCTTGGACGGCATTAAGGCCACTCCCTGGGTATGGTGTGCATCGTCCTCTTCATGGCCTGAGTACAGTGTCATCTCGCCTGTGGCGAGCCTCTTCTGGCCGGATCCGATCCACCTTGATTCACTGATTCCGAGTATGGCAAGATTGTAATTCCTCATCTCGGCAGCCACCTGCGCAGTCTTTCCGGCTTCATACATGGTCCTTACATTTCATGTTCCGATGGTGGTAATGGCCCTGCTTGAGAGAATGGTGGTCGGCAGGGTAGCTTCCGGATGTTTCCGGCTTTCACCACACTGCGTCATACTTCCTACCTGAGGTCCATCCTCTCTCAGGGCCGGAGATTCTTGGTTTTTCTTTGTTGACGTTTTTGTAGCAATGGGGTTTTTACAGGATGCGGTCGCTGGCCCCAAGCCCAACCTTCCACCATTTCTGGCTTCTGGTGTTTTGGAGTTTGTTTGTTAGTCCCCTCCCTTGACCTATTGTCTTCCAGGTAATGGATTGCAGCCTCATACCACGTGAGGCCAGACAGGTTTCGGGTTGTGTACAAACTGTCTCGGCACGCCAAGCCCAACCAACTCCCGCTACTGTGTAACGAAAGCTGCGACCAAACAAGCATTTTCGTCCCAGCAGCACAAGACTGCCCTTACAAGACATACCCTTACAGGGTATCTGCAGGGTATTAAACAGTCTTAAAAAGTCTTAAATTCATAATTCTCAATGTAAGGCCTTAAAAGGTATTAAAAAGTCTTACATTTGGGGCTTCCGGTATGAGAGCGGAAGAGTAGCACGCATGCGGTGAGGCTCCTGGTCAAAAGAGCGAAAAACGGAGAAATAAGGACCCGAAAAGTGACAAAGTGATTAAAAATGAAGATGCAAACGAGAAGGAAGGAGGAGAAAACAAATATAAAGGAAAGAGAAATGGAGAACTCACAGGAAGAGGAGAGTTCGATGGAGCAGAACCCCCGAGGCGAGACCGAGAAGGAGCAGGCGGAGGAAGGGGGAGTCTCGGCTGAGACAGACAAGGAAATGCCAGAATGGGCCGTGCTCATGCAGGCCGGGATATTGGCGACCATGAAATTGAACTCGGACACGATGCAGGCGAACATGAAACTGAACTCGGACACGATAAGAAATGATATTGGGAAGTTACGGGAGGAATTGAGGAAGGAACAGGAGGACTTCAGAGGTGAAATGAATACAGAAATCAAAAGGGTGGATGAGAAGATGGCGGAACAGGACAGTAACGTAACGGAGGTACAGACTAGAACGGCGCAGATGGAGGAATGGAGCACAGAGATACACGAGGTGTTAACGTGTGCGATTCAAAAGCAAGAACAGAAGGAGACAAAAATATCGGACATGGAGGGGAGGTCACGGAGAAATAACATCAGAATATGGGGATTGAAAGAAGGAGTCGAAGGGGAATCGGTGATCCAATATGTGGAAGAGCTTATCAAGGAACAACTGAAGGAGACTGGACTGGAAAAAATGGAGATACAGAGGGCCCACAGGGTGTTGGCTCCGAGACCGAAAACGGACAGACCTCCGAGGGCGGTGATTATTAACTTTCTGAGGTTTGAGATTAAGGAGTTGATACTCAGAACCGCATGGACCAAAAAGATAGAAATCGAGGGGAAAAGACTGTCTGATCAAGATTACTCGACAGCGGTGGCAATAACACGCAGGTCCTACGCGGGACTGAAGAGAATTCTGAAAGAAAACGGAATGAAATTCCAGTCACCCATGACCTCGCTAAGGATCCACTGGAAGGAAGGGACGGTGACATACGCAGCGGCGGAGGAGATGAGGCGACGGGGGATCCAGATGGCGGAGGACGGAGAGGGAAGGAGACAGGAGGGCCAGACGCGGAGCCTGCAGCAGAGATTGGAGGGGTCACGCAGATGGACCAGAGTGGGAGATCGAGGCCCGGGAGAGGAGGGAGGAGAGAGGAGAAGGCCGAGGTGAGACGTGACAGACCGAAGGCGGAGACGGACGAGGAGGCCAGAGACTGAGAAGTAGGGGAGAGGAGGCGAACGGATGAGTACACGCACAAGAGATTGAAAAACTATCCAAATAGAGACAAAATATAGAAACTGAAATAACATAAACACACATTCCCAGGTAGAGGCAGGATATAGGAACGAACATAACGTATACATGGACACATAATACACAGGCCGACGGAGGAAATAAATGGAAATATAATTAGGTATGATAGACGGAACACAGAACATATTGAAACAAGTACATAGACACACGCTGAGAGTAACACAGTTGGAAGGGATTAAGGGGATAAATGGACATCACATAGAAAATAGAGAGGAGGAAAATAAAATAAAAAGGGGTACACAGAAGACACCACACACGGGTTTGGGAGGAAAGAGGGACGTTGGAACATACGGGCCGCATTGAGGGGGACCTAGGAAATGGGGGTCTTTGAGCAGAATGAAGGACAGAGCGCTTTTGACCAGGAGCACGACAGCAGTAAAAACAGTAAGAATGCTGGACAAATATGACGAGCGGTTGGGGACAAAGGTTTCAAACCCCCAAGTCGTCAGGAGGAGGCCTCTCACTAGGAGAGCAATTACTCCTCACCCACCAGCACAGGGACCCCCCTGAACGCCTTGGGAGCACTTTATGTAAAGTTTATGTTTTTTATTTATGTTAATCATTATATGTATTCGGTGAAGAGAGCGGAGGCTACAACCGGAGGGGGGAATGAATGTGACATGGGGGGGACTGACAGACGAAAGAAGAAGAAAGATGACAATGGTTAAAGGTATAAAAATGATGTCGTTAAACGTTAATGGAATGAATAATGCGATAAAGAGGGGCAAAGTGATGTTGAAATGTAAAAAATGTGAGATGGAAGTGATTTTTCTGCAGGAGACACATTTGGTAGCACAGGATCATGAGAAACTGAAGAGAATTGGATATGAAAATGCATACTATAGTTCCTTTAAACGGAACCTGAGGAGAGGAGTAATCACGTTAATCAAAAACACAATCAAATTTGAATTGATCAAGGAAGTAAGAGACAAGGAGGGAAGGTTTGTTCTGGTGAAGGGGAAAATGGAGGGCCAAATGGTTACGTTGGTGAATGTTTATGCACCCCCAGAGAGTGAGAGGGATTTATATGAGACCATTTTTGATATGATAGTGATGGAACTAGAAGGGATATTGATATGCGCGGGAGATTTTAATGTAGTACTGAATCACGACCTAGACACCACGAGTACTAGAAAAGGACGGGCACCAATCAGTAGATATATGAATATTCAGATGACGGAAATGGGAATTACAGATGTTTGGAGGGGGATGCACGCCATGGACAGGGAATACACACATTACTCACACCCGCACGTGACATATGCGAGAATAGACTACTTTTTGATGACGACGGGGGACAGTTACAGGGTACGGGAGAGCAGAATAGGAGTAGCGGACATATCGGATCACAGTGCCATATATCTGACAGTAGATCTAGAAGGGAGACGGAGGAACACGATCTGGAGACTAAATGTAGGAATATTAAATAACAAGGGGGTGGTGAGTCAGATCAAGGAGGAGATAGCCAGATATAAGGAAGAAAATGACAACGGGGCGGTAGATCCGAACATTCTATGGGACACACTGAAGGTGGTGATAAGGGGGAAATTGATGGAGAAGACAGCAATGCTGAAGAAGGCCAGAACGGAGACATATCACAATCTGATAGGGAAGCTGAAGAAGCTAGAGGGGAGACACCAGATATCAAAAGAACAGGAAACGCTCGGAGAAATCAAAGAAGTAAAGGCCAGGATAAATAGGGAATTATTGACGGAAATAGAAAAGAAAGCGAGGTTCATGAAACAAACGTACTATGAAGGGGGACCAAAAGCGACCAGACTGTTGGCTAGGAGAATTAGGACGCAACAGAAGTTGAACACGATACACACAATAAGGGATACAAAGACTAATGAAATATTGAGAGACCCAGCTGAAATAGAGAGGACATTTAGAGAATACTATGAGAAACTATACACACAGCCAAAAGCAGCGGGAGAAGAGGAAATAGAAGCATATCTGGAGAAGCTAGAGTTACCATCGATAGGGAAAGAACAGAATGAAGAATTAAATAAAATAATTACGGAACGAGAACTGGAAGAGGCAATTAGTAGAGCTAAAAACAACAAGTCTCCGGGGAGCGACGGATTCCCATCAGAATTCTACAAGACATTTAGAACTGAATTTGCACCCATGTTAGGGGCGCCGTTCAGACACACGATGGAAGAGGGAAAAATGCCCCCCCTCGTGGAAGGAAGCCATAATCACCACGATACCGAAGGAAGGGAAGGATAGGGAATTATGTAGTTGTTTCAGACCTGTGTCCATACTCAACGTGGATTACAAGATGTATACATCGATAATATCAAAGAGATTTGAGACGTTTATGCCAGACATTATAGATGAAGATCAAACTGGATTTATTAAAGGGAGACAGACACAGGACAACGTGAGAAAGACATTACACATAGTAGAGGAGATACAAAAACAAGGGGGTAGCGCGGTACTGATTAGCCTAGATGCAGAAAAAGCATTCGACAGTGTGAGCTGGACATTTTTATATAAAACATTGATGAGGTCGGACTGAACGGGAGGGCGATGAAGATGATCAAGGCGCTATATCAAGAACCGACAGCGAGGGTTAAGGTGAATGGCAGCTTGATGGATAGAATCAGATTAGAGAGGGCTACCAGACAGGGATGTTGTCTCTCACCGACGCTCTTCGCCGTTTTCATAGAACCACTGGCACAACTGATCAGACAGACCGAGGACATTAAGGGAGTAAGGATAAAGGGAACGGAATATAAACTAGGCCTATTTGCGAACGACGTGATGGTATACATGAGGCAACCAGGCAAGAGCTTCCCGGCACTGATGGATCTACTGAAGGAATATGGCCACTACTCAGGATACAAACTAAACGTGACAAAGACACAGACCTTAGCATGGAACTATACCCCAACGACGGAAATTAGAGAACAGTACGGGACAAGGGACATGGACAAGATTAAATACTTAGGGGTGAACATCACGAGAGGGGTGGAGAAACTGTTTGAGGCGAACTATACTCAGATAAATCAGAACATCAAGAGAGACTTAGAGAGATGGACAGTAATGCCCTTGGACTTCAATTCAAGAATAGAGGTCATTAAAATGAACATACTATCAAGGTTACTGTACCTATTCCAGTCACTACCGATACAAATACCACAGAATCAATTCAGGGAGTGGGACAGACTGATATCGAGGTTCATATGGGCGGGGAGAAGACCACGGGTCAGATATAAAACACTACAACTACCAAAGGAAGAGGGAGGGATGGCAGTACCCAGCCTACAAGATTATTACTATGCAGCACAACTGAGAGCAGTGACGTGCTGGTGTAACGACAGATATGAGGCAAGATGGAAAGACATTGAAAAAGAAGGGGAGGGATACAAGGTACAAGCTCTGGTGGGAGATAGGGAACTATTTAAAGAAAAAGAGGGACTATTAGATCCAATCACCAAATGCACCTTGACCATATGGAACAGAGTAGTAAAAACACACAACTTGGAGAAGCAGTCAGGGGTCCTGAGATGGGTAGCACATGACAAGAGATTCAAACCAGGGAGGTTAGACCATGGATTCAGAAGGTGGGAGAGGGGGGGGGGGGGGGCAACAGCGATATGCAAAATGATAGAGAAGGGGGAAATGCAGACACTACAAAAATTAAAGGAGAAATTTGGACTAGAAAACAGGGACCACTTCAGATATCTACAGGTTAGAGACTACTACAACAAAGAAATAAGGGGGGCCAAAGGCGAAGAACAGAATGGAATAATAAAGATGATAGTATGGGCATACGAAGGGGGGCAAGGAAGAGTAATATCAGCAATATACCGGGCTATAATGAACAGCAAGGGACACACGACCGATTACATAAGGGAGAAATGGGAGAGAGAGCTAGAGATAGAAATAACAGGGAAGGAATGGGGGAACATATGCGAGGTGCAACATTCAACAACAGGATCGAGGATATGGAAAGAGTTTGGATGGAAAAACATAATCAGATTCTTTATAACCCCAGAACTGAAGGGAAAATATGCACCAACACAAAGAGCTTGCTGGAGGATGTGTGGGAAGGAGGGGGCAAATCACACGCACATATTCTGGGGATGTCAGAAGCTGAAGGGGTATTGGGAGGAGATAGGGGAGGCAATGATCAGAATATTAGGATACGGATTACCACAAACAGGACTGGTGCTTTACTTAGGAGACCTGACACACGAGGGAATACAAGGGGGGGACAAATATTTAATAAAAATAATGTTGATAGCGGCCAGAAAAGCAATAACGAGACTGTGGTACAAGGAAGACCCACCGACAATAGCACAATGGGTAGGAATAGTGGAAGAGATACAGGATATGGAGAGGATAACACACATGCTGAGGTTACAGGAAGAGAAATTTGGGGAAAGATGGGGAAAGTGGGAGGACTATAAGGGGAACGAAAACGACATCACAGAGGAAGAAACAAATGCAACACAAGAGGGAGAAGGATAAAGGAGGAAAGAGGTTCAAGGAGGGTCTCTGAACCCATGTCGCACATTTTTGCTTTAGTTAGTATTTTCTATCTCTATCATTTGGGTAGGACAATTGTTTTATGTTTTTTCAATTTATTATTTATGTCTGTGGAACTTTTGCTTAAGTCGGTATTTTTTATTTCAGTTTTTGGGTATTAAAATCTTTTCTTTATTGTTTATGTCTGTTTAACGTTGTTGTACATTATGTCTATGTATTATGTACCTGGAAGACCGACTGAGATGATAATAATATTCAAAGATGATGTTGTTTGTATGCTTGTAATCCAAAAATGCAAATAAAAATTGAGTTAAAAAAATAAAAAAAAAGTCTTACATTTAATTTGCACAGGTATTACATTTTGGGGGGGCAGATGAAATAATAACATTAAATATAAAGTGTTTTTGTATTCAAGTTTTTTTTTTGCAGGGCTACCGGGAGCTTGGTGTTTCTGGTGAGAGCTTGTATGGAATGCAGTTCAGTGTCGCTATGTGTTTTTAGTTTTAGCTAGTATGGTTGTGAATTTGGTATTAAGTGGTCTTAAAAAATCATGCATTTGGGCGCCCCAGTGGCGAACCACATAACGCGATCGGGTTCGATTCCCAGACCCGTCGTTATTTGCCGAATGTCTTCCCCCCACTCTGTCTCCTGTTCCTCCTCTCTCTCTCTCTACTGGACTGCCCAGTAGTAAAAAGCGATAAACGCAAAAAAATCATGCATTTAACTTGTTGTGACCCGCAGATACCCTGTTTAAGATATTTGCAGAAGAAAATACTTAAAAAATGCCTAGGTTGACCGGGATTCTTTCAACAAAGAAAATAAATTATGTAATAACAACAGACTGACCGCTGATAGTGTGGGTTGTTTGAGTAGGACACGTGACTCAATGAGATCTGATCATAAGAGGTTTTGAAAATGTGAAAAATACTGTAAATAGTTATTGCAGTTTTAATCCATGCAAATAATTTTTATGAAATATTAGCTAATTTGGATATGTTAATAAAAGAATATATACAAGTAAAGAGCGTTTATTCAGATAGGATGCAAGTATCTCCCCCCCCCCCCCTTCTAATCAACTGGGGGCACCTCCTCAGCTGTAGTGTGATGTGACCTAGCTGACCGTCATATCACCCAGCCCCCTCTTAACCCTTTCACTACCACACTACAGAAGGTTAACCTTTCACTGCCACACACGGTTAACACTGTGGTAGTGAAAGGGTCAACCTTCTGTACTGTGGTAGTTGAAAGGGTTTGCAGTGTGTTAGTGAAAGGGTTAACCCTTAACCCTTTGCAGTGTGGTAGTGAAAGGGTCAACATACATATTGAATAGGAACCCTCTGCACTGTGCATATTTGGATTCAGGTAATTGCAGTGCGTCTTGTCGTACAAGGTTTGGTTATACTGAAAGCATCGGGAGTTTGCACGCTGTGTTTCAGAGAGGGAAGACAGATTATCATCATCCCCACAGACCCCTGCTACTTCCTCTTGTTACAGTTTTAATGTGCTGCTATCAGCTCTCTGGGGTCAGAGGAGATCTCACATCACCTAACTGGAGGCTTGTGGTTTGGAGGCGTCAGAGAAGGAGATACCCTAATGGGTCCTGACTTTGTTATTATCGGTGGTGTTGAAGCTTCCTCGTGTGGTTATGTTTGACGTTTTCACTGCGTGTTGTTCTTGTATAGGACCGTGCAAATTCACCAATATCAGCAGCATAATTCTCTGACGTACTATGTCCGTGTAACTTTTTGTAACATTTCTTTTGTACAGTATCATTTTCTTTTAGTGTTTTCCTATAAGGCTACTCTTGTCATGCACACATTCTGATTACATCTTGGTTCAGTAGGATGAAGTGAGCAACCTAGCAGAATCACAATTGTAGGCCTTAAAAAGTCTTAAAAAGGTCTTAAATATTACTTTGATAGATTTTTACTTGGATTGGAAACATTTCTTGGATTAGGAATTTGCTTCTATGTTGCGATAACTTCTGTGCATTGCGTTTAAATGTGTTTGGGGGAAATGTCCAGGCTGCAAAGTAAGCAGTATGGTAATAGCCTCAGTAGTAATTGGTACGGTAATAATCCCCCCCCCCCCCACAATTTAACATGGAACCAATTATCACTAAATTTGCAGCCCCCAGTGAGAACTTATCGGAGATAAGCAACTGTGCTTAAATCAACTAGGTCCATAAATTTCAATGTTTGTAGCTTTATAAATAAGTTATTTGTGTGTTCATAATATCCAACATTGTTGACTATTCTTATTGCTTTTGTTTGCATGGTGCATATTGGTTGTAGAGTGCTTTTGTAGGTGTTACCCCACACTTCCGCACAGTAGTTCATATATGGAAGGAAGAGCATACAGTACAATGTATACAGTGTTTTTTTTGTTTAGAATGTGTCTTATCTTACATAAAACACCAACACTTTGTGCCAATTTTGTTCTGACATATTTGACTTGAGGTTTCCAGTTGAGTTTGTGGTCTATTATTACACCCAGAAATGTATTCTCAAATACCCTTTCTAGTTTAATACTATCAATCATTAGTTCAACCGGTGTGTTTTCTTGTATATCACGTTTACCAAATATCATGAATTTGGTTTTCTTTATATTTAATGATAATTTATTTGCATCAAACCACACTCACCAGTGATCTCATTGGGGACATTGAATCCTTGTTTTGTGATAATTACAGCACCATGAAATTATGTAAATTAGAATGGACTCCATTGATATAGCGCTTTTATCCAAAGTGCTTTACAGGTTGTGCCTCACATTCACACACGGACGGCAGAGGCAACCGTGCAAGGTGACAACTTGATCATCAGGAGCATTTCGCATTTAAGTGTCTTGCTCAAGGACACTTCGACATGCTGCCAGGAGGAGCTGGAATCTAACCAGTAACCTTCCGATTACCAGATGACTGCTCTATCTCCTGAGCCACCATGTAGATGAAGAAATGGCAACACCATGGGCTTGATCCACAAAGAATGGATTGCACGGAGCAAGTTGCACCCTTACTTACAATTCATTATGAATTGAAAATGGGGGACCCTGATGTAAACAAGACGAAAGTCTTTCTCTGGTCTGCATCCCCTTAACAATTGTGTGTATTGAGCCGTACTGTATTGTACCCATTCTGCATTCTGTTAATACAATTTTCATTCAATGAATCACCGTGCAGAATGATTGATTGAATGAAAATTGTATTAACAGATTGCAGAATGGGTACAATACAGTACGGCTCAATACACACAATTGTTAAGGGGATGCAGACCAGAGAAAGACTTTCGTCTCGTTTACATCAGGGTCCCCCATTTTCAATTCATAATGAATTGTAAGTAAGGGTGCAACTTGCTCTGTGCAATCCATTCTTTGTGGATCTAGCCTCATGGGAGGGACTGCTACCTTATCATTTAATTTAACTGTAGTAAACGCAACACAAGGACTCAATGTCCCTGATGACATCACTGGTGGCCATATTCAAACTAATTTACTCTCAATAACTGTCAAACTAAACAAATATGTGCAAACGTGCATTTTGGGATGTGTGTGGGATTATGTACAAAATTAAATCAGCATTGTTTTTTTGGGGAAGTGCTTTAAACTTTATTTTAATTTTTTTATATATAACTTGTTGAAACCTGCAGGAACCCTGCCTACAGTAGTTTGAACTCTCAGCTTCCCTGAAAGGGTGTTCACATCCTGCTAGTGGTAAATTCATACTGGATCTAACAGGATATAGTGTGGAGAAGACCTCAATCCAAGAGGGACTTTATTACGGTACTCCAAATAAACTGAAACAAACACATGGCTGAGTCACATGGTGTATGTGTGCCAAACGCCTTTATTGTTGTAATGTGCTCAATGTGGGCTGGCGGAGCTGTGCGGGGGGGGGGGGGGGGGGGGGGGGGGGGGGCGGGCGACAGTGTAATTCAAGGCCGAAGGAGGACGGTCACTTCCCGGATGAAGCTGGAGCCATGATCCCAAACTCCCCGAAACTACATCAGTAGCCAAACTGGGTCAATAACCCTCTGCCACATCAGGGCCTGCGCCAAACAGAACGGGACTATAAACAGGCTTTTTACTACTGTTTGTTTGGTCAAATGCACTAGCAGAGGACGGTGCGCAGGCAGAGAGAGAGAGGGAGGGAGGAAGGGAGGGAGGGATCGAGAGAGAGAGAGAGACTTACAATGCTTTTTGTACCGGGTGATGTGCACATATTTGAGCCGAGGCCAGGAACATAGTGTTCCTCCTCCCCCTCCCTCTCTCGGTCTCTGTCTCTGTCTCTTTCTCTTTCTGGGGCTGATTCAGTGTGTGTGTGACGTCTGCTGGCACGCTGCCCAGCAGGGTCAAGTTGATTCAAATAAGAGAGCGAGCGCGTAGGCTGACAGGGAGACTGGTATTCTCGCTCTTGTCTGCACATGACAGGAACAAGAGGTGTCTCTCCTGGATTTTTCCATGGGAACTAGCGCCTTCAGGTGTACTGTGTGCATTGATACAGCAAAAAAAAAAGATTTAGTTGTTCTGCCATGTTCTAGTGTGTCTACTGCCAGCTAGTACTGTCTCGAACCCAGCACATGTTGATTTAATATGTCGTTATTCACATCACTCTAGGTTAGGTCACGGCAGGTCGCATTTTACTTATTTATACATATATACTGTATATACAAGTTTGTGCTTTGTAAGAGAACAAGACAAATCTCAATAAAATCTGCAATAAAAGGATACAGGGCATAAAGCCAAGATCTAGTCTGTAAGTACGATATTGAAAGTGAGGCCTCTAAATAGCCTCTTCATCCCTAGATGACTGACCCGGAGATCTCCGACTATGCGTCGGACGGGGAGAGCGGTGATGACACAGTGAACCGGAGCAGACTGGAGATGGAGAGCTTTCCTCTCCGGACTGGTGAGGGCAGCAGAAGGTCAGTCAGTGACTGGGTCAGATCAGCTCAGGCAATGCTGCGGACGCCTCAGAAACAGGCCAACAGGAAGTGCAAGACCCCTGAAGACTCCAACAAAAAGAACAGGAAATTTCAGAGGTTTGAGTGATGTATTTATTTATAATTTCTTAATTTTTATTATCAGGGCTGTCAACCGATTCAAATATTTAATCACATGATTGTCCATAGTTAACTGTTATTAATCGCACATTTCGATTCATATTAATCGCAAATTATTTATCTGTTCAAATGTATCTTAAAGGTATCTTTTTCAAATGTTTAACTCTTAGCAACATGTGAGTGGACTGATGTGCTTTCTTTATGCAAATGTGTGTGTTTATTAAATAATATAAATAACCAAAATGACAAATGTTGTACAGAAAAACAAAGGTTATGCATTTAGCATAAAATAAATATGCAATCATAACATGGAAAAGCCCAATAGGCAACAACAGATGGCCATATTTACCTGCTAAATGTAACATTACTCAGTAATATGAGTACTCACATAATGTAGTGTCCAACTTTATTCTTAATGAAGATTCACTAAAACATCCCCTGTTTATTTAAGCATTAAAACCAAAAGATGGACCTCAATGCATCGCAACTACAGACACATTGGTAAGAAATATATTCCATTACTCAAAGATCATTCCCTGGATCCCTTGCATGTCTAAAGCAAATCACACAATGGAGTTGTGTCCAACCTCACATGGGGAAAAATAAAGGGTCACAAAAACATCCCCTTCTACTATGTGGAATCAAAACCGTGTCACCAATCCAACTGAATGGAGTCCAATGTTAATCTCTTGCCAACCTTTTACTGACTAATACACCTTTGTACAGTAAAACTGTAGTTCTCTCTCCCCCTCTCACACAGTACCATGTGAGAGGTTGTTTTCATATTGGGGGACAAAACATACACATACAAGAAATGCATGTCAGTAATTACTAAGAAGTCTGTCACCAAAATGACAAATTTTTCTTGATATATTAACCGGTATGATTGAATGGTTGTACATTTTTACAATTACAAAACGTTGCGGTAAATTCGCGTTATGCGTCAAAAGAAATTGTGGCGTTAATACGCATTTGCGTTCATGTGTTATTAATGCGCTAACTTTGACAGCCCTAATTATGATATGATATTTATGTGTTTTGTTTTGTTTGTCTGTTTGGCCCTGCAGGAAGTTCAAGATGGATCCCCAGATAAATTGACAATAGATTTAATGTCACTATTATTTAATTTGCTAGAAGTTCGTATATTGAAAAAATGGATTGATTGTGTGTGTCCCCCCCCCCCCCTCTGCTATCACCCCACATACTATATAGACAGTTATACCGTTCTGACTAAATAATTTCTAAATAAAATAGTTCTCCGATGGGGGTCCCTGGGGTCTATGGCCTATGGCAGATTGGTATTTGGGGGGGTTCTTAACATGAGATAGTTTGGTAACCAACCTGTGCAATACACAAATAATATGTCATGACAGATGCTGCTATGAAGAACAGTAATGAAAGGGAGACCGACTGGAGACGATATCTCAAACAGTTAGTGTTATTGACACCTGGGTGTAGAGGCATGTGTGTGTTAAATGTCATTGTTATCGCCCCCCGGTATACACCGTTATCTATGATTACCTAGGAGCCGCAGATTTGACAACAGGCCTCACACATAATGTAGTTCTCTTTCTTCCAACATGGCTACCTGTAACCACTGGCAACCACTTTTGAAAGAAGAATCCTAATTTCTGTACAGTCGTAGAGTAGGTAAAACATTTGAAAAGCGCGATATTGCTGTTCTCCAGTGACCCCGTTTACAAGATCTATTAATAAGACAATGTATTTATTGAATCTTTGTGTTGATATATTTCTCAACACATAGCAATATCTTTTTGCACATGGTAACCGTTGTTTCTTCCGACATGGACTGAAGACCGGGTATTCTAAGCATTCTGTGAAAGACCTAAAAACAACAATTGTGTCTCTGTTCAAGGTGTATGTCTTTCAGACAATAAGACTATCCATTCCTGTAGGGGTGTAACGGTACACAAAAACCACGGTTCGGTACGTACCTACCTCGGTTTTGAAGTCACGGTTCGGTACGTGTTTTCGCTACAGTGGGGGAAAGTTTGGCTTTCCATGTTCCACTCAGGGGTGATATAGTGTGCAGTAACTGTTAACACATTGGGTGCCGTTCACATAGATCTACGTTTCTGTGGCCCAACGGTTGAGTGCCGGAAACATAGATCTACGTTTTTCTCACAGTATTTCTTTTATTCGCTATTGCCATTCATAATTTATCGAGGCACCTTGTGCATACTGTTCTGAGTGTGTCTGAGATTGCGCGCAGCTCTAAACCACATAACATGGGTGCATGAGGAAGGATAATAACGATAATCTGGCGTTGATTTCAGGTAGATTCGATAATCAGGCGAAAAATGACAACGTGATAAGTGGATTCCACTAAAACACTATTTTCGCGTCTTTTCCCCGGGATTACCTAGAAGCACCAACTATATTCATATTCAAAACGGAAATGTACGGATGAAAAAATAATCTGTTTTTTGCACGTTGACCAGAAGCTACTCACTGACAATTGACGGTGTTATTAGACCCATAGCTATCATATAAAATATAGGTTTATCTCTACAAACAAGGTGAGCGTTTACATGGGGTTAATGGGCGGCAAGGCCAGATGCATTTCCCGGAAGGGGCCTGGCACCCAATGTGTTAAGTAGGGCTGTCAACGAATATTCTATATTCAAATTAATAATCTACTTGTTAAAAATATATATATTATATTAGATCGTGAAAAATAGGTACTCTACTGTAGCTCTGGCTTGTTGCTTGCGTTTGCCATACTATGAGGCTATGCTAAATTACAGGTAATCTCTCAGTGGTGTGCATCGGCTGAACAAACAACATCCGGCCCTTTGCGCATGTTATATTTTAGGAAGGGGGTGAACTTGGAGTTTTGAATAAAATTCTGCACGCGAGAAAAAGTTCTGCATGTGCGTTCCGTTAGTGGTTAAAGTAACGTTGTATTCGTTCGGTACACAGCGTGTACTGAACCGAAGGTCCAGTACTGAAACGGTTCGTTACGGATACGTGTACCGTTACACTCCTAGTTCCCTGTGATTGTGACGCGTGTGCATCCTCTGGATGATCTCCTCCTTCACAGCGGCGGCCTGGCAGAGAGGCTGCACCGACTGCAGTGTCGACAGAGGTCGGCTATAAGCTTCTGGAGGCACCAGCTCCTGTCTGACACCTCAACGCCAACAGGTGACATCGAGGAACAGATAACCCCATTATACACACATTCACCTCAGACTCCTGCAGGCATACACCTGCACCTCGCCATTCATGTTTCAACATACACTTTGATTTCACACACGCACGCACGCACACGCACACGCACACACACAAACTTGAGACATTATGAGGCCAGTCTCTCAACAGGTGTGATTTTCTGCACGGCTCTGGTTGATTGGCAAAGGCGCATTGAGGAAATGCTAGGCTGTATGTTGATCATCGTGACTGTGAACTCAGGGCCGTATGTAGGTGACAGGAAGCTGTGTGTTTTTCTTTTTTTCTTTCCATGGTTTACCAAAGCAGCCGTCTACTGTCATTGGACTTAACCATTGCCTGTAAAGGTGACAGTTGATTGTGGAAAAAGGAAAGAGCAACGGCCCCTTTTCCAACTCACTATCTGAGGTCAGTTGTCGGTTTGATCAGGTTAAGACAAGCGTTCAACGCATGATGAAAGTGAGGACGTTTTTTTCAGTAACTTTGCCAATTTTTTTGGAATATGTTGGGTTTCTTTTGAAAGGACCAGCATTTTAAATAAGGATGGGAATTGATAAGATTGTATCGATACGATTCCATTATCGATTCTGCTTATCGATCCGATTCTTTATCGATTCCCTTATCGATTCCTGATACGTTTATAATTTAGATAAATAAATTGGAAATGCAACAGAACTAACCTGGTTAGAATAACAACATGCAACTTGACATTTTTGATTGTCATTTATCTGTCATTTATCATTTATTGTTGAGCCCCCATGTCAGAAAAATACAAAAACTGTAAAAAATAAATTAACTATACACTTAAATAAAATAATGTATTTGAGAACTAATTTAATCTATTGAACTGTAGTTGCATTCAACAGTCTGCCACTATTGTACATAATGTGCATATTGTACATCATCTTCCAACTTTCACATCAAGACCAGATAACTGGTATATCAATCAAATCAACCGCAGGACTCGTGATTATCAATAACAAACAACACGATTACACAACCTGACTCAAGCTGTCTCACAACACCTGTTCATCCTTGTTGTGATAAACTGTGTGTGTGGAGGGGTGCATGGATTAGTGGTGTGTGTGTGTTTATGTGGCCTAGTGTTTTCTCCTCGCATTACACACTGCTTAAGATTAATTAGCCTGTTCATGGGTCACAAGGAGGATGCTATCCAAACTGTTGGTCTTCTGCCCAGTGCCCGGTTGATGTTATGCAGTTGTAGAAATCAAGCCATTTATTTTAAAACGCACAGAGCAGAAACACTTCAAATAAATGCATGTTTGGACAATTCCCCGTAGATCACTTTGACATCGATTTACTATCTCACATTCAGCGCCGTCAGTTTTTCTTTTACACACAGCGGGAGTTGCGTACTGCCAAGTTAAACTCTGCTTATCTCGACTTGATTTATTGTAGGCTTTGGAGCGTTGCCATGATTTGTTCTACTTCAGAACCACCCCTTGGCTTTGTTGTTATTATAACTAAAGGCACAGCCAGCCTCATTGTAAAGCTCAACCACTCGCACAATCTCACAGTGGAATGTACTGAGTGGCTGCATCCAACTCGAGCTTTAGATGTGGCTTCACAGTTTTACTGACATAATTGCATTGACATCCAAATCTGAATCTGTTAGAATTCACAATATGCATTTTATGATGGGCCCCATTGTGAATGAGTCAGTGAGACCTTAATTGCCCTCCTCCACACATACACATACACACACACACACACACACACACACACACACACACACACACACACACACACACACACACACACACACACACACACACACACACACACAGACTGTATACACAACACAACACACATACACACACACTTACTCGAAATGCACACACACACACGAAACGTGCATACCTACTCTCTCTCTCTCTCTCTCTCTCTCTCTCTCTCTCTCTCTCTCTCTCTCTCTCTCTCTCTCTCAACATCTGTGTTGATGTTGCTGTGCTCCCCAGTGGACCGGCCTGGCGTGCTGGTGCTGGAGGTGCTGTCAGTTCAGGAGGAGTGCAGCATGCAGCTGGCCCAGTGTGAGCAGTACCAGCCCCCCTGCGTGGACCACCACAACCCCCCTCTACCCACTGCCAGAGCCCGGGTCCTGGTGCTGTTCAACAAGGAGACTGCAGCCCCGCTGATGCCTGCGCCCAGAGACACTATTAACATATACCCACCATGGTGAGAGCGGTTTAGACTTGATGGACACACTATATACAAGTATACAACATTGAGAACACGTATATACAATACGTACAATACAGTAGGATATGTGTGAGGTGGGGAAAGGTCCTCTGGGCACCATGAGGAATACTTTAATGTTGCTGCAGGTTCAACATGCAGAGAACCGTCCCCCTAAAAAAGGCCAAGGCACTCTTGCCATATATTTTCATTAGGTGTTTGTTGAAGTAAGTAATACATTTTTAGGGTAGTAGTTTGTTTCCTCCACTGTTATCTAGTTACCCACCTACAGTACAGACAGATTCGATACAAATGTATTGTCATTATACAGCACAAGTACAGTACAACGGAAAGAAGTCTGGCATCCAACCGGAGTGCAAATGTAACAGTAAAGTGCAATAGTAATATACAATATACAGGTGATTAAACTGGGTATAAAATATATAAATTAGTACTGCTGGGTGTAGTGTTAATGGGACAGAATCTTATCACACAGGGGTCTGTGTCCTAATGCGTATCTACTTAGGAGTTCTTGACATGAAAAACTTTGGAACAAAGATTTACATACCATTACCAAATGCAGACCACCTGTTGCATTGCATGCTGAGATTTTGTGATTTTCATTATAAATGTTATTATGGATTTTCAGTATAAAAGTGTGCTACTCCTAATACCCCATCTCTAGCATTGGTTACAATAACACGCAGACAAAAGGCTCCTATTATTAGATGTATCAGAACTCCATACAGTATTCACACTCTTTGGCCCAGATGTGCAGTACAGTGCTTCACACACAGGGCGGAGAAAAGGGAGGCATGCGTGTCAGAGATGGTCTTGGAGTGAGAGCGCGGCATCAGTTGACTCCAGCTGTTGGGAATTGGAGTCCAGCGCTCTCTGGAATATCTAGGCTGGGGGTGTGCGGGGGGGGGGGGGGGGGGGGGGGGGGGTGCGTTGGAGCACAGGGGCCTCCTTGCTCCTCTGACGTCACCAACAGCTCCAGGGAATGCTTCACATTCCTCTTCCTGGCAGTCGTTAGGTCATTTCCAGCAAGCTGGGGGGAAAACACACTGGGATTATTTTCTGGAGCATTTGGGAACAGAGTGTGGAAGAAGAAGCCAGAGGAGAGGATTGAAAACACATGGTGTTTGAGAGAATCATTGGCTTTGTGTTTTAGCAGTTCTTTTTCACTATTGTTGTTTTGTTAGCCACAAGTGAATGCCCCCCCCCCCCCGCTGACTCCAAGCACAATAATCTTTCATTAGAATCCGTAGCGTCAGATCCTGTTTGTTTGCGTCAAATCTCTTTTGGGCTTCGCATTGATCTAAAGTGGTTCACGTAGGGATATTGTCCTTAAAAGTCTGTCAAGCATACGAAAAAAAAACAAGGCTGATCATAAGCTGAACATCCTGCTCAAAGATCTGTTCATTCATAAACAACGATAGCACCAGGACAGTCGTGTGGAGTGGAAAAACCCGGAATTCAGTGCATCAGAATGTCTGGTAAAATTCCTTATCAGCTTCCTGTGTGACACGTGAAGGGTTGCCTCCCCCGTAAACTCGGCGCTGTGTGGGACTGGGTTTGCTCCTCCCAGCCGCCCACGCGCTGTGAGTGGGCAGAGGCTGCAGCGGAAATACCTGCAGGCGTTATTCACTCTGCTCGTGACGTTAGCAGCCGGGCCGCTCCTTAAACTCCGCTTACCTGTCTGATGACGCCGGCCTCCCACTCACCTGTTCAGAATGGGGCCACACTTCCTGCGCTTCACCCCTCCTTCCATTTCTCACCGTACATTGTGCTCCACTTCCGTCACCGCGCGCCTCCTTTTATGATCACCGACTTCCGCTGAGATTTTGACTTGACAATTGTTCAGGTGCTCTGTGTGATTCAGACTTTGATTGATGATGATTGTACGGTACCTCTTATGGTTGTGTTTTCTTTTTTGGGTTTGCGGTCGACCATTATGTCTGGTATAGTTTACATAGACTAACCAAAAGCTAAACTACAGTGCAAATGTTTTTCAAACGTGCAAAGTACAGTGCAGAAATAGTTTAAAAAACAATCTTTGTGGTTTATTTTTCAATGGAAAAGCAGGCTAATTCGAACGCACCCCCAATGAGGTGCAGACAAATGGAAATTAAACTGATGAAAATTAAAAGGTTGCACTCCCCAAGTGGAGAGGAATGTTCAACCTTTTCCTTTTTTATCATAATATTTGTAAACAAAATGAAGCCTTGTGGTTTTTATTGTTATTGTAGAAGTTGTTTGTGTGTGCTGTTTGCTTATAACATAGGTGTTGGCATGGCAAAGATATACAGTAGATGGAGGCAAATGCATGAGCTTGCCTTCCTCTTTACCATGCTATTATTATTATTATTATTATTATTATTATTATTATTATTATTATTATTATTATTATTATTATTATTATTATTATTATTATTATGAAGTCTTTACTTGACTAAGGTTGAACCTGAATAGTGGGAATGTTTCATAAAGACTATGATAATTTTGTTTTAAGTAAGAGCCATAGCTCAATTATATAGCATAATCACAAAAACTCACTTATAAGTAGGCTTGAGTACCGTTCACATTTGATACCTGAATTGATACCGGTACCCAACGGTACCTTTTTTTCTGTACTTTAGTCTCTAAAAATGTTATCTGCCTACCTCAGTTGTAAAAAGAAAAAAAAAATCCAAACGTCAAATTATTTATTATCATTATTATTTATTTATTGTTTTTTTATCCACTTTTTCTCCTTTTTCTGTTTTTTTTCTCCCATCCCAATTTAGTCGTGCCAATTCCCCCCTCCCCTGTCTTGATCGTTGCTCGCATGTGCCCCCCACTGGTCAGTCGTAGGGAGGGTTGAAGAATATTGTATGTCCCCTCCGATACATGCGGAGTCAGCCAGCCACTTCTTTTCACCTGCCAGCGCGGACTCTCATTGGCGAGGTGTAACGTGTGGGAGGCTCACACTACCCTCGACATCTCCTGTTCTTGCTGTGCAGGCGCCCTGACCGACCAGATTACCACCCATCGACTCCCCTCCCGCTGACTCTGCCAATTGAGTCAGTATGATGGCCGGCCCAAGCCGGAGGCAACGCTGACAGCCGGATTCGATACCGGTGTTTCTCGCGTTGGTGACGAGCGCTTAGTCCGCTGCGCCACCCAGTACCGAAATGTGGCACAGATGGATCTCACGTGAATCGGTACTCGGTAGTACTGACGTGATTCGGTCCATACCCTTAAAAGTACCGGATTCGAGGCGGCTGGGTGGCGCAGCGGACATTCCACTCGTCACCAACGCAAGAGACACCGGGTTCGAATCCGGCTGTCGGCGTTGCCTCCGGCTTGGGCCGGCCGTCATACTAACTCAATTGGCAGAGTTAGCGGGTGGAAGTCGATGGGTGGTAATCTGGACGTTGTGGACAGCGACTCCTACAGGTCGGTTGGGGGACGCCTGCACAGCAGAGACAGGAAATGGCGGGGCAGTGTGAGCCTCCCACACATTACACCTCTCCAATGAGAGTCCGTGCTGGCATGTGAAAAGATGTGACAGGCTGCCTCCTCGTGTATCGGAGGGGACACGTGATGGAAGGCTTCTATCCTCCCTACAACCGGCCAGTGGGGGGCATATGCGAGCAATGTTCAAGACAGGGGAGGGGAGAATTGCCACCGCGAAATTGGGATGGGAGAAAAATAGAAAAAGAGAGGAGAAAAAGTGGATCAAATTTCGGTACCCATCCCTACTTATAAGTTAGAATCACTCTAGAATCACTACTGCTATAAATGTGCGAGACTGAGTCTCTGTTGTATTTGTGTAGAGACTTAAGCCCCTTTCACACAGGAGGAAAAAAGCTGGCTTTATATTCTGTGTGAAAAGGGCTATATTGACAACATGGTAGATACTGAGCATGGTATAGATGACCCTCACATACAGAGGAAAGAGACTGCAAGTAGAAATATGATACCATATCAACTACGGTATATAACACTGTACATGAATACATATACTTAAAGGGATATCTCACTTTAGTCAAAAATCAGCAGTCTTACTTCTATCTAAAGTAATTTACAAATAAGCTAGCGACCACCGCTGTCGACACCACCATTTCTCCCATGTCTCAGGCTCCTCATTAACTTCCATCCATTTTGACGACCAAGTCTAAATATAACACTTCTGAATTATAAACGGAAAATAAAGCAATAATATTCTGTGTAATATATTTTCTGAGTCAAAGGTACTTGGTTTTTGGAGCTATTTGTTGCCATTTTCAAATTATGAGCATAGGAATTATTTCTCACTTGAGGTGTAGTTTGACAAAGTGTAAACTTTTCACAGAATGTTTGGAATCTTTCCTCCCCATGGTAACCACTCCCCAACATTCTATGCAGGGCAAAGATACACATCACACTCAAACCTACAACAAATTGGCCGGATCTGCTTTTATTTTTTTTAAAGGTCATACATCTGTAAAGACACATCAAATGCCAAAACAAACATACAGTACCTTTGACCCAGAATTGTCTGCTTTATCAAAATCTTCACAGCAGTAGTTTGTTTATACTTCAGAAGTATAGTATTTAGGTCCAATCCCAATTATCTTATCTTGGCCCTAACCCTCGTTTTGGAGTGCCCTCAACTGGGTAGTGGCACTTCAGAACGGAGATACAAGGGGAAGGGGTTGAAATCTTTACATAGGAAATGGGACACACCCCTCGTAACGTCATCAGTAAAGGACTTACATACTAACTATCTCCACAACACCTGCGAGTTACGAAACACCGCCGGTTCTCCGTAACCGGACAGGGAGAAAACTTAACTCAGAATGAGGAACGTTACTGCTCAGTTCATCTGGTTGAGTAGTTTCCCTTAGAATTGGCCCTTGGACTAGGTCCCCAAAATGAATGGAAGTGAATGAGGAGCCTGACACCTGGGAGGAATGGTGGTGTTGACAGCGGACGACGGGGACAGCAGTGATCACTAGTTTACTTGTAGATTGCTTTAGATAGAGGTAAGATGAGATCAAATAAAAAATGTGACAAGATCTACTAAAGTAGATATCCCTTAAATACCATCTACATAAACACTTGCAAAAATGTATAAAGCAAATAGTTGGATTTAACCTCTTAAATATCCATAATTTCAGATAATTCGCCTAAAAGTACATACCCAAGTAAATGGAAGATTGCTCCACTTCTACAAGGTCCATTTGCATGTTATTGGTATCTGGGGACGTCTATGGACTTCAGGGAATGTATTCCCAGTGTCAGAAATGTTGTGTCCGTTACTATGCTTGAGTAAATTGTAATGAAGAATGGAGAATATAAATTATTATTATTATTAGTTATTTTTTCCATCTTTGACGGTGAATAACACCATGCTAACATTGACCAAAAGGGAAAAGTTCATTCAGCACCTTCTTGAGATCAAGTGTACTAAAAATCTAAGCAAATTAACAAAGGGCAGATTATTTACAGGTTTTTTTTGTGGATACAGTACTGCATTTTGCCAATCCGGACACATTTTAAATATGAATATAGAATATCAGGCCTATAAATTACCTTATTATGACTAAGTCATATATCTATGGATCGGCCCAAATCTGGATTTAGTACCACCAGGCGCCCGTTACAGAGCAGCAAATACCGTGAATGAAATCAACTTGCCAAGTGCAGTTACTTTTGTATAATGTCCATAGCTCCACCATTTTTTACCCGATTGCGATGCATTTATTTTCTAGTCGTTCACATAAAGGTAAAGAAACCATATACGTTGTATTGTATGGCAATAACGTTCAGGTTTGTTTGACCTGTGAGATATAATCACGATTTTCACGTCAATATATTTTTTTCCACGTCAGGCAGGTTTGACTGCGGCTGGTGTGAGCTGGGTAGTGTACTTTTATGAAATTTCTACGTCCATCGAAAGCCCTGGGTCTCCTCTTTCTTAGTACAACAACGATTTCATGACGGCTTCCTGTCCTCGCGTCTAAATCATCCGGTTTCCGATTCAATGCGCGGAGATTTCTATAAGCTCATGTTTAACACTTTTTTTTTTTATCCACTTTTTCTCCCATTTTCTATATTTTCTCCCATCCCAATTTCGTATCATCCAATTCAACCCTCCCCTGTCACGTACGCTGTTTCTTGCCTCCCACAAGCCGGCTGCAATGTGGACTAAGTCATACATAGCACAAGTCCCCTCCGGTACTTGAGGTAACAGCAGTCGCATCTTTTCACCTGCGCAGCTCGATCTCTCAGTGGCGAGGAGTAACGCGTGGGAGGCTCACGCTGCCCCCGACACTTCCTGATTCTACTGCGCAGGCGCACCAACCGACCTGTAGGAGTCGCTGTCCACAACGCCCGATCCCCACCCTTCAGTTTCCCTCCCCGTAATACGGCCAATGTGTATTACTGTGGACGACCAGCTAAACTGAAAGCAAATGTGGAGCGCTGGGCTCGAACAGGCAAGCCCAGCGTCTCCAGATTTCGTGGCGAGCGCCTTGCCCACTACGCCACGTAGCCGCCCTGCTCATGTTTAACACTTAAAATCATTGCTAAACAAACGTAGTGAGGAAAATATACACTTTGACTGCTGTTTTGACAGGGTTATGGTCTTTACTCTTGGCTACATTTAAAAAAAGAAAAAGAAAAAAAAACGTATAATATACTTATAGCGGACTGTATTGATCTATTTATGACGTGAAATAAATCTCATACCGGGTCGATCGGGCTTAAGAGGTTAATTTCAGCCGAGCATGTTAAATGACTGTGGCTCTACTACAATCACACCAGACCAGCTGTGACATGTAGGCTACACTAACTGGAGTCACAAAGGCTGCACTTGGCTAAGCCATCTTATTATTATGTGTCACACAAGGAGAGGGAGAGAAGGAATAAGCCAGAGCTCAGTATCTATATAATGCTGTCTGGCTGCATTTAGAATGTTTTGATTCTCAGATTAACAACCATTCAGTTTTGCTTTTATTTCCTGGAGCAGAAATACCTGACAGAACTCTTAGTCAGGAATTGATTTCTTATGTACTAGTAAACAGTAAATTCATATTTTGAAGATAACAGTAAATGCATTTTCTCATGTAATGTTCGTTTAGATGAGTGAAACGAAAACTGGTAATGGCGTGGTAAAATTAAGCAAGAACATAAGATAAATTCACACCATGTGTCGTCCACGCATTTCCTTTAGTCTGTTGCATAGTGCAGCATTAGTGGTGTACGTTGAGAGTCGTGTTTTTTACTGATGGGGACCTTTTTAGAAGACATGTTGGAACAGGCATCGCAGACAAGGTGTGGCATTTACAGTAGAACCTCAATTTACGTAGGGAAACATCAGTCATCAGATCAGTGAAACGATGACAAATATGTCCGTTGTATTTATCCTCTCAACTGTTCCACGGTGGATGGAGTTTAACCTACCTGGACTCGTTGTGTACTTTGCGGGTACATGGTGAATAGATTGCAGAGGTGGAAGCTTATCTTATGTTTGACATTCAAACTCACTCTCGTGTGGGCTTACAAGCCCACCTATGTTGGTGCAGCCCACATATTCCGTTCACATACTGTATTCAGATCTGAGTTTAGGCGTCTCTGGCAGAGAAAGTGTTAACTGATCTGACATCAGTTAACACTTTCTCTGCCAGAGACGCCTAAACTCGTCATTCCCCGCCATGCTAATTCTGCCAATGACGCCGTAACACGTCATTGAGATCAATATTTAAAGAATCTGTGATCGCAATCATATTTCTCCCCCCGAGACTTGAGATCTACTGTTGATCCCCTCTCAACTCTCCAACGGTTCAAGAGCGCCATCTTGTGGCGGATCGCCCAAACCGGAAACGGAAGCTGGTGCTCATTCCAATTCGGTCCGATCACTCGCTAATAGTCCCGGGACTCTAGCTAGACACAATGGATAGCAATCCGTTACCAATAACTCGATAAACAACATGATTTGGACGTATATACTATTATACAACCTGGAGATGGATTGCATATTTCTACATCCCATAATAGGAATATTTTTGCTCCACGCTCATCGCCCAACGGCCCGAGGAGACTGGGGTAAGATTCAGCGTTTTTTTTTACCGTGTTCGATATAAACTGCTCTAATGATCATATCACCCACACTAGATGAATCATCTAACGTTGGCCACGGAATTATAAACGACCCCCCCCCCATCCGGTCAACATCAGATGATAAGTAGTAACTTCTAGAAGCACGTCCATTTGAAATTTTTTATCTCGCGCAGATCGCTATCAAACTGTATTTGATCATCAATATAATGCATTTAGGGATATAAATCACGTTCTGGAGAAAGCTGCAGAAAACGATAAAAACATATTTATACTTTAGACCGTATTTTAGTATGAATATGTGAATGAAAAGGTATAACATTCCTACGTCCTGAACGATAGATAATTGACGTTGAATGGGCCATAATAATGTCAATTTAGCAATACAATTTAAAAAGTTATAGCCCTGCAAAGAAGGGGAACTTCTCCATAGACAAATAGAGCTGGCAGAGAGGGGTATAATGATGTACATAAGCCTGGCGAAGAAAGTGTTAACAGTCTCTGTGAAGTCACAGCACAAAGTTCCACTGAGATGATTTCCCAAGACAGTACTTGAGGTAGTGGCAGCTACTGGGTCCCTGAATACAGTATTAGCTACCAAATAGATTCTGTTCACCACGTAATAGAAGTATTTATTTGAGGAAATTAACATATTTGAGATATAACACTGTCCAGTGATTGCAATGATGGCTGTGTATCCCTGAATGCAGTAGTAGGTCGTAGCTTCAGAATAGAGGCCTTGCACGGAATGTTTGTGCCGTTCTCTTTCTTCCAGTATGGCTGCTTGTAACCATTGGTAACCACTTTCAAAAGAAAATGCCTAATTTCTGTGCAGTGGTAGAGTGGATAAAACACTGGAAAAGCACAATATTACTCTTCTACTGTGAAGAGATCCATTAATAAGTCTGTTTTTGTTGATATATTTTACATCGCAACCGTTGTCTCTTCATTGCATGTACAAAACAATGGTTACTATGTTACAGGCAGCCATGTTGGAAGACGGATAATTACGCAAACATTCAAGGAGAAATGCCACTTGATCTCATTGAAAACAGCAAGAGAAAATAATCTTTGTGTCGCCAAATTATTATATTTTTCAGTTTTTCATATTTAATATTTTCAGTTTTAGTGAAATCAATGAATAAAGATCATATCTAAGTGTTTCCCTCTTAATTTACAGAGCACACGTTTGCAAAATCCATATTCATTTTTACTAGCTCACCCCCTCCATGAGTAATATGATTTACATAGTGACTGGAATGGTGAAATAGGGCAATAAGATTTTTTTCAGTATATAATAAAGTTATTTCAAAGAGGAAATGCATATTTGAGATGTGTTATGAATATTTATCTGGGCACTGTGCAAAGATGTCCGAATGCAAAAACTGTAACATTATGTATGCTAAATGAATGTCCTTCCTCATCTCTTTGCAGGCAAAGTCTCATGATAGAGGGTGAAAACGGCACAATTATTCTGAACACACACTTCAGCCAGAAAGTCTGCTCGGAGTCCAAATTGGCCAACACATCCATCCAAAGATCCCTGCCTCCTGTTGGGAAACGTAGCCCATATTCTCTGACCAGAGCATTTGGACTGCTGGAGATGAACACGCCTTCAGCAGAGGGAGACGGCACTGCCAAGGAGGTGGGTCATCTGCAGCCTCGGTATACACCCAGGTACCCATGTACATCTCAAAACAAACTGGTCAGACTACTGCTTGACCTGACTCCTAGAACCCACCTCACCCCTGCCCACTTTGACAACCTAGGATGGCTTAGAGTAGATGACAGAGTACAGCAACTTGCAATGGGCCTGGTCTAGAAGATACACTACACGACCAAGGTACCCATGTACATGTCAAAATACTTCCCAAAGGTCAGTGAATACCACGACCACAACACCAGAGGGAGCTCCACAAATCACGTTCAACCCAGATTCGGCTCAAACAAGGGACTAAACACTTTTCGCAAATTATGCCACATCAATGTGGAACGCCCTACCCACGGCCGTAAAGGAATGTGAATCACTACCCACTTTCTCAAAACCACTCTCAAAGAGCACCTACGGGAGACTGCAATTCGAAACTGGCCCCTGTAAATGTCCAAACCTAACCCCCTCCAATGTACAGTCCACCACCCTACCCACCCAACCACCTCCAATGTACAGTTTCTTCCCCCTCAAATGTATATACTTGACTCTTTTTGTACTCTGGTATGTCATGAATGTCTAAATGTAACAGTACTGTCTACCTGTAGGTCATGTATGTGATATATTTTATGATGAATTGAAAATGGGGGACCCTGATGTAAACAAGACGAAAGTCTTTCTCTGGTCTGCATCCCCTTAACAATTGTGTGTATTGAGCTGTACTGTATTGTACCCATTCTGCAATCTGTTAATAACATTTTCAATCAATCAATCAATCAATCAATCAATCAATCAATCAATCAATCAATATTGTACTTTTTTACCACATTTTGTTTTATTTAATGATGTGGTGCAGGGCCACCAAAAGATGGGCCAATGGGACAAGTTTTAAATGTTTCTCGCCCTCCTGAGGGTTCCAGAGAGTGACTCCCGAGGGTTCCAGAGAGTGAGAAAGAGATTCAGTCCAAGGGTTCCAGAGAGTGAGAAAGAGATTCAGTCCGAGGGTTCCAGAGAGTGAGAAAGAGATTCAGTCCGAGGGTTCCAGAGAGTGAGAAAGAGATTCAGTCTGAGGGTTCCAGAGAGTGAGAAAGAGATTCAGTCCGAGGGTTCCAGAGAGTGAGAAAGAGATTCAGTCCGAGGGTTCCAGAGAGTGAGAAAGAGATTCAGTCCGAGGGTTCCAGAGAGTGAGAGAGTGAGAAAGAGATTCAGTCTGAGGGTTCCAGAGAGTGAGAAAGAGATTCAGTCCGAGGGTTCCAGAGAGTGAGAAAGAGATTCAGTCCGAGGGTTCCAGAGAGTGAGAAAGAGATTCAGTCCGAGGGTTCCAGAGAGAGAAAGAGATTCAGTCCGAGGGTTCCAGAGAGTGAGAGAGTGAGAAAGAGATTCAGTCCGAGGGTTCCAGAGAGTGAGAGAGTGAGAAAGAGATTCAGTCCGAGGGTTCCAGAGAGTGAGAAAGAGATTCAGTTTGATCCATTTTGATGGATCTAACTATAATGGAAGGGATCTCTGTCTGTCTGTCTGATTTTCTCGAACCGTTCATCCGATAGACTTCACACTTGGCGAGTGTATCGCTCAGGATCCAAGAGAGTGTCGAATTTGAAGTTGAACGGATGAGCGCCTCTGGAGAAAGCTGGGGCCAAGCCATTGACACATTTTGAACTGGCACTGCACTAGTTTAATTAAATTCTAGGAATGAATTTATGACAACTTGCTATTTGGCAGAAGGCATGTTGTGAAACACCATGATGACATCAGCAGAGCTAAGACCTAAGAGGCTACTTAGTTAGTTTATTTTCTTTTTTTTTGTGCCTTTTGCCTTTTCTCTCATCCCCTAATTTAGTCGTTATGCCAATTCCCCCCCTGGTCATTACGTTGCTCTACTGTTGGCCTGGGGAGGGTGTAGGCTACACATGCGTCCTCCGATACATGTGGAGTCGCCAGCCTCTTCTTTTAACCTGATAGCTAGGAGTTTCACTGGGAGAGCGTAACGCGTGCAGAGGTTCACACCACCTCCCCCAGATCCCCTCCCTGCTTAACAGGCAGGCCGACCCGACCAGTAGGAGTTGCTATTGCAATGACCAGGACACATACCCCCCCCTACCCCTTCCCACCCACGAACACTGCCAATATTGTGTTCGTAGGGACAACTGACCAAGACGAATGCTTGGACCTCTACACCAGTGATTCCCAACCTGGGGTCCGCGGACCCCCTGGGGGTCCGCCAGGGGGCGCAGGGGGTCCGCCAGACCACAGATGATTTTTTTTTTTTTTTTTTTTTTTTTAGAGAAATCTTTAATTAGCATATTTTTTATCATGAATAGTCTCTCCACTACAATAAAAAATAAAGATTAATAAATAAACATCTAGACATGATTTTTGAACGTTAACAGTAGGCTACCGGGTAGCCGCTAAAACGCAAATCAGTTGACTGTATCACTTTCCGTAGCTAGCCTAGCACGCTAGTTAACTTTCTCGGCTCGTCTGCAGTCAGCCGCCAGAGGCGAAAATGTGTGACAAACGAAAAGGAGATGACGGCAGCTCATCTGCAAAAAAAGTTAGGACCTACAGCAATCGCGAAAATTACATCACCATGGGCTTCACTGAGGGACCAGACAAACGACCTGTGTGATTTGTGTGTGATTTGTGGAGAAAAGTTGGCAAACTCGAGCCTGAAGCCCAGCAAGCTGAAGAGACATCAGGCGTCTAAGCACCCAGAAACCGTTGGGAAGGATCCGGACTTTTTTCGGAGGAAAGAACAGTCTCTCAAGGCGAACAAGCCCGTTGATGTTAGAGTAGCGTGGAGCAGGGGTGGCAGTGATTTACAGAAGGCTACCGAAGCCTCCTTTGAGTGTTCGCTTTTAATTGCAAAAGCAAAGAAACCACACAATATTGGCGAGCAGCTCATCAAACCAGCCTGCATCAAAATGGTTTAGAAACTGTGCGGCCCACAGGTGGCGGATAAACTAAAATCAGTACCACTCTCGAACAATGTAGTGAAAGACCGAATTGATAAGATGTCAAGTGATTGCGAGCAGCAGCTGTCAGAAAAGCTTAGAAAGGGTCCATTTGCCATACAACTTGATGAAACTACAACTGTCGCAGACGAGGCTGTGCTCATCGTTTATGTGCAGTATATCGAAAATGAGGATCTGAAGCAGGACATTCTCATGTCAGTCAACCTTACTACCACCACTCGAGGTGAGGATATTTTTACTGCAGTGGATTCTTACTTCATTCAACATAAATGCAAACCGTTCACCATTAGGGCCTGATTTGAGAGGATGAATACAGGATTTGAATATTGGCCAACATTTTGAAATACATATGGTGCAAGATGAGATTTGTTGATTGAAGGCACAAGTCAAAGAAGCATAGTGGGTCTAATTATGATGCATATGCCTGTGTATAAGCAGTTTGTTATTAAAATGACAAAAAGTATTAAAATGACAAAAAATAAGTATTTTATGGTATTTTATTAGGAGGGGGTCCAGGAATTTCATCAGAGATGTTTGGGGGTCCCTGGGGGAAAAAAGGTTGGGAACCCCTGCTCTACACTACCCAGCCGCACTACTTGTTATGTTTGTCCAAAATACATTTACTGGTATCCCGTTCCCACGTCACTATCGGGGGAGAGAACCCTTTTTTGCTTACTGCACTGGCATATTCATTTACTTATTTCAAGCATATTATTTCCTTAAAACTAGGTTTTATTTCTTATTTTTGTTAGACCATTTTTGCAGTGTGGAGCTCTCTCTTGATTGAATAAAGTGAGAACGGGATATCAGAACATTTATTGTCTGTTTACTGCCGATCGGAGGGACTGGAAGACCCATGTTACTGACCAAACGCTCTATACCAGTGATAGCTGTCAGAATGTAGAGCTGTTATTTATATTTATATTCATATTTATATATAACATAAACATGTTTATATTTTAAACAAAGAAATCCCACTTACAGCACTTTTAACTTGTTTCTAACTGTTTTCTAACTTCTAACCTGGTTTCTCCAGGTTGCTGCCCCTCAGGCTCTGCGCTGCCCTGGAGCTCCAGGGGGTATGAGCAGACACTGTGACTCCCTCCTGGAGGCCATCGAGGGGCTTGGCCAGGCCGGCTCAGTGGGGCAGGATGTGGAGGTGGTGGTCCAGAGGGTCTACTCCATCCCGGTCCAGGACCGCTCTGCTAGCTCCATACTCAAGCCCAAAGCCCCCTGCAGGGCTACCTCAGCTTCTCCCCTCCAGAAAGGCAAGAGCAGGTACTATTCTCAGTTGATATTTAATTCATCCTGAAGCCCATTGAGGCTTTACGTCAGTCATTGTCATATCTAATTAATCACTTATATTCTGAATACGTCTCTTTATACCACATTGTAAATGGTTCTCTCTTCAGAAACGGCATGCTAGTTTCTGCGGTCTCAAGTCTTGCATGCCTTTCTCTGGTGGCACAGTGTGCCCCAGTAGTCAGGCTATTGTGAACAGAGCAGCGGGCCCCGCAAAGTGCTCTCTCCGTCTACAGCCATATGGCATTGCTTGACAAAGGACACAAACATTTTTTAATTCAATCCAGTCCCTCCATGCGCGATTCAGGCCCAATTCCCTGGAGATACAGCGTGATGTTTTCTGACTCCACGGAGGGTCCTTCAACAGCAGGCCGGAGCAGGCTGTGTACTCTGACTGTTGTCCCCAGGGTGGCACAGAGTACATCTACCCTCTAATGCTTCAGAGAGAACCAGTGGTATCTTTTTAAATGTCTGCTTCTACCATTCATCTTTTGCTTTGGTTGCACAGGTTTTTGCTTTAGCCGTTTGATGTGAGGGAGGAACCTCCACACTGTATTAGTAACATCAGGGGTCCCGCAGGATCTTAACACATTGGGTGCCACGCCCCTTTGCCCAGATAACCCCTAGAGTGCCAGCGCTTTAGTCAATGGGAGGTCAGGGATATTTGCGAATGCTTAAACTATATCTTAATTTATGGCTATGGGTCTAAAACACAGCTCGCTTATCAATTACTTGCTTGCAGTCAACATGTACGAAACGGATAGTTTTTTCATTGGTACATTTCCGTTTTATACCGTTTTGAATACGAGTATAGTTTCGGAGAGTTCTAGTAATTTCAGAGAAATTCCGCGATAATAGCCCTTTAGTGGAATACACAAAACACGTTGACATTTTTCGGCTGATTTATGAATCGTTTTCAAATAAACGCTAGATTATCGATAGTATATGTGTACTTATGCACGCTAGAGAAGCGGGCTGAAAAATCTATTATCCATGACCTGGTCGCCTGTAGCTGTTCCGCAACCGTTCCTATTTCCGGGGTAGGCCTGATTGGCCCCGACAGGCACGTGACCCGCCGCGGCCATGCCCCGCGGCAGCCCCAGGACGCGGCAACGAGGCTGCTGTGGTTCACAGGCGCTTTCCGCCTTCAACGCCGCCCGCAGCATTAGGAAGGAGTTCGCGGCGCCTTTCACATCGCAGTCATCGGTACTATGTACTAATGTACTAATGTACTAATATACAATATGGCTCACTTTTCCCACTTCAATGACAGAGCCGCTGTTTAATAATATTGTCGCGGCGGAGCTCCGTCGCGGCAGCATTATGTAGCAGTAATCCCCCCTTTTTTCCAAATCGACAACTAGCTCAATTGGTAACGCTGCATGGCTGTGGATCCTATGGTCCGTTTGTGACAAGTTCGATTCCCTTAATTTTTTTTTAACGTGCATTGCACTATAGCGTATTGTATATTGTATATTGTATGGTACAGTAACGGTCTCTGGAGCGCAACAGTAAGAAGCATTTGCACTGCAACGCATACACCTTACTGTAAATTGTACCTCATCCCATTTCTGCTTTGCACTATAGCGTATTGTATATTGTATGCGTTGCTACAATACGCTATAGTGCAAAGCAGAAATGGGATGAGGTACAATTTACAGTAAGGTGTATGCGTTGCAGTGCAAATGCTTCTTACTGTTGCGCTCCAGAGACCGTTACTGTAACTGAGGGGTACAATTCCCTGACTGTATTGATAAGTATGGTATCATTAAACCACTACCGCTTGATGTACTTTAACTTCTGGCCATACAGTACACGATATCTAAGTATGATGAACACTTTCCCACATATGAAATCAGGTCCACACAAATATAACAGTCGAAGGTTTAATATAGCAAAAGGTATATACAACATTCACTTAATTACATTTATGATTTGAATGCACTTGTAAGGCAAATGAGTATTCGTAGGCAAATCAACACTGAATGTCCAATCTCTGGTTACGCAGGAAGCAAGTATACAACCTGGTTCTTTAGGGAACTATAGCGATGGTACTTAAGGATTATAGCGGGATACTAAAGGGGTCCTGCTGGTTGTAAGTCAGTAGGGGGGGGGGGGTTTGGAGAGCCGTCAGCTGCATCCCATCTGGCCAACGATTCCTGGGGAGAATTCAGGTACAGAACACAGTGCCCGCAGGATCTTGATCCACAGATGAATACACTTGGGCCCTCTTGTAGACGGTAGCTGTAGGCTGTAGGTCCACAACGAAGGAGAAGCGAGGCGGCCTCGGTCTGGGTTGAGCGCCGTCTCACCTGGGCTCCTCTCGGGGGTAATTCCAACACTCACCGGCGTTGGCTGTTATCCGCTCCACAAATCAAAGCACCCAAAGCAAATAGATATTCCATGCCGTATAGGCTCAGCAGTCGTCCGGGTAGGTAATCCAATGTGCAGGTCCACTCGTCCTCGCCCAGAACTCCTCGGATGAAAGCACCACGCGTGGTCTGCCCAGCCTGGTTAAGACTCTAGATAACGCGAGGAAACGATGGGGGTGCTGCTCACTTTAGAACTCGATACCGCACGATGCACCATACATAATAGACTATTATTAACTTAATAGAAATACGTCCCACTCGACGGTACAGTGCCAAACTATGACAATTCAGCTATGAATTTACACGAGGTCTCAATGCCTATTCTGGGGCCAAATAGGCCATACTGCACCACACGTGGGTTGTGGGTGAGGCTTCACGTCTGTTACTAGGTTGGAGGGTAAAGGACTAATGGACTAAAAGAAAGTTCTACTTTACTTGCGCCATATTTATATGCACGGTGAACAAATAGTACCATTCGTATTTCGGTAGCCGTATTCCTACGCGGAACCGGGGCTAGTTGGGACATGTTCGTCGGCACTATTGAACTTGACTCAAGGGGCTTGTCTGCTGGCGCCAGGTTCTTGTCCAATGAGAGAATGAACTATTATGGGCTGTAGTAGACTAAAGGGATATTCAGTGTATATGTACAAAGAATATACAAGGGATATCAAACGATATACAAATACTATTAAATATATATCCATAAATAAATATATATATTCGGTTTAATCTGATCCTTCACAACAGTTACTGTACCATACAATATACAATACGCTATAGTGCAAAGCAGAAATGGGATGAGGTACAATTTACAGTAAGGTGTATGCGTTGCAGTGCAAATGCTTCTTACTGTTGCGCTCCAGAGACCGTTACTGTACCATACAATATACAATATACAATACGCTATAGTGCAATGCACGTTAAAAAAAATAAAAATAAAAAAATTTAAGGGAATCGAACTTGTCACAAACGGACCATAGGATCCACAGCCATGCAGCGTTACCAATTGAGCTAGTTGTCGATTTGGAAAAAAGGGGGGATTACTGCTACATAATGCTGCCGCGACGGAGCTCCGTCGCGACAATATTATTAAACAGCGGCTCTGTCATTGAAGTGGGAAAAGTGAGCCGTATTGTACATTAGTACATAGTACTGATGACTGCGATGTGAAAGGCGCCGCAAACTCCTGCCTAATGCTGCGGGGCGGCGTTGAAGGCGGAAAGCGCCTGTGAACCACAGCAGCCTCGTTGCCGCGTCCTCGGGCTGCCGCGGGGCGTGGCCGCGGCGGGTCACGTGCCTGTCGGGGGCCAATCAGGGCTACACCGGAAATAGGAACGGTTGCGGAACAGCTACAGGCGACCTGGTCAGCGCTAACGTCATACACGCACACACACACACACAGACATGTTGTGATCGCTATGAAAAAAACATCTGATTAACCCAATACTAGTAAAATAGAGTCCTTACCTCACATCAGATGTTCTGCAAAAAGATTAATCCAATTCCTGATCGCCATTCCAAATATTGATCGCATTTATTGATCCAACGTTATAGTCAAACACATAATCGAAGCTGCTCCCAGCCTTGCCAGTGAATGTGGTAACATGACACTGCTTGCCAGAGATGGGAAAACCCTGGACCGGAGTTTTTTTCTGATGCACATGGCCACTCATTACCATCCGGGAGACGATAGGCGGCGGTATTTGCCCTTTTCGAGCTCAGAGCCATTCCCAATGATTCTGCTAGCGTGTTATGATCATAGGTCTTAAAATATTTAACTTTTGTAACTTTATGGGGAGGTAATATTTGTAAGTAATTCTGGGACTTTTTTATTCTTTCATAGTAATAATTTCTTTGCCAATATGGCTGTGAAATTAGATTAGATTAGATTAAAATGTATTGTCATTATACAGCACAAGTACAGTACAACGAAAATAAGTTTGGCATCCAACCAGAGTCCAAACTTATGTGCTGTATAATGACTACATTTTAATCTAATCTAATTTCATAGCCATATTGGCAGAAGAAAATTGGTATTCAATTAAGTGGTATTAAAAGGTCTTAAATGGGCCATATTGTGAAAATGTGATTTGCATTGTTTCTACAGAATAAGAGGTTGTCTCAACACTGAGAAAATGTGAAATATCTACATAGTGCTGTTTCTGCAGTTCAGCTGTGACAAGAACCCTTCCTCTTGAAACAAGTAATTCAGAATCGCAGAAACAATCGCTGTAGTTAATAACATGCGTAAGTGAATATATCTTGGTAAAATGCTTGTGTACAAAATGGCAGCTTGCTCATAAAACTGCTCTTTTCTACTTAAAGTTAAACCTAAAATATGTTCCTAACAACATTTTAAATGGTAAGTTTGACACATCTAGTTTGACAGTTTGATCTGAACTTCGTTCGACGGTACAGTCTTGTGCACCATTGCTAGATGTACAATAAATATCATATTTGTATGATAAAAGCAGCTCACTCGTTACAGGCACAGAAAAGGGACTGAAATAGAGGCTGCTAGTGTGTGTTTTTAGGGTGTTTTTCTTTCAGCAAAAAACTTTCAAAGACTTATTAAATATGAAAAGCACCACAATATGTCCCTTTTAAAAGTCTTAAAGTTTACCTGTCAAACCCTGAACCCTGAACAAGGGTGTTGAAGAAGAGGGGGATTAGCTTTGATGGATATTCACAAGTATCTGAATGAATCGGTGTTATACCCATACTGGTATAGGATATGAGGCTGATACCAGGCTAAAACAGGGTTTTGGTATTGGAGGAATTTCCCCAGTACTAAAACCAGATAACAAGAGCCTTGTGTAACACGTCAGAAATCAAAGCAAAGCCACTTGATTTTTACTGCATTTTTGACATGTAGAAACATGTTAGATACCGTATCTCGAATAGAGGAAATGGATTATATAAAGAAATACTGTATACTGTTCAGTAAAACTAATGGATTAGATCAATACTTGGTATCAGACGATAATTAAAGCTTTAGTTTTGGGAGAGTCGGAGAAGTGAACACATTCTAAGGTCTATTTTCATAACTTAATAAACATGAATGTCCTCAGAGGAAAACAGGGAAATCTGGGCTTACGTTTGGTTCACAGAAGGATTACGTTTTGATTTATGATCATGAAGATAGAATGATTCTAAGAATTACATTGTTTCCACAGTGTTTCCCACACATACATCCGCCACAGGCCCACCACAAATGGATTTCCCAAATGGATACAATAAGCACATTAATAATGTCTTGTCTTGCGTGTACTCAGTCCTTTCCACTTCTCAGACTGTGTGTATCGCCCGTTCCAGCTTGACACCAACACAAATAGCCTAAGAACCTGTATGAAGCACTGAATATGATTTGTAAACTACAGGCTCTGCAGTGTAAACAAGCCCCCCCCCCCCCCCCCCCCCCCCCATACGGCTCCTTTCAGCTGGGATTCAGAATCTGTATCTGCAGGGAGGAGGTGTTATTGGTGCTTCCCTCCCTTCTATGAATTCCTAGAAGTAAACTTAAGGGAACAGGTTGTTGTCCAGTCCTCCGTGGTGACGTGGCTCACGCACTCACACACATACATACACACATACACACACACATACACACACTCACTCACTCACTCACTCACTCACTCACTCACTCACTCACTCACTCACTCACTCACTCACTCACTCACTCACTCACTCACTCACTCACTCACTCACACACACACACACACACAAAAGTTTATCACCTTTCAAGACAGAATTCACAGAATTCTCTCACTACCTGACAGATATACAGTGAGAGTTCAAAAGCTTCCGGTTGACATTGAAAGGACTTATGGAAGAGGGCACTCGAGTGGTCGTGGAAGTTAATGAATCAACAAAGACCATTATGGGAGTCAGAGCCAGCAGCAAACGTGACCTTTAGTTGCCTGCCCCCCTCCCAGACCTGGTGTTTTTGTCCTGTGCTGAGTAATAAAAGAGGTTGTGGTTTTTTTGGGGTGGGGTGGAGAGTTGGTGGGTCGGGGGGGTGGCACGTGGTGGACTGTGTGAAGGGAGAGAGTCTCTGTCAGCTGACTTGAGTGACCGACCAACGGTGGTAATTCGACGCCCTGCTCCTGCCATGCTGCTGCCACTTGGTAAACCAACGAGGCCCTCTGACAGGAAACACTGCCCCCCCTTCCTGCCCTCCCTTCCCCCCTGCAGCCTCACTCAACCAGATTGAGCAGGCTCAGGTAGGGGGGGTGTGAAGAAGGAGGAGGAGGGGCGAGGGGTGTAAGGAGGTGAACACGAAGGCTCAAGAGTTCACACTAGATATCTGGATGATGATGATGACGTTAGTGATATAGCTATCGACAAGGCTCATAAAATAATAAAAGACTGGTGACTGAATGGTTTGAATAGTGTAGGATGCAATTGAAGAATATGTTTTCACGCCATGAGATTTTTATCTTCAGGTTTTAGCTATTGATCTTTAGATTTTTAATAGAATAGAAATCATAATTTTATTTATTTTGGATTTGCTGTGGTGATTTTCACGCTCACCGGCTACCAAACCATATATCAATAATTGAGCAATATATTAATAATTGACTACCTCAGACAAAGAACCATTTAACTCTGTTTGATGTTTTCTGATGTTGTATGTACATCTAACTATAAGGGAAGGAATCTCTAGGTGCGCTCTGTGGGTGTATTCCTATGGGCCCGGGGGAGTTCAGTGTCGAATTTGGTGCCAGATGGAGGCGCTATAAAATTACATTTACATTTAGTCATTTAGCTGATGCTTTTATCCAAAGCGACTTACAAGTTCTGTATGACAAGTCATCAGGAAGGGCACAACTCTATCAGCTGAGTAACAATGTTCATCAAAGTGTTGAGTGCTACAGTGTAGGTTAGTTTATTAGGACAAGTGCATGACAGTAAGGTTAGTTAGGGTTAGATTTAAATTAAACTTTTGAACCATAACTCTCAGAAACTAAATTATGTTTTTGTTTGTCACAACCATTTGTGTCTAGATAGATTTTCCACCATTTGCAACTTTGTCCAAATCAGTTTTTTCTCTACTCTAAGTCTGGATATTCCGATAGATCACAATTTTTATGTGAAATCAAGGCCTTTCAGACTTTCAAGCAGTGAAGTCAACCCTTTTTTTATTTTATTTTTTATTTTATTTTTAAGAACAGAATATGACAGAATATTTTTTTTTTATCCACTTTTTCTCCCATTTTCTATATTTTCTCCCATCCCAATTTCGTATCATCCAATTCAACCCTCCCCTGTCACGAACGCTGTTTCTTGCCTCCCACAAGCCGGCTGCAATGTGGACTAAGTCATACATAGCACAAGTCCCCTCCGGTACTTGAGGTAACAGCAGTCGCATCTTTTCACCTGCGCAGCTCGATCTCTCAGTGGCGAGGAGTAACGCATGGGAGGCTCACGCTGCCCCCGACACTTCCTGATTCTACTGCGCAGGCGCACCAACCGACCTGTAGGAGTCGCTGTCCACAACGCCCGATCCCCACCCATCAGTTTTCCACCCCCTAATACGGCCAATGTGTATTAGTATGAACGACCAGCTAAACTGAAAGCAATGTGGAGCGCTGGGCTCGAACAGGCAAGCCCAGCGTCTCCGTCATTCGTGACGAGCGCCTTGCCCACTACGCCACGTAGCCGCCCAGAATTGACAGGCTGTTATGTGGTGTTTCATTAAGCTTTGAAATAGTACAGTGAAAATGCGAAGCACTTCTTTTACCAAGTCGAAAGAACTTACTTTTTCAGATGTTTGCTATTCTATTAGGCTCGGACGATATTGAAAAAACAACGGTAAAATATATTATCGTACAAAAAAAACTGAAAAGACACATTTGTTGCAGCTTTTATTTTGAATTCTTGATTGTTGTAGACGCTAGCTTGACAGGCCTTTGCTACAAAGTCAACCTTACAATCTCAGAAGATTCAAGCATTTTGATTCCACCTTCCAATCTTAATTGATGAAGTGACCGGTGATTGACATACCGGTATAGTGCTGTAAATGAATACTTGACCACATGTCGCTGGTCACTGCATAGAACTATCCCCAACTGCCTTTTTCACATTGGAAACAACATAAACGTTATCTGCGGCTTCATGTTGCATATCAAGTCAAATCCAATGTGTTGTGTTTGCTTAGACCTGACTATGCCTTCTCAGTTGGTGATTGTTCTGTTGACGATGAGAGCCATTATCGTGAGTTATAATATACAAGCCTATATTCCATACAGGGCCCTTACACTTTGCTCAAATGCTATGGGAAGGAAGGGCTTATTAGGGGTGGGGGGGATCGATACAGCAATATATCACAATATTTTGCGTGCTGATATTTTATAAATACAGACGCCCAGTATCTGACATTATTTTATTAAATAAAATAAAAAGATGATGTGTATATATATTTTTATTACAGATGTTGGGGACATAATTTGCAGTTGGAAAAAAGGTAATAAATCGCAATATAATGGAATATATTGCAATATCGTGATATTACAATATTGTAACTCTAGTATTGTGATAATATCGTATTCGTGGGGCCTCTGGTGATTCCCACCCCTAGGGCTTATATTACAAAAAATGTCATCTCTTGGATGCTTTGTGCTATTGCAACCACATTTGGGGGACATGTGTAGATATGATCTCGGAGTGGCCGTGACAAAGTTGATGCCATTTGGCCAATAGGTGGCGCTGTAGCAGCATCATCACTTTAAATAGCCATAATGCTCCTGTTGTAATTTTGTAATTTTGTTCCCTCCCGAGAACAGTGCAAGAAGCACTTCCAGGGGCCAAGCAATCGGGCCGCTCCGAATGAGCACACGTTCCAAATGGCCTTGCTCTCCAAACGGGCACGCGCCCCCGAGGGCCAAGCAAGTGGCCCGTTCTGAATGGGCACTGCACTAGTTCAATACTAAAGGTATATCTCACTTTATTTAGACTTTTCAGTGGTTAATCCCCCCCCCCCACACAGTGCAGCTTTAATATAAAGCCAAGTAGTATTTTTCCAGGTCCAGGGTAGTTTTAATTCCCACCCCACTGGCTCCTATCCACTTTCAAACCGAAGGACAGTTTGTGCCTGAGAATAATGTCTTGTCCCCAGTCCCTGTGACTCACTCCCCTGGTCCGCGTGCTTATTTGATCATTTTGTTGTTAAGCCTCTCCTATTGCATACATAGGGTAGAAGAGCCAGTATGATATTTATGCTTGAAGGAGATGTTTAGTTCCCGTAAATTCAGATGAGAATAAACAAGAAGATTAACTGTTTGCAGGGAGTGCAGAGAGAGAGGCTGGCTATCTCCCTGTTGCACTGGGAACACAATGTGCTGCAAGGATCCTGTTACAACCATGTTTATCACTCTCTGCACACTGATTGGTGGAAAGCATAGAGGAAGGAATCCTGGCTGCACGCCCCCCCCCTGCCAATGAGGCCTCTGCTGTGCTCTTAATGTGTGGGTCTCTGACTTTACTGTGGGGGCCAAGTGATCTGTGTATGCATGTGCATGCACGCACACGCCTGTGTGTGTCGATGTGCGCAGGACTGTGTGTGTGAGTGTGAGTGTTTGGACAGGCTCAATGCATCGCTAGTTCTTGGAAGAACCCCTGAGTTGCTGAGAATTCCTGTGATTGCTCGCAAAAACAAATTCCACAAATCAGCCTGTGACTGAAATCGACCAATGACAAGACAGGCTTTGGGAGTGAGGGTGCTGTTTCAGGAAGTAGGGCTGTGGAAAGGCTAAAAGGAGTGACTGAATGGGGAGGGGGTGGTGTTTAAGGGTGGTTGTTTATGTCAAGTTGGTATCGCCACTAGACTCACTGCTCTCACCCTTTTTCTCTAGACTCTTATCTATCATCTTCCCTATCGGCTTTCGTTTAAGGTTTTCAAGTTCAAACAAGCTATCCCAAAAGCAGCTCTCACACTTTAGACTGTGCCAACAATTCAAATTTGCTTCGTAATTTCATGCGTTTTAGTTTATGCAGTCTGCCTTTTCCTATGCAAATTGTGTTTATATTGTGTTGTTTATATGAAAGGAAAATCGGGTCAGGTAAGGTGTAGCCATTCCTCTTGTCCAGTGTCCAAACGTGACTTATTTGTACAGTTTTAACAGAGATAATAATAATAATAATAAACTTTATTTGTATAGCACCTTTCATACAAGAATTGCAGCTCAAAGTGCTTCACAGCAGTAAAAAAAGACAAGATTGGCATAACATTTACAAAAAAGTGCAGACTTAAAATAAGTAGATAGCAGCATAATAGACAAAGTCAAGGTAAGGCATAGAACATTAAATCGTTTTTCATATTAGGATCGAACATCTTAATAGGCCTCTTTGTTTACGGTTTGATTATCACTGATACAGATCGTTTTAACTTTAGTTTTTGTGATTTAGGATCACAGGGACTTGAACCCACAGTATCCTTTCAACTTTAGCTTTTGTGATTTGTGATAGCAGAATAATCTGAATCAGCCTGATTTAATAAAGGATTTAATATTGTATTATATAGTTATATAACTCAATATATTGTGTATTGTTGTGCATAGTGTGTGTTGTCTCATGTGCCAAAGACAACTTTCCATGTTATCTGAATCTGAATAAGTAATCTGAATATTATTAAACGATAAACAACATCCTTTAGGACAGTTCATGTTCATTTAGCACAGGCTATGTCAAATTATGTTTGCCTTTACCCTGGTTTTACCCTAAAGCATTTTCTTCAAGTCTGATTGACTTGACAAGAAGACCCTCCTGTTAAATGATTGTCCCTCTCTACGTCTGTCATTCCTGTAAGATAGACCTAGGGGCCTATGCATTCTCTCTCGGTCATTCCTGTAAGATTGACCTAGGGGCCTATGCATTCTCTCTCTCTGTCATTCATGTGAGATATACTGGGGTCTATCCATTCTCTCTTTCTGTTATTCATGTAAGATGGACTGGGGCCTATGCATTCTCACTCTCTCTGTCATTCCTGTAAGATAGACTGGGGCCTATGAATGATCTCTCTGTCATTCCTGTAAGATAGACTGGGGCCTATTAATTATATCTCTGCCATTCCTATAAGATATTGTAGGATCAAGAAAAGAGGGCGGGGCTCGATATAGGTCAATTAGCTGGTTGTAGTCCATTAACGGCCTATGGCTGTTACATGCACAGCCTTTTACCTTGTACCCTTGATATATATATTTCCAAGTGCAGTTACACATTATTCAACCATTTCAATAGGCAGACTAACACTGATGGAAAAATTACTGCACATAGTGACAGTCACAGCATAGTCTTTGTCACAGAAACATTTCATATTGTTTTACCAAAAATTTAGTAAAGGTCTAATTTTGGACAGTGAGTTAACCAAACAGGGAATAACATCTTCATATAAAAAAACAACAACACTGACTGCTCCACCAAAAGCAATGACAAGAATGTCGGTTAGGTATCTATTTCCAGGTCCCCTGAAATACACTCGGACAGACCCCATGTTTACCAACATGGGCTGTTTATAGGCTCAATCAGGTGGTTGGAAACAAGCTCAAACTGTCCCCAGTGTTTGGGATGTGCACGGGCATGGACAGCCTTGGACTTGAATCTGTTTCTAACCTCTCCACACTCCTCCTCCTCCTCCTCCTCCTCCTCCTCCTCCTCCTCCTCCTCCTCCTCCTCCTCCCTCCTCTAACCAGGGGATATGAACTCCTGTGTTTATTCTGCCTCTCTGAGGGCTGTGTCTGAACCTGAAGGGCTGAGGTGCTGTTGCCGGTAGCAACCTCCCGTTCCTCGCTCGCTGGGAGCGGTTGAGGGCAGGGAACGCGGAGCAGTTCAGTTCTGAGCCTCACTGCGCTCTCTCTCTCTCTCTGTCTCTCGCTCTCTCGCTCACTCGCGCTCTCTCTCTCTCGCTCTCTCTCTGTGTAGGCTAAAGGTCTTCTCTGTCAACAGCACCCTGTCAAACCGGCCGCCAGCCATTAGCACTCCAAGATGTCAGTCCTGGGGCCTTTTTCACTGCAAACGTCAGTGTCGTGGAGTGGATGTTCATATTGTCTACTCTAGATTCTAGTGGCAGGAAATAGGAAATGTCACTTTTTCATCCGCCAGCGACTCGTAAATTATTCTACCATTTTAACAACGAGTGCAGTTAGTCATAATTTAGTAATTTAGCTGACGCTTTTTCCCTTTTTTTTTTATCTACTTTTTCTCCCATTTTCAATTTTTCTCCCATCCCAATTTCGTATTGTCCAATTCTACCCTCCCCTGTCTCGAACGCTGTTAGGCCATGCCTCCCACAGGCCGGCTGCAATGTGGACGAAGCCTTGCATCACGTGTCCCCTCCGGTACACGAGGAGGCAGCCGTCGCATATTTTCACCTGCACAGCGCGATCTCTCAGCGGCAGGGGTCTGCGTGGGAGGGACACGCCGCCCCCGTTGCTTCCTGATTCTCCTGCGCAGGCGCACCAACCGACCTGTAGGAGTCGCTGTCCACAACGTCCGATCCCCACCCACCAGCTTTCCACCCCTATCACTGCCAATGTGTGTTAGTATGAACAACCAGCCAAGCTGGTAGCAATGCCGAGAGCTGGGCTCGAACCCAGCAACTCCTGCATTAGTGGCGAGCGCCTTGCCCACTGCGCCACTTAGCCGCTGACGCTTTTTTCCAAAGTGACTTACAAATTGTGAACAAGTCAGCAGGAGGGGTACACCAGGGTAAGGTGGGATTGTTCGTCGAACTTGAGAGCTACACAGTAATAGTAATAGTACATAATGAGTACATAGTAATATAGACATATTAGGTTATTTTATTTATTTTTAAAATTTCAGATATTGATTGAAGAGGAGTGTTTAGTCAACGGTGGGACATTTAGCAGGTTTTCAGGTTTCCTGACTGATGGGAAGTTTGTTCCACCATTGTGGAGCGAGGACATTGAATAGCCTGCTTCGCTTTGATGACCCGTAAATTTCCCTCTCTGATAAATTCCTTTTCCCCAGCTGTATATCTGATTCCCATTAATTCCTAACGGCATAATTTATGGGTGCGATCTAGTCAGTCACATGCATCTCCATATAGTATATCGCCTGAAGAATTCTGCCCATTGATTTTCAGGACACAGCCATTTGATGAATGGGGCTTTACAATCATTCCACACATGAATTGATTAAATCAATCAGTCCAGAATACTCTCTGAAGTGATACAAATGGTTGAGTAATGTGTAACTGCACTTGGAAATGGTAAAAATAAAGGTAGAAAATATGACGGAATTATTTACTCTCGTTGCTCGTTGGCCATGTTCCCAAAACACCTTCCCACCAAAACCTGTGAATGTCCGCTAAGGCACCGAATTTACATGACAGTAAGAGCAATGATTGGTTAGAAACTAGCTATCGTGGTATCGGTGGTCATGGAAACGTCACAAGCCAGCGGTGAAAAACCTATGTACCGGTATGCTGAAACATTACAGGAACGTACTGAAACTAAAGAAAGAAAGCGTTAGAAAGAGATTTTGGGGAAAACGTTCCCTGGCACCGTGACATCTCCATGTGACTGACGAATGTGAATTGAATAATCTTCACTCTCCTTGTGTGTGTGTGTGGTGTGTGTGTGTGTGTGTGTGTGTGTGTGTGTGTGTGTGTGTGTGTGTGTGTATTTCCCCCAGGCTGTGTGCTCTAGTGCAGGACAACTATGGGATGTTCAGTGTAGTTCAGCTCCACACCCTGCCCTGCGAGGACCACCTCCACCAGTACAGCAGCAGGTGGCAGGGAAGAACCTGCGTGTTGAGAGCCATTAAAGTGGTCCAGCGGGTCACTCGAGAAAGGTGAGACCCACCAGACCCCCCCCCCCTAACTTTTCACCTGAATCTTGAAGCCCCTTGACAGGTCGGTTTTCAGGTTTTGAACGACTTTGTTAGTTGATTAGTCTTTTTTTAAGCACTAGATCTAAAGAGGTCCCCCTTCTGCATGACTGCATGTGGGAAACGTAATTTTACAGATTTGTTGATGAAATCAGACAAATTAGGCTGAGAATTTCTTTTGATCTAATCTAGACCCCATAGCCCTCTCAGACAACAGCCCTGGGCTAATGCCTGTGATACCCAACTTCTGATATTAAAACTCCAGAAAAATGGCCCTAGGCTCAGGAACCTTGGTGCCTCTGGAAACTGTGAAAACAGGTGTGAATATTAATCATGCCATATGTGTGTGTGTCCTAAATGATAACCAAGCCGTGACTTGTAAAGTGCCCTCACGTCACCTCCATAAAGCTCTTATCATAATGCATTTTACAATTGAATGATAACTAAAATGTTTGAAATAAATTGAAGGAATTGAATTGAAGGAAAATATTGCCTGATCATGCCGGCCTGTCGCTATAGTCCCACGGTGTTTACATGTAAAGTGATGAAGCACACACACTACGAGGCCCTGCTTAGTTTCCATAGTCAGAAGGAGCCCAGATTAGCAACAGTTAGGAGAACTGGTGTGGGGACATTTTAGAGACACTCCAGGGGTATGTTTACATCTACATTCACATCCCCCGTATTCCTCATACCAGACAGCGTGCGATGTCCCTCAAGGTTGTCTGCGGTCAGATCATGATGGTTACCTACAGGTGCCATAGCCAACAGGTGAGCAGGATCTGATCAGGTCAAGTGGAAAAACACAAGGAGTCATTTTTCAGTTTGCAAGAACGCCCCTCCTCTCATTACCTGCCACGCCACTGACAACATTTGTTTTGGATCCTTGTCGTTTTTTAATAGCACGACCCTGTGTGTGACAGAGCGGTGAAAGCCCAGCTCCATGCTGTACAGGCTGAGCTCAGAGAGTTAGCTGAGTGAGTCTGTTGGTGTGTCTGTTGGTGTGTGAGCTCATCCCTGACGGCCTCGCCGGACCAGAATGGGCTGCAGAGCCAGTTCCCTACAAAGGAGGCTGTGATTATAGTGTTGGGGTTAGTGACTAACAGGTTCTTAACCACTGACAGACAGCGCCAAGATGAAGATGCATTAGTAAGTGGCCCACCCTGAACCCAACAGGCAGAACAAGAGACACAGATGCACAAGTTTTGTTTTTGAAGTTGGAATTGGCCCTTTATTTTCCTCAACAAAATATCTACTTCTTGAACCTTTACACAGCATATCAGATACCTATGCTTGTTCTTGGATCTCATGTAGCACATCACATAAAGTCTAACACAATCACACACTATCATTATCTATTGTTTATTATTATTATTATTATTATTATCATCATCATCATCATCATCATCATCATCATCATCATCATCATCATCATCATCATCATCATCATCATCATCATCATCATCATCATCATCATCATCATCATCATCATCATCATCATCATCATCATCATCATCATCATCATCATCATCATTCCCTCCCTGTATTTCTCTCAATTGTTACCACCTTCAACACCTATTGCATGCCTGGTCATCCTGGTCGGGAGGATCTCATTGGATTGACCGTCTCATGTTTCTTCCATTTTTTTCGTTCCTATAAAGGTTTTTTCAGTTTTTCCCTCATCTTCATTGAGGGTTGAGGTCAGGGGGGTGTTGTTCCATTGTGGGCTTGTGAAGCCCACTGAGACGTGTCATGTGATTTGGGCATATTCAAATTAACGTGACCTGACTGAGGTTGAGGGAGTGTTGACCGGGAGAAGCGTGATGAAACCCTAGAAGGTCAAATAATGAGAGTTACTGCTAGTATCACTGTTTTTGCGTGACAAGAGTATTGGGATTTACAGTGGGTGTGAGCTGCATGTCCCACCCTTCAGTATATGAGAGCCTGCTTGTAAAAAAAGGTGCGTGTGCGCGCGTGTGTGTATTTGTGAGCTTGTCTTCCTTGTACCAGCCCGAGCATGCTCTCTGTTGATCCTATGAGACCTAGAGAGATCTCAGATTCAATGGAAGTGAAACTGGCTGTGAAATCTTTCTCCCCCCATTTGCGTCAGTTATTCTCTTGTTTTTCTTGTTCCTTTTCACACAACGCCCCCCCCCCTCTCTCTCTCTCTCTCTCTCTCTCTCTCTCTCTCTCTCTCTCTCTCTCTCTCTCTCTCTCTTCTTCTTCAGATGCACCAGGCTTTTCAACTTGATCGACAGCCTCTGGCCCCCACTGGTGCCCCTTAAAGTACACGGAGATACACCCAGCTGTGTAGGTTTGCAAACCTTGTAGGAGAAATTGCACATTCCTCTGTGGCTCTCAGCCAAGGACTGTTTACTTGTATTCATATTTTCATATTGTAATGCCACTGATATGTTGCATTACCTATATTTTTTATTGTCTTTCTATCCCTGCCTATACCTGTACCTCCCCTCGCCTGTGCGGAATATCTCATCTAAACAAATTCAGTCTTAAAGGGATAGTTATGATATTTGGAACCCTAGCCCTATTTGCTGCTTACCAATGATCATGTTGATCGGTAGAGTCCTTCCTCGTGCCGTTTCTCATACCGGCTCTGGCTAGTTGGCCACAAACCAATGCAAAGTCAATGGGGGTCACGCTCCTGCCTGTACAAGCTGGCTGAGGCTCACTGAAATGTACCGTGTGTGCAAAGCCTCAGTCAGCTTGTACAGACAAGACGAACCTTTATGGGCCCATAAAAGCACTGCCCTATTCACTGCTTGTGTAGTAGCGACATCATACATTTGAGACTTCTCACTCTGATTCCTTGCTATAGCAGAAAGTGGCGCATGTTCACTCATTGACTCACCTGTCCTGTGGCTCAGGGATAACACATGTGCATTCTTCAAATGTGTGGCATTCCCCTTTAAGTGCATTGTTTAAACTTGGGATTTCGATTTGTATTCTAGTATGAAAACTTGAGATTTAGGCTTCCTACACAGGTCTGGAAGGAAAAGCACAGAGGAGTCTGAATAAATAATTGCTAATTTAACAACACGCCGACAGTTTAGACATCTCATTTGGAACTCTTGTGGCGTTTTCCTTTTGTATAAATGGTAAATGGCTGCATTTATATACAATTTGTTCCTCACATTTTACCCATTCACACACCGACGGTGGAGGCAACCATGCAAGGTGCCAACCTGCTCATCGGGAGCAATTAGGTCTTGCTCAAGGACACTTCGACGCGCTGCCCGGGAGGAGCGGGAATCGAACTGGGAATCTCTGGATAACCAGACGACTGCTCTACTTACCAAGCCACTGTCGCCCCCATATAGATTGATCCTAATTTAAATCCTCCTCTATTGTAGGAGAGCAGAGCTTCAGGACCAGCTCCTAGTTTCTGCTACCTGCTGTCTGGCCAGGAGCGCTCTGTGGAACCTATAGAGGACCAGAGCGTTTCCCCTCTGTATCTTCCTCCCACTCAAAGAACTCTACGAGATATACTGCAGGTAGGAAAACACAAACACACATCCTGGGGGAGCAAACGGAAATATCAGGCAGATACATGCCTTTTTATTACAAATCTGTATTAGCTGTATCAGCCCGCCAACATTAACATCTTTCAGAGCAGAAATATCGTTACCATATTAAACTCGAGATGGCAAGGAATCCATAGATACCAATATCATGCTAGCTAAGCTTACCAGTAAAGGGGATAAATATTTCACCAAAGTGTAGCAATTATCAATTTATTTAATAGTACAATCATGTTTTTGTAAAATAAATAAATAGAACAAATTAAAATAAGTAAATACCGGTAGTTAATTTAATTTATGTATCCTTATATTATTTGGTCATTATTTTTTCTTCAAAATGTAAAGGTATTAAATATTGGCACAAAATGATGTGCTATCGGCAGCTGTAATTCAACATTATCTGTATCGGTATCCATCTTTAAAAACCTATATCGGTCTACCATCAACACATACACATACATACATGACAATAATCTAGAATCTGTGTCCTCTTTCAGAGTGAGCTCCAGAGTCACAGATGCAGCTTTGTTGCTACTGTTGTATACAAGAGAATGGAGGTAAAATAAATGCATGTTTCATTTTATTATAGCTTTGCTCACATCCACAGCTCCATAATATTACTGGTGTAGCTGAATCAATGCCTCCTGGTACCATTTAGTAGTAATCAGTTAGAGATCACTATAGTGATAAGAGGCACCTCTGACGTAGGGACTAACCTGTGTGTGTGTGTCTGTGTGTGTGCGTGTGCGTGCGTGTGTGTGTGTGTGCGTGCGCGCGCCTATATACGGGGGCCCAGGCATTCTTTACCATTGATCAGTGAAACCTTTACACTTTGACCAATATATGAGATAACAACTGAGAACAAAGCTGTTGGACTTTGCCACTCACTCACTCCAGCACAGCCCTTTTTTTCTTATGTCAATGTTGTGGTCATCCGGTGACTGAATCATAGAAGGCAGAACACTTTTTATTTGTTACTCATTTATACTTTTATTTGACTGGATCATTTGATAACGTATATATCTTAGCTGTGCTTCATACGCTCTGATATCCCTTATCTAATAATTTTTTTTAAATAATTTTTCTCTCGCTCTCTCTGTCTCTGTCTCTCTCGCTCTCTCTCTCACTATCTTTCTCTCGCTCTCTTTCGCTCTCTTTGTCTCGCTTTCTCTCTCCTCTCTCGCTCTCTCTCTCTCCCTCTCTCGTTCTCTCTGTCTCTCGCTCTCTCTGTCTCTCTCCTCTCTGTGTCTCGCTCTCTCCTCTCGCTCTCCTCTCTCTCGCTCCCTCTCTCTTGTCTCTCTCTCTCTGTCTCTCTCCTCTCCCTCTCTCTTCCTCCCTCTCCCTCTCCCTCTCCCTCTCCCTCTCTCTCCTCTCCCTCTCTCTCCTCTCCCTCTCTCTCAGAGTGAGGTATGGCTGGTGCTGACAGACCCCAGCCTTCAGGAGGAGCAGCAGCCTGAGGGGCCACACAAGCGAACAGTGGCCCTGTGCGTGAGCACTTCCTGCGTGCTCACTTCCTCTCTTGTCGAAGCGTTAAACTCCCCCACCGCTTGCCGCTTGTCATTCAGGGATGCTGTCAGAGAACATGGTATTGTGTTTGCTGTTGTTTCGCACCACAGTAGACATGCCTGCGCCGGACATCCTATCTAGTTTCATGTTGATTCGGTAGTCTTCACCCTGTCTGTGTGCGTCTTTTAAAGTACCACTTTGCCAATTTTCATATCATATCTCTTATGTATTCAACATAGTACGAAATGTTTTACTCGTGTCAGTACTTTCTTTATCTCAAAGGTGGGCTCTATTCACCACCTGAAATGAGGGAGTCATGGGCTGGGCAGCAGCGTCAGCACGAAAGACTACAGCACTAGTGAGGTGTACATTTGTAGAAAAGGTCATTTGAAAATGTAAGAAAACCAACTCTGTAGTCTTTGGTGCTGCTGGCCAACCCGCGACTGTGTTATTACGGCATAGGATTTGGGATTGTGAACAGAGTCCCGTGTCTAGGATACAGAGAGTACTGACTAGCGTTAACCCTTTCACAACCACACTACGTAAGGGATAATGTATAGCTACGAGGTCATTGTCGCAAAATAATTGACCGACACGGAGTTTAGAACACCGAGGCGCCGCGCCGAGGTGTTCTAAACGCAGTGAAGGTCAATTATTTTGCGACAATGACCGAGTATAGCTATGCATTATCCCGCTTATTACATGGCTCACTTACTAACAATATACCTAATTCATTTTACACCATCGACAAGACGAGATCAAATGCAGACGCAGTTGTTCTGTGGCTCCTCTGTCATCATCGCCGGCAGCCGGTCTGATTGCACTGATGAGTGCAGCTGTGCATATGCTGAGCAGCTTTCGTGACTGCGACCAAAATGCTTGATTGTGATTGGTCAATAGCGCTCTGTTACCCGTATCAGCGGTCATTATTGCGCGTTGCCCATGGCAGCGGTCAGTTATCGAGAAATAATTCACTGCTGTCAGGGGCAACCGAGCGCTATTGACCAATCACAATCAAGCATTTTGGCGAATGTTAAAACGCCATGTAATAAAGAAGGTTAACCGTCTGTAGTGTGGTAGTGAAAGGGTCAACCCTTTGTTGTGTGGCAGTGAAAGGGTTAACCTTCTGTATTGTCGCAGTGAAAGGGTTAAACGTTTGGTAGTGAAAGAGTTAAAGTGTATAATAAGCAAGTCATATACTACGACGGATACAAAGAGATTCGGTTGGAAATAGGCGAAGTGGTCCTTTTTTTTGGGCCAGGACAACCAGTTTACAGCTCAACACCACGGTTTCCCCTCAACATCTAGGTGCTCTCCTGTGTGTGGAGCAGACGGTGGTCCGGCTTCACAGTGCGGAGCCTGAGGGCAGTATGAAGTGTCTGGCCAGGCCAGAGTTACCATCACACTCCCTGACCCAGGCCCACGCCTTGCCCCAGCCAGTGAGGCTAGATCCCCTGGGTCCCGACGCCACGCCCAACTCCCTCTGTACGCTCACAGGTCAGTACTCTCATCCATTGAAGCCTGTATTTTTCGTTTCCTCTGAGTATTTCTTCCAGAGAGCTTTTGGCCAGTGTGTTGTTTTTCATACAGAAAGAAACCCATTTTTTTTTTTTTTTTGTTTATGGCTGTGCCCTCATGTATTTGTTATTTGGTGACAGGCTCTCTTGTGGTTTTCGTGGCATTGTTTTTCTGCCGTTAGTCATTCACAGTATCCTCGAGCTGTCAGTTCTTTGAAGCCTTTGAGACTCGAAGGAATTTCTTTTTAGAATGCAAACACATGAAAATGTGGTGGGTTGGTATGAATACTTTATAATTTGTCACTGTTCAAGTTCAAGTTCTTTAATAGTTGTCATACAGAAGTACAGAATACTTTCATACAAAATGCTTCTTACTGTTACGCTCCAGAGACTGTGCTAGACAAGATAGTATCAAATAACATAATAACATAATATAGCATGAATTTAGAAGAAGAATGAGGTCACAGTTGTTCGGTATAGACATATGTACAATGTTCTGAGTTACCATATAATATACAATACACAATACTATGCAGTGTACTAATGTACAGTACTATCTAGTGCAAAGCAGAAGTGGGATGAGGTACAATTTTAGGTACAATTTACAGTAAGGTGTACGAGTTGTAGTGCAATCCTTCATCCATAAATATAAAGTGTGGGGAGTGGGTGCTACAGTGTGTTTGTTTAAAGTGGGTGTGTGCTATAAAGTGTGTGTAGTGGGTGCTACAGTGTGTTTGTTTAAAGTGAGTGTGTGCGTGTGGATGTGTGTGCTATGTGTGTTTGGTGGTTGTTGTTGTGTAGTGTTCATTCATTGTTCGTTTAGCAGCCTGATGGCCTGGGGATAGAAGCTACTTCTGAGTCTTTCTGTGCTCGCCTTGAGACTCCTGTGTCGCTTGCCTGACGGCAGCAGTTCAAAGAGGCAGTTGTTCGGGTGGCTCGAGTCCTTAATAATTCTCTTAGCCTTCCCCTTGCAACGCTTGTTGTAAATGTTCTGGAGAGTGGGGAGCCCCCCTCCAATTGTGCGTTCGGCTGAACGTGTCACTCTTTGTAGTCTGCTTTGGTCTTTTGCAGTGCTATTCCCAAACCAGGAGGTGATGTTGCCGGTCAAGATGCTCTCTATTGTACATGAGTAGAAGTTCTTAAGGATCTTCTGGCTGACTTGGAACTTCCTTAGGCGCCTGAGGAAGTAGAGGCGTTGTCGTGCCTTCTTCACCACACTGTTAATGTGTATGGTCCATTTCAAGTCCTCGGATATGTGGGCTCCGAGGTACTTGAAGCTGTTGACTCTCTCAACCGGTGCCCCGTCGATGCTGAGGGGGCTGTAGTCCTTGACCCCCGACCTCCTGAAGTCCACAATCATCTCTTTTGTTTTGCTGACGTTCAGGGAGAGGCTGTTTTCCTGGCACCATCCCGCCAGGACCTTGACCTCTTCCAGGTAGGCCCTCTCGTCGTTGGCAGAGATCAGGCCCACCACCACTGTGTCGTCAGCAAATTTGACGATTGTATTGCTACTCCGCTGAGCCACACAGTCGTGTGTGTACAGGGAGTAGAGGAGGGGACTCAGAACACAGCCCTGGGGGGCCCCTATGTTGAGGGTGATGGATGAGGAGGTGCAGTTGCCTGCTCTCACCACCTGGGGTCTGCCAGTCAGGAAGTCCAAGACCCACTGGCAGAGGTCATAGCCCAAGCCCAGGTCCCTGAGCTTGGCTATGAGTATGGAGGGGACCCCTTATGTTTAAAAATGTTAGTATTTTTGCTTGCATTTAAAATCTGATTTCACAGCGATGTATTGGTTAGGAACTCATGCATGTCGTATCAGAGTAGACCCTTGTCACAGCAGCCATTTTCACTCGTCACAGAGGGGTGAACAAAGGGATATGGTTAATTATTCTATACCTATGATTACCCCTTTCTTTACTCATCTATGACAAGTCAAAATGGCTGCTGTGAAAAGGGTCTATTCACATTAAACCCGCTCCCTTGCTTTGCCGCTAAGCGCAGTAACGTTGACTTTATGATTGTGACAACCGTGTAACAACCATCATCATCTTGTACATGTGCAGGGAATAAAGAGTAGGCTGAATCAGATGGCGATCTGCATCTGTAGACCCATGTCACAGAAGAGAGCAGAGGTTATACTGTGAACCCACTGGTCCGAGTCCCACTGGCCATATGTGTTTGATCAGCTGGGCTGAAAAATATAACAAATGCAAATCATCTTCTTCTCTTGTTTAAGCACATTGTATCCTCTGGCAACTGGCCAGTATAAAATCCTCAGACCGGAATCTGCGAGGTGGTTTTCTTTTTATCAGTTGGAAATTCTGTATCTTGCATAAGGTTCTGCGTTTATATGTTTCGTGGGGCTGTGTCTCGGGCTGTCAAGCGAGGTGGTGTTTGAGGAGGGAGTAAATGTCTCTAGTCTTATTTATCACTAGCATCTCAGATAAAAATGCAAAAAAGCTTTTTCTCCCCCTCGCTCACATACACACAACATGCACGCACATTCGTTCGCCTACGCATTACACACGCACACAACCTTAATATAAATCACTTTCAGTACTGGACCAAATTGTGTCAGCTAGGCCTGAAATGGGATACTCCACCCATGTGAAGAATCCATAAACTGGGAGTCATTTGAGTCCATCCAAAAAGCGCTCCGCACCAGTGCCTTGCGGTGGAAGCAGAAATGATAAGCATTTAGTTAGCAATGCTTGTGCAAATCGTTTGCGGGCCTAAAACCATGTCTCTGAAAATGTACTGTTTCACAGCATAGTTGACTATATGGAAGGACTTTTAAGTTCTCAGAGACATGACTGTTTTGGCCCCTGTTGACTTCCACTAGTGTTGCTACTGAATGCTAATAATTTCTACTTTGAAACATCTAAAAGAGAGAACTCCATGCACACTGTCTTTTTGGTGGACTAAAACTACTCCAAATTTGTGATGAATCCACTAACCCCCTAAAAATAGGTGCAGTGTGCCCTTTGACATTTGATAGGGCTAGGCTAGCCCCGTGTGATTCATGCTGGTGGTTTTCGCCTTTTGCCTGCAGGTGTCATCGTCGGTGTGGACGAGAGCACGGCTTACTCCTGGCCCGTCTGCAGTCGGTGTGAGAGCGACCGCTTGGAGGCGTCACCGGAAAGAGCGTAAGTCCTCAGGTGACTTTAGATTGATGTCATGGTGACTGGCTGCCAGTATAATGACTTGTGTCTGTCTTTTTACCACAGTCCAGCGTTCCGCTGCGTTTTTTGTGACACGGTGGAGGAGCCGACCATTAAGATGCAGCTTGAAGTATTCCTGAGTTCCTCACTTAGTAACTGTACTCTGAAAGTAAAGGTGAGAAGGAATTTGTCTAAGTTTCTTTTGTTTTCCCCACTGAAACTCCACATATAAACCATCTCAAAGTGTGCAAAGAAATAGCCTCAATATTTTGCACTGCGCTGACAATAAAACTCTAAACAAAACTAGAAAACAAACAGATTACGTATAAAGAAATGTTCTACTGCTCTGAGCTGCCTTCTTGCCATATCTTGTAGGACCAGTGTTTGAGATAACAGTGCATTAGCTCAAAATAGAGCATAGGAAGCGCTGATAACCACGTATCCTCTTAATATCAAGGTGAAATCTACATTTTAGAAAGAAAGAAAAAAGAAAAACACTGCTTCGACTTCTGCAAACCTGTACTTTTCATGTTGTATATTATGTGAGAATGCAATTGGGAGAAAGTCAAGAGTGAGATTCATTGACCATATTCACACAACATCCATTTTGCTGTTATATCATGCTCAGGTTGGTATTCCCTGTTCCCAAGGTAATAATTTAAGTGGATGTACAAGGAAATACATTTCAGGACACTTTAGGCAGATTGTGTTGTTATTATTCTACAGATATTTCCTACACACCTAGAGAGAGAGAGAGAGAGCTCTCTGGTTGATATTACCCTACTGCTAACATTCCAATGCACTTGTTTCACAGTTGCAGCAAAATACCATTTCATCTGTCCTGAACTCTGTGGCCTCTGAGGTGAGTGAGGAGGGTTTGCCAGTTATATAACACCTGATTATACTGTACCTGCCTCTCACTGAACTGCATGTCGATCCTTTGTCAATAGAATACCTGGTCATACTGTACCTGCCTCTCACTGAACTGTACTGTGTGTCGATGCTTTGTCAATAGAATACCTGGTCATACTGTACCTGCCTCTCACTGAACTGTGTGTCGATCCTTTGTCAATATAATACCTGGTCATACTGTACCTGCCTCTCACTGAACTGTACTGTGTGTTGATGCTTTGTCAATATAATACCTGGTCATACTGTACCTGCCTCTCACTGAACTGTACTGTGTGTCGATCCTTTGTCAATATAATACCTGGTCATACTGTACCTGCCTCTCACTGAACTGTACTGTGTGTCAATCCTTTGTCAATATAATACCTGGTCATGCTGTACACTGAACTGCACTGCGTGTTGATCTCCTGTCCCCAACTCCTTGGTCATCTGTCCATGCCATACTTGCACTGATAAGGCCTGAGTCATGCAGATCATTAATGCAATTGGAAGGAATTTACAACCACAACACTGATAACATTATTATCTAACATCTCGCACATTGATTACTGATGCTCGGAAATTGCAGTACTTTTCTGGCATGTTAGAAATCAATTTAGAAGAAACCAAGAAATAACAACCCCTGATAATAACTGCAGTTGACGCATTGCGGTCTTATACCAAATGACGGGTAGTAAATAAATATCCTGTAAAAGTGTGTTGAATGTAGTTGTAATGTGCAGTAGGCCAGCAGAGAGGTACTGACGGGCCATCTGTTGCAGCGCCCAGGTTGCGAGGTGGAGAATGTGCTGGGGAAGGAGGTGGGGCCCCTCGCAGTGTACGTCTGCGTCGTCACCAGGAAACCTGCCCTCTGGATGGGCCTGGAAGAGATCTGCCTCTGAGGCTGTCGGGTGAGGAGCTAATGAAATCAATCCCTGGGCCTCAGTTTGGTTCCAAGGATCTGTATGCTGGACCTTGGTCAGAGCTTTTTAGGCCCCTTTGCGAAGGCCCCCCTGCTTGAAGTGAATTGGCTGGAGGAGGAACACAGGGTCTGTTTGTGTGTTCAATGATATGTGATCCTGTGGACCTGGAGTTGACAGCCCAAGGGTAGACCAGAGGAGCATCATCTGCTAAAAACCAGCCCACGTGGTCCAGCGACTGACTGTTGAATGTGCGCTGTAAATAGACTCAGATTCTGAGTGTTCTGCAAGACTATCCCAAGTGTTCCTTGAACTTATGCTGTACACTTTGTTTGTATTTAAGAAATGTGCTGCTAGATACTGTCAATAAAACCTGCACTGTTACGGACTGCTTTTTATTCCGCATTATTCTAGTGGTTTCTATTTGAGAGAAGTTGGTGTTATTTTGAAGTTTCAGATCCTGCAGTAACTTTCAACATGCCAAGTCAGCTAAACTATAGCCTGATTCTCACAGACCACTTCCTCTTAATCAAACAGAACTCATAGACCAGGCCAATCTTTTCAGCAATTTTATTACAGATTCCATAGACAAATATTTCAAGGTTTTATACAAACTATATAAAAGATCATGCTCTGGCTCTTATACAAAGTTGGGAATTATAAAACATGTACCATATCAGGTATAAAGACGTGTAAATGAAGTGGTAAAATAATTTAATATAGAAAAAAACACATTTCCCAAAAAAGATTATGGCAGCAACATGAAATATTTCCAGTGCCATTAGGGTAAGCTTAATATTATGCATCTGTTACAGATGGTAAAACGAAATGTCTGTGTTGAGGTATGTCTTCCAAATGTCAGTTCACACGTGACAAGTTAATTTGTCACCGACTGTCCGCACCCGTAGACCCCGCGAAGGAGGGGTTGGGCATCTGCTTGAAGAAGTCCCTCAAACCACCGAGCTCTCGTGTGAGCTTGTCGATAGTTTTGTGAAGTCTGTCGTTCTCAGCACCCAGTTCAAGCATCTTGTGCGCCGTATCCACGTTGCGTTGTTTCGCTTTATCCCTGCTCTTCCTGACAGCAATGTTATTCCTCTCTCGTCTCTGACGATACTCGTGGCTGTACCTGTCGAGCGACTTCTTCCCTTTCTCCTTCCCCATCTTCCGCGGGGACGAGTGGGCCGAGCTGGCGGCGGAGAGGGGCTCCGGGGTGGTCGGGGGCGTCGGCTGGCCCCCCATGGGCAGGCTGACGGAGGTCTGAGCGCAGGTCTCGATCTGGGACGGCAGGGACGAGGACACGTCGCTGTCGCTCCAGCAGTCATCGTGCTCTTGCTTGATCGGTGCGTTGAAGCTCGCCTTGTTGTCGAAGTCGCCCTCCAGGTGTGTCCTCTCGTACTCCTTGTAGGTCCCGGCAGCAGCAGCGGGGTAACACGCCGGGGCCGCTGACAGCTGCTGCATGCTGCCGGACGTCGTCACCGAGTTGGGCATGTTGTAGAACTCTACCTTCTCTTGCTTCACAGTATTGAACAGGTCGAGGAATAGTTCGTCGTTGCACAGTTCCATGTTTGGCACAGCTGTCATGGATTCGATGTACTGACTGAAGTCGATGGCACTCTCGTCGTCGTACATCGCTGCCGTGTTGGCGGTGCTCAGCTCGGCCATGGTGCTGCTGTCCTCCGGCGTGGTGCCATCGACCCTCCCCGGCTTGTTGCAGCCCCCCTGGAGACCCGTCAGTTTGTTATTATTCTCGTAGAAGTTAGCAGGTTCCATCGCCCAACTCATGTTGCATTGTTGTGGAGATACGCACTGAGAATCCAGGCTGTATATGTCACACATCAACTCTGGCTGTTGCCCACGTGTGGGATACGAAGTTTGTTATTAATAATATAACCCCGCGCAGTGGATACAGATTATTATAACAACAAATCTATAACTCGCAAACTAAGCACTCTTGTTGTTAAATCCTCCTGGGTTATATCCCGATGTGTCCAACGTGGTTTTCTAAACTTGGCTATAATAAACTTCTTGTCATGCGTGTTTCACTTCTCTGAAGCATCTGTATTTCGCGGAGTGTATTTTGTATCTTTCCCTTGCTTACGTCAACGCTCACCGCCCCTTTAGACGAGGTCACGTGGTCTCCGGAGCTGTTTACGTCAACGCTCACCGCCCCTTTAGACCAGGTCACATGGTCTCCGGAGCTCCCATTTGAGGAGGCAGGGGCGTGAGCTCGGCCCCCCTCTTTACTATGATGACAGGATGAACCAGCACATGATCTGTGTTGTTTATACAGTCAGGCCCACACCACTCACAGCAGTCAAGACATGCAGCCTGGTTTAAAGGAAAATTGTATATACTAAATCTGGTATGTCATAAATGTATAGATGTAGCAGTACTGTCTATCTGTATGTCATGTGTGTCATATAATATTTTTTTCAGTTAGTTAGATAGTAAATTATATTGACATATTTGTTTACACTGCTTGTGTTGTTTTTACTACCTGTACCCCCCCCTCCCCCATGCTGCTATGATGCCTGCATTTCCCCAAGGGGATCAATAAAGGAATATCTGATCTTATCTTATCTTATATATGTTATGATGAATTGAAAATGGGGGACCCTGATGTAAACAAGACGAAAGTCTTTCTGTATGGTAACTCGGTTACTTCTAGTCTGCATCGAACATTGTACATATGTCTATACTGAACACTGTGACCTCTATTTTTACTTCTTTTTACATGCTACTTTATTTTATTTCATACTTATCTTGTCTAGCACAGTCTCTGGAGCGTAACAGTAAGAAGCATTTTGTATAAAAGTATTCTGTACTTCTGTATGACAACTATTAAAGAAACTTGAAACTTTCTCTTTGAGCTGTACTGTACCCATTCTGCAATCTGTTAATAAAGTTTTCAATCAATTCAATCAATCAATCAAACCCAATCCAATAAAATAAAGGCACATATTAAATAGTCTACTAAAATGCTGGACACATTTGATATATAAAGGAGACGTATAATAGTATACTGTCTATAACAGTACTTAACTATAATGTATGGCTTCAGAGATAAATACTTATCGTAAGTGACCTTCACCTTACACATGTTTGCACACTTCTCGGAAGTTGTCTTCATGCAGCCCCTCTTAATAACGTAGTGCTGTATTTTTCCAGTCTTTTATTACCTTTTCGTGCACAGGTGTTTGCGTGCAACTTGCGCCACGCTGTGGCCATGTTGTATCACTGCAGGACAACCTCGCTTCCGGTTCGACGAAATCAACTAAGAGACGCAGGGGTGAAATGTTGTAATCGGGTTGTTAGTGTACAATCATAACCGCCGCATCTCTCTATTCTGATGTGGGGTGATATTTAGACGTGTGGATTTGTTCCATTAATAGTGCCATTTGCCACAAAATATAAGCGAAGACGGCGAAATATATATTTCCGACTCTCTGCTGAGCCGACAACTACCTCTCCCAGTGGTATGCGCTTAGAAGGCATTGGCTTGCCATTGGCCCAAAGTTCCCCGCGAAACTGACGTCACTCACAATTTCGCGCCAGATCCACTGCAGTCTGACGTGTCTTCCTGAACAGTAGGTAAAAGTAGTTACAATTCCGTTTGTAAAAGTGGTTTTATTTGCGATTTTCATATTGCCATAGCTGCAAGTAGTACACATAATACGCACACTGTATCTTAAATATGCATTGTATGATTTGCACGTGTATTTTTTGTTGACTGACGTTACATACTGCATACTGGCTATTGTTTGCCAACAGACGCATGCTATCATAGCAAGTGTCTCGCTAGCTGCCTTGTGTTTTTCTTAATTTGTCTGATCCGTTTCATTTGTAGAACCTCTGACTACAATGTCTTCTCCAATGTCAACTCCTGGCGGTCGTAAGCGTGACAGGCCAGACAATCCATCCACTCGTAAGTAACCCAACAGTTAATTTTAGTAAAAACATCTAACACCGTCGTCATGTTCTTGATGAATTGAAAATGGAGGACCCTTATGTAAACCAGACAAGTATTTTTCTGGTCTTCATCCTCTTAGCAGTTGTTGTATTTGGCTGTACTATATTGTACCCATTCTGCAATCTGTTAATAAAGTTTTCAATCAATCTTTTGTCTGAATGAATGAACGAAAACTTTAACAGATTGCAGAATGGGTACAATACAGTACGGCTCAATACACACAATTGTTAAGGGGATGCAGACCAGAGAAAGACGTTTGCCTTGTTTACATCAGGGTCCCCCATTTTCAATTCATAGTGACATTTATGACATACACAACATACATGACATCATGACATTTATGGCATAGGGACATGCATGACATACAGGTATATAGTACTGTTACATTTGTGACATACGATATGCAAATATACAGTACTGTTACCCATAGATCTTAACAGAGAATATATACATATGGGGAGGAGACTGTACATTAGCAGGGGGTCTAATGTTAGGATTGGTCAAAACATTTCTCGTTGTGTACATCCTGTGTCAAATTCATCATTGAATGATTATGCCTTAATATTTACGACACGTTAACGGTTAGATTGATTCAATACAGTACGGCTCAATACAAACAACTGCTTAAAGAGGATGCAGACCAGAAAAAGACTTTCGTCTTGTTTACATCAGGGTCCTCCATTTTCAATTAATCAAGACATTTGTGACATACAAATATACAGTACTGTGTGAGAAAAAGAGATAATAAATAAATATATACATCCGTAAATGTACGTTGGACATTTACCGGCCAGTTTCTAATTGTAGCCACCTGTAGGTGCTCTTTGAGAGCAGTTTTGAAGGAGGGTAGGGATTCACATTCTTTTATGGCTGTGGGTAGGGCGTTACACATTATTGTGGCATAATTGCTAAACGTGTTTAGTCCCTTGTTTTATAATATAGATAACAACATTAGTCCCTTGTTTTATAATATATAAATAACATTTGTCCATTGCGAATCGATGTGACTTTTGGCTGTAAACACCACTGTGTCTCTCCTATGTAACCTTAGCTGGGAGCGAGGGACCCATCTCTCCTCCCTCCCAGCGGCGCAGAGGCCAGGACTCTTCAGACGGGAACCTGTTTCCGATGCCAACATCTCCGGCCACGGACCTGCTCAGCCCCGCAGCGCCCCAGGATGCATCTCTGTTCTCCAGCCCACGCCACTCGGGTACAAAAGCCTCACCGCTTGCCAATGTCTTGTTTTCATGCCAAGGACCCATCATATTGGACTGCAGGGTTATAGACATATATAAAGGCACCATAGCCATTCATGTTATGAGTGGGCGTGCTGCTTGTGACAAGATGGCTGCCGGTAAACTACGCTGGAGACTCCGCCTTGCGCCATCTAGTTATATTTATCTATGTGCAGGGTGATGGAAGTGTGATGCAGTCAAACGGAACTGGAATCAAATGTAAAATGGCATTTTTAAATTGACATGCTCAAATATTTTTTGGGTAATCTCGACTTCATATTAACTTCAAAATTGTGTTATGATTCACAATATACAAAAAGAAAAACACGATGCATAAATATTATATATTATCCAGTCCTAGGATCGCTAGATTATCCTCTGATGTGACTATAAAATAAACACTTAAGTTCCCCTTGTTATTGGCAAAGTCTATGATAAATATGAGTGTGAATGTGTGTCTCTCTTCCAGTCCTTCCTGGCAGCGAGGTGGACATGAGTTCTCCCCTGATGTACGGGACCCCCAGCTCCCGGGTGGAGGGAACCCCACGCAGTGGTGTGCGCGGCACCCCAGCCAGACAGCGGCCTGACCTGGGCTCCATCAGGAAGGCCCCCCAGGTGGACCTGCACTCTGAGCCGGTCAGTGGAAAGACTTTAATATTTCATATCTGTTGCATTGTGTTTGAGTGGTCAGTTGAATAGTCTAAAGGTGCTATAGATAACTTTTTTGTGTATAATCTTATTTTTTTTGGTATGTATTTATTTTGATAAATAATACATCCACATAGCTTTTAGAAAATGTGCCAAATAAAATAAATTACATGCTGGCCCTCTGGTGTGAGATCTAGTGGTTGAATGTTATCTATAGCAACTTAAATCAACATCTGAAGCCTTGCCATTCCTCTATAAAATGACTGCAATAATGCCCAGATGTTTAAAAAAATATATACTGTATATGTTTGCTTGGTTAATTGTGACACCAGAGAAATGAATAGGGGTTAGATCATAGGCGGCGAGTGAGCTGGACATTAGGGTAGGCTATCGATAGGATAGGACTGGAGCGGATAGGGTGACCAGATGCAAAAAGTCCAAAAGCAGGACAACAGTAAGATTTTGGTGGGACAAAGTGGGACATATAGATAATGTAAATTTTTTTATTAGAATAACTCGTCTTCACCAAATAGATGAAGGTTAAATCAAAATAAATACAAATTAAATACAGAATTATATCTCTCCACATTCATCTTGGCACTGGCAGCCGGCTTGTTACCACCTAACATCTGTTTTAAATATTCAAACTTTATCACTTGACAGTAATGTCTTGTGTTTTATTTTTAATTTTTTTGCTTCGAAAAGAGGGACATCCTCTATGTGGGACGCAGTCTCAAATGGTGGGACAGTACAACCAAAAGGGGACACCTGGTCACCCTAGGAGCGGAGCGCCCAAAAATGTCCTTTTCCTTTTTTGCTTGCACGCAAACGGTGCTGTCCAGGTTCTGATTTCATACAATACACACACCCACTAGGCTACTACAGCGAGCCCCACTAATTTCATATAGTGCAAATTAATTGTTCAAATGAAGACATCCAATATGATTAGCCATAAATTAATTGTTCAAATGAAGACATCCAATATGATTAGCCATTGTCTTACCTTAATGCAACAAAAAAATTCGACGTTTCGCGGATCAATGATCTTTTCTGCTTTAAGTTTGTCTGTGCGATCACTTTCAATGTGAAGCTGCTTTGAAAACAATGTACATAGTAGCTCTAAAAAGTTTCCACGATTTGATTAACTCTGACTCAGTCTCATCATGCCCTCGTAGAGCAAGCCCTTGGCCTCAGGTGATCCAGGCGGCATGTAACTTGGAATGGAGTTGAATGAATGAATGAATGAATGAGAACTTTATTTAACAGATTGCAGAATGGGTACAATACAGTACGGCTCAATACATACAATTGTTAAGGGGATGCAGACCTGAGAAAGACGTTTGTCTTGTTTCCATCAGTTCCAGGTCTTGGCAGCTCTCACAGAGAGGGCTGATTTGCTAAATGTACTTGTCCTTAATGGAACAGCCAAGTCACCTGGTACAACAGTTCTGGTGAACCTGGAGGTGAAAAATCGGAAAGTGGGGGTGGGGCTAGACCATGGAGGATTTTGAAGACCAGACTGGCATCGGTTAGTTTGATGATGCGGCGTGATTGGTTACTGCCTGCAGTCTGGAATGTTAAACGGCCACCACACCTACTGCCATTGACACCTTGGTTGGTCGACCCTTGCGTATTGTCACCACTGGGCTGCAGCAGCCCACACACACACAATATCGTAGCCTAGGCTGCCTATAATAATGCGCAGACTGGGGCTGCTGGTTTGGGTCGGCATAGCCTCGCCTGGCCTGGCCATAGAAGGACCAGCCCCCGTATCTGTATTTGCTCTTTCAGTTACAATATCAAAACAATATAAAACAAAAGTATAGTGATAGAAATATGAAGGACATGGTAAATAATTGAAACTGCAAAATCTTGCCTAACTTGTTAACGCTTCATCTCCAGCCCACTGCCGATGGCGCCGTGACGAGCGAGCAGGCGGCCGGCCAGAGACTCGTCATCTGGGGGACGGATGTCAACGTCGGGACCTGCAAGGAGAAGTTCCAGGTGTGGAAGAAGTAGTCCTTCTAGCCATCAACGTCATTTTTAAGAAAAACCTGTTTTTCGAACACAAGTCCTGATATTGTCTGTTGATTTCTGCCCACAGAGGTTTCTGCAGAGGTTCATCGACCCCACCTCCACCGAGGATGAGAACACTGGTCTGGATCTGAACGAGCCTCTCTACATGCAGAAGCTGGAAGAGGTGATGTATTATGTAGCTGTTCTTGTGTTGTACTACTGCATTGTGTAGACTCGTTTGAACTATTGTTGGGAGGTTCTATAGGTTCTGAAACTGTATACTAATATGTAATAACTTTAATGAAATAGTTTTATTGTCTCAACCTTTGTACTCGAGAACTGTTGTCAGTCACATTAGCAGCAATAACTTCACCATGACATGGTATCTCTCTCTAGCCAACCGGCATGGTTTATTCACATTGTACACATGAATTGCTCTTTCTAAGAGCTAGAGTGCAGAGAGAGAGAGAGGAAGGGGTAGAACATTCCCTTATATGAAGTGCATGACTAGGGATGGGTACCGAATTATCTACTTTTAAGGGTACTGACAGAAACACGTCGGTACTACCGTGTATCGATTCACGTGAGATCCAACGGTGCCAATTTTCGGTAATGCACAAAAAATAATTTCCGATTCTGTTCTGTTTACCACAAAACCGCACGTTAACGTCAACGACACGTGCACAATACACGCTTAAGGTAAGGGCTGCTACCACATAGTAGTACTTGGTGGTATCCGCGGTAATATCCCTGAGAGCGAATTGAGCTTCAGCTTGTGCAAACCAAGCGTTAGCACTCTGTTCCCAAAACTCTGGCAGCTTGAGTGAAACTGCATTCGGTGATCTGCGTTCTGTTGGTCAGTTGACATGTTCGATATAATCTCTGAAATATGTCCAAGAGAAAATCAGGGTCGCCAATGTAGGAATGCGGTAATAATAGCACAGACGGAGTCGCTTTCCGATGCAAAACAAACTGATTTATTACGCACTCTACTGTCGCACTAACAACGCATTCATTCCACTTTCACTTGTCTCTAAGCTACGTCATCTCCCGCTAAGAGTCACGGGAGATGTAGTATTATAACAGTCCTTCCATGTAGGCTAGAACGCTGTGAATTATGACTCGGTAGCCACTTCAATATCTCATATAATTTTTATTCAACCTGGGCGGCTACGTGGCGTAGTGGGCAAGGCACTCGCCACGAAATGCTGGAGACGCTGGGCTCGTCAGTTCGAGCCCAGCGCTCCACATTTGCTTTCAGTTTAGCTGGTCGTCCGTACTAATACACATTGGCCGTATTAGGGGGTGGGAAACTGATGGGTGGGGATCGGGCGTTGTGGACAGCGACTCCTACAGGTCGGTTGGTGCGCCTGCGCAGTAGAATCAGGAAGTGTCGGGGGCAGCGTGAGCCTCCCACGCGTTACTCCTCGCCACTGAGAGATCGAGCTGCGCAGGTGAAAAGATGCGACTGCTGTTACCTCAAGTACCGGAGGGGACTTGTGCTATGTATGACTTAGTCCACATTGCAGCCGGCTTGTGGGAGGCAAGAAACAGCGTCCGTGACAGGGGAGGGTTGAATTGGATGATACGAAATTGGGATGGGAGAAAATATAGAAAATGGGAAAAAAAGTGGATAATTTTTTTTTTTTTTATTCAACCTCTTTATTTACAGTTACAACCCTGGCCTATATTTTATTTCATAATTAATTATATTATAATTAGAAGAGGGACCAGATGCCAATGCTGGCCAACTTGGTAAAGAAATATCTGTGTGCAGGCCTCCTCTACACCCTCAGAGCGGGTCTTCTCCACAGCGGGGGACACTGAGTGTGGAGCGGGCTCGGCTCTTACCAGAGAGAGTGGACATGTTAATCTTTCTGAAAAAGAACTGCTCGAATACTCTATCATCAGCAGAGTAGTTCATTGCTGCTAGATTATTTGTTTTGTTTAATCAGTTGTAAAATACTTTAATTAATTTATTTAAATATATAGATGTGTATTTCTTTTCTAAATAAATAATAATAACTTTGTATACCACCTTTCATACAGGGGATTGCAGTTCAAAGTGCTTTAAATCAGTAAGATGTAAATAATAATAATAATACATTATTTATTAAGTTTGGCATTTTTTTTTTTACAACTCAGGTAGGTAGATTGCATTTTTAGAGACTAAAGTACCGAAAAAGGGTACAGTTGGGTATCGATTGACAGGTACCGGTATCGGTTCAAATGTGAAAGGTACCCAACCCTATGCATAATGTCATCTCTTTAGACCACGTCTCATCCTGCCCACAGCGCCCTCTCGTCGTGGACAAGTACAGTGCAGTTACATGCAAACATACATCAATACTTAACGTATACTTAACAAGAACCATCTAACTCCATTTTGACATTTCTTTGGACATTCCATGTATTTGCAGTCGTGAAGTAAATCCAAATTACTCTGGAATGTGATATATCGCATGAAAAATACTCAACCACTATGACTATGGTCTTTAACTATGAATGAACACAACACTCCCAACTTACCATCTTTACACAATAAAGTTTTGAAAACGCAATTCTTCTGAACCTAAAACTGAGTCATGTGGTTCTCCAGCCGGGGTACTCGAGGTTGATGGTTCTCTTGCCTGGTTCTCCAGCCGGGGTACTCGAGGTTGATGGTTCTCTTCTTGCCTGGTTCTCCAGCCGGGGTACTCGAGGTTGATGGTTCTCTTTTTGCCTTTGCAGATCAGTGTTGTCGGGGACCCCGTGCTGAACGTGAACTGCGGGCAGGTGCAGTCCTTCGACGCCGAACTGTACAGGCAACTCATCTGCTACCCACAGGTAATGTCCTTTCATTATTCGTTTGGGGTTTCCTCTACCGTAAGCATTACTGTGCACCCCCCCCCCCCCCCCCCCCCCCCCCCCCCCACTAATCAGCATCCAGGGTTCGCACATGGTCCTTGAAGTGCTTAACACTTTGAGTGCCACTCACGGCTTTTCTCGGGTTTACGCCCCGACCGTTGAATGCCATGGTCACGAGTATTCTCGGGTATTTTATTTTTTTATTAGCGATCTGAAATCATATTTCATCACGCAAGCCTACCGTTGGAGATTCAGGGACCGCCGGCGCTCAGATGTGAAAAAAGCGCCCCCTATCGTCTCCCAGATGGTAAATCACCCTTTTGGAATGGACTCAATGAAAGTGAATGGGAGAACGGATTTCTGACTCCACATTTTACTTCTCACTGATGCAGCCGGGGTCTACCAGAGTTCATTCTCGAGCCTCTGAGCCACGGCGAATATGGGTTATACTGTACACACGATGGATCAATACATTTATCGATTTTTTTCGAATGGTGATCGGAAATTGGAATAAACCATTTGGATACCATCTGACCTCACGTAAGGAATCTGTTATCAGTGTTAGGATAATCAGACTCGTTTTCACGGATATATAAGCGTTTATGTAATATGGCTGTTTTGACTGTAAAAGCCATGAGGAAATAAGAGCAGCGACATATACTATCGATCATCTAGCGTTTATTTGAAAACAATTCATAAATAGGCCGACAAATGACAACGTTCTGGAATATTCCAGTAAAAGGCGATTATCATAGGCATGGGTTGTTTTTCCCCGGAAAACGGGTCATTTTCAAAATGCTATCAAACGGAAATTAAGCGATAAAAATACAATCTGCCTTGCCAATGTTGACTGGAAAATGAGTCTTTGATAAGCGACGGGCAGATTAGACACATAGCCATAATTTAAAACATAGATTAGGCGATATTAACGTTAACATTGGCCGTGGATGGTGGCATTCAACGGGGTAAAAAGGAAAACACGGCCGGCACTGAAAGTGTTAAAGTGCTTGATTTTTTTTAACCAAAAAAAGTCGAGGCCTGGAATTCCTTGAAAATAGCCCATTTTTAACAAGGTGCTTAAAAAGTCCTTGAAATTAAAATCAACCATTCGCATTGAAAGTTTTGTTCATCCATGATCAAATTGTTTAAAGCCATAAATATTGGATCAAATAATTATTTCTATAAAAACAGCATTTAAAACTGAATTGTATCCTTTTTAAATGCCCTTTTTAAAAGGAAAAGTACCTGAAAGTCCTTGAATTTCATTTTGCAATGTCTGTGGGAACCCTGAGCATCACCCCTCGATGGAGACACTTGCGGTGGAGTTTTTGATGCGCCCACCTTTAGAAAATTTCTAGGGGAAACATTGACTTAATAATCAATGAATGGCTAGTTCACCCCCCCCCCACCCACACATCGTTTCACTGCAGTGTCTCTTAACACTTTCAGTGCCAGCAGGGGGCGCACGATTTAGTGCTTGAATGCCCACCATCCACTTCAATGTTAGTGTTAATAACGCCTAATCTATGTTTTATGTTTTAAATTATGGCTATGTGTCTAATCTGCCCGTCGCTTATCAATGACTCGTTTTCCAGTCAACATTGTCAAAGCGGATTGTTTTTTTTATCGGTTCATTTTAGTTTTATAGCTTTTTGAAAAGCCCTCGTTTTCAAGGAAAATAAAAAGATTCCATAATAAACGCCCTGTACTGGAATATTCTAGAATACACAAAAACGTTGTAATTTTTCGGCCTATTTATGAATCGTTTTCAAATAAACGCTAGATTATCGATAGTATTATGTGTACGTATGCACGTTATATAGGCGATCTGAAAAATCGATTCTCTGATTTCCTCAAAGCCATCGCCCACACACACACACACACACACACACACACACACACACACACACACACACACACACACACACACACACAAATAGGGCGAACGCTGAGAGCTCGGCGAATACAACTCTGATTATCCCAATACTTGTAAAATAGATTCCTTACCTCAGATCAGATGTTCTCCAAAAAGATCATTCCAATTCCTGATCGCCATTCCAAAAATCAATCGCTTTTATTGATCCAACGCTGGGTGCTCGAAACACATATTCCACGCTATTCTGAGGGACCAGAATTACTGCAATCGGCTCGGTTACATGCCTGAGAAGTAAAATGTGGATTCCGGATTTTTCTTTTCTCATCCATTTTCATTGAGTCCATTCCAAAAGGGTGCATTACCATCTGGGAGTTGATGGGGGGGCACTTTTTTCACATCTGAGCTCCTGATGGGGCTGGTTTCCCAACGAGAGACTCGGTTGATGAAATATGAATTCAGATCGCTAATAAAAAAATAACACGCTAATTGTCGTGGTGGGCATTCAGGGGGCGGGCTGATAACACGTGTTATGTCGTGGTGGGCACTGAAAGAGTTAATGTTTGGCTGATAGAGGTGCCTTGGAGGAGAATGATCAATTCATGTGATTTCTTCATAATACCTCCCCGCAGGAAGTCATTCCAACCTTTGACATGGCCGTCAACGAGCTCTTCTTCGAGCATTTCCCAGACTCTATTTTGGAGCACCAGATCCAAGTCCGGCCCTACAACGCCCTGAAAACCAGGAACATGAGGAGCCTCAACCCCGAGGGTAAGCCTTTCCTGCTAACCCATTGACCACATTCACATGGCGGCGACTTTGCTTTTATGTCATGCTCAGGTTGGGATTCCTTTAAAGGCCCAGCCCATATGTGGGGGGTGACAGTGGCTCAGTCATCTTGTAATTGGAAGGTTCCCGGTTTGACTTGAGCAAGACACTTAACCCCTAATTGCTCCTAATGAGCAGGTTGGCACCTTGCATGGTTGCCTCTGCGGTCTGTGTGTGACTGTGAATGAATGGTTGAATGTGAGGAACAAAATTGTAAAGCGCGCCGTGTTGGATAAAAGCACTATATAAATGCAGCCATTTACCATTCATGTGTTCTTCTGCGCGCCCCCCCCCCCCCCCCCCCGCAGATATAGATCAGCTGATCACCATCAGCGGCATGGTGATCCGAAACTCCCAGCTCATCCCCGAGATGCAGGAGGCCTTCTTCCAGTGCCAGGTGTGCGCCTACAGCACCCGCGTGGAGGTGGATCGCGGGCGCATCTCCGAGCCCGCCGTGTGCCGCAACTGCAACACTACCCACAGCCTGGCGCTCATTCACAACCGCTCGGCTTTCTCCGACAAACAGATGGTGAGACTCAGGGATGGTGGAGGTTGCTCAGAGGGTAGTCTGCCCCCCCCCGCGGAATGACGGGACGTGTTCTTGAAAAAATGATGTTGAGTGGTGCTGATTAGCGCTGTGATGTTTGTTGATGACTCCGTTGGCGTCGTTCCAGGTGGTGCTTGTTAGGCGATTGGACTTGTGTGCTTGTCCATATTGGCGCCAGCTGGACTAATTGCCTTTGCTTATTTATTTATATATATTTCTTTTACTAGATAAAAATCCAAGAGTCTCCTGATGACATGCCTGCTGGTCAGACCCCTCACACCACCATCGTCTACGCCCACAATGACCTGGTGGACAAAGTGCAGCCCGGAGACCGCATCAACATCACCGGTAAGATCAGAAAGAATATTATCGATCAAGAGGTCATCTTTAAAGTTGAGCTTAAACCGCGTTTTGAGAGGATCTAACTTCTGCATTGTGACATACTTCCGAGTTGAAGGAAAAAAAACTGGGTCAAGTCTCCAGAGCATAAAATTCATGATCATTGGTTTGTGTAAGTCTACATAAGCACACGTCACATTTTGTTTTACAGGAAGAAAACATGATTTGATTTATGAACATGAAGAAATGGGTGGGGAGAGGGCAGATTTGAATTAGTCTATTTTGTAAAATAGGTGCACAATATGACCAGGGGAGTGTTAAAAATGGGTTAAAAGGGCATTTTTCAGGGCGGCTGGGTGGCGCAGCGGACATTGCGCTCGTCACCAATGCGAGAGACACCGGGTTTGAATCCGGCTGTCGGCGTTGGCTTGGGCCGGCCGTCATACTGGCTCAATTGGCAGAGTCAGCGGGTGGAAGTCGATGGGTGGTAATCTGGACGTTGTGGACAGCGACTCCTACAGGTCGGTTGGGGGACGTCTGCACAGCAGAGACCGGAAATGGCGGGGGTAGTGTGAGCCTCCCACACGTTACACCTCGTCAATGAGAGTCCGCGCTGGCAGGTGAAAAGATGTGACAGGCTGCCTCCTCGTGTACTGGAGGCAGGGCTTGACATTGGCACCTGCCCACCCACCAGATGCGGGTAGAATTCCCCTGTGGCGTGTACCTCTGTCATTCTACCCGCCACAGTGGCTAGTGGTCTGTCTGTGTGTATGTGTGTGTGTTTAGCGTCTTTTTCTCCCTGGCCATGTGCATTCTAAAAAATAAAAAAATCTCTGCCTTTGATTGGCTATATCACGTTCATTATGCAAAGACCAGCCCTGATCTGCCTCTGATTGGCTGAATGACTGAATAAACAAAAAAGCCATGTGGCGTAGCGTAGATTGCGTTTGTCACCAACGCCGGAGATGCTGGGTTCGCGTGTTCGAATCCAGCTCCCGGCGTTGTCACCAGCTTGGCTGGCCATTCACACTAATACAATTGGCAGTATTAGAGGGTGGGAAAGCTGGCGGGTGGGTCCTGGGCGTTGTGGACAGCGACCCCTACAGTTCGGTCGGGGTGCCTGCTCAGCGAGGGTAGGATCTGGTGAGAGGTAGTGCGGCCTCCCACACGTTACACTCTCCCAGTGAGAATCTGCGCGGCCAGGCTGGCTGCCGGCAGGCTGCACATGCATCGGAGGATAGCATGTGACAGTCTCCGGCCTCTCGGACCAACAGTAGGGGAAAGTGCGCAAACAACCAGGAAGGGTGGGATGGGAGAAAAATCGGAAAAAGAAGGAGGGGGAAAAGATAATAAATAAAAAAAAAAACCATGTGAAACCTGAAACCTCTCTTCAAAGTTATTTTCACACTGAGTCGCGTCGTCGCCAATACACATAATCAATTTACAGTACTGGCAAGTATTTTCATATCTTAACCAGCGTTGCAACTTGCAAGACGCTTATAATGAAACGTTCCAGCTGCGACATTGTTCATCAATTGATTCAACCTAGAACCTACGTGCGCTCTCTCCCCCCCCCCCCCCCTCTCTCTGTCTCTCTCTCTCTCTCTCTGATTGAATGAAAACTTTATTAACAGATTGCAGAATGGGTACAGTACAGCTCAATACATACAATTGTTAAGGGGATGCAGACCAGAGAAATACTTTTGTCTTGTTTACATCAGGGTCCCCCATTTTCAATTAATCATAACATATATGACACACACGACATACAGATAGACAGTACTGCTACATCTATACATTTATGACATACCAGATTTGCAAATACAGTACTGTTTGTGATACAAAGTGTCCAGAAAAGAGTGTATATACATTTGACATAGAAACTGTACATTGGAGGTCTCTCATTCATTACGGTGGTGAAAAAAAGTGAGTGGAGCCCATTTTCACATGAACATTTTAATAATCACATTATTTATTACCATTGTTGGGTTATGATCGGCGTGTGTGGGGATTTTTGGCTGGTGAAAATGCTGAGTGGCTAGTGACTTTGGAAAACCACTAGCCACAGTGGCTAGTGAGCCAGAAAGTTAATGTCAAGCCCTGACTGGAGGGGACACGTGATGCAAGGCTTCTATCCTCCCTACAACCGACCAGTGGGGGGCATATGCGAGCAACGTTCAAGACAGGGGAGGGGAGAATTGGAAACGGCGAAATTGGGATGGGAGAAAAAAATTTAAAATTAGGAGAAAAAGTGGATAAAAAAAAAGGGGCATTTTTCATTTCAGCTCAGCCTATTCTTTTAAATTAACAAGGCAATTTAATTAACCTCCCAATTGCCCCCCCCCTCCACAGGTGTCTACAGAGCGGTCCCCATGCGCGTGAATCCCCGCCAGGGCAACGTGAAGTCCGTGTACAAGACTCACATCGACGCCATCCACTTCCGCAAGACGGACGAGAAGCGGCTGCACGGTCTGGGCGACGGCGCTGAGCAGAAGCTGTTCACCGAGGAGCGCGTGCAGACCCTGAGGGAACTGGCAGGCAAACCGGACGTATATGAACGCCTCTCCTCTGCCCTGGCGCCCAGTATCTATGAACACGAGGACATCAAAAAGGTGCGTCTCATGTAGGGTTGTCGATTGTATTTTTCCTGAATAATGATGCTTATCTGGTAAGCACAACATTTAAAGACGTACTCCTGCCTGTGGGGAAACAATTGTACAGTTTCAATTAAACTCCCATTAGTCGACAAAGCCCTGTGACTACAGACCCGACTACAAATGTCTGTAGGCCAGAACATCCCTGGTATCATGGCAGTGATGGGGTTTGCTGTTCGCGTGCAATTAGGGTTTCCCCGAAATTATTTTATAATTCAGTATTTGTTCAGTGCATACTGTAGGTATTCAAATCTCAATTCAGTATTTGGATGCTTTGTTTTTATAATAAAATATTTTCTTATTTTGCAGATCAAAACTAGCCTAGTTTACCCTCATTGTCTGTATGTTGTCAAATTAAATGTGAATACATTATCAATATGCTCTCAAAATATATCTCCTTTTTTAAAAAAGATCTACTGAATGACTAGTTTGAAATGTCAATACAAACATTGTCAATGCAAAGACCCTATGTTTACTGGTATAAGCAATCCCTGCTTATTACAGACGTGCTCATATCTTCAGGATATATATTTTGAACTACAACGATGAACATGCTTAACATTGTGGTTCATTATGAAACGTTAATATTGTTATTAGCCGTTTATGAGACTCCTTGGGAACACAAAGCTTGTGAAATGGCATTTGGACCAGCTCTACTGGCAGTTTATAGTCCTAGCTTCCCATATATCATTCTAGTCTAATTTGCTTTGCCTCTAGCAGCTACCATACCAAGTCCACAAGATGGCTACTTTTAAAAACTCCCACAATACTCACTGAACTAGGAAAGACTGCTATTTCTCACTTCGCACCTTGGGCATGGAATGGCCTACAATACCATATCCACTTAGATACCCTGGTCTCTCTTGGCAAATTTAAATCTTAACTCTTTTACAAGAAGAATGTCGCTGCTCTCTGTAGTCAGGTCCCCACTGCAAAATTACTGTATTACACTCTGTCATACACTTTTACTATCATGTAGGATATTCTGTTTTATGGGATGTATTGTATATTATTATATAGACATACTCTTATTGTGTGATGTACAGTATCACACATTTTATTGCTGTGTGATGTATCGCACATTTTATTGCCGTTATCTTGGCCAGGTCTCCCTTGCAAAAGAGATCTTGTACAGTATCTCAATGGGACTTCCTGGTAAAAAAAAAAATGTATATTAGAATATATTATTGTTGCAAAGATCCTGACTGGGATCAAAATGTTGCCGTTAAAAGATTTTGGGGAGCAATGGAAAAAGGGTGTTTCAACCCCCATTTCTCTTGACTTGGGTGTCTGTGTTTTTATGTGACTTATAAATGTGTCTCTCCGCCCTCCTCCTGCTCCAGGGCATCTTGCTGCAGCTGTTCGGTGGCACCAGGAAGGACTTCAGCCAGACGGGCCGGGGCAACTTCCGCGCAGAGGTGAACATCCTGCTCTGTGGAGACCCCGGCACCAGCAAGTCCCAGCTGCTGCAGTACGTGTTCAACCTGGTGCCCAGGGGCCAGTACACGTCGGGGAAAGGCTCCAGCGCTGTGGGTCTCACCGCCTACGTGATGAAGGACCCCGAAACCAGGCAGCTGGTCCTACAGACCGGGGCGCTGGTGCTGAGCGACAATGGCATCTGTTGCATTGATGAATTTGACAAGATGAGTGACAGCACGCGCTCGGTGCTGCACGAGGTGATGGAGCAGCAGACCCTCTCCATTGCCAAGGTAAGCTTGGCAGGTCTTAGGAATGTACAGGCGTTGACATGCAAATGTACGGGCATATGGGGAGCAGTGGAAGCGGGTTCTATCGAGGTGTGTTGTCACAAGTGCAAATGATTTGGATAATGCCGCTCACTGTGCGATTCCTCTCATCGGCAGGCTGGAATCATTTGCCAACTGAACGCTCGCACCTCCATCTTGGCTGCAGCCAACCCTGTGGAATCTCAATGGAACCCCAAGAAGACCACCATCGAAAATATCCAGCTACCTCACACACTGCTGTCAAGGTGAGTCCGTCAAGCAAATGACGCTGAACATCTACAGTATGTGACACTATGTTGATGATACTTGGTTAGGACAGTTTTTCCTCTTGTGGTTTTGTTACTCGAGATGGTTTCCTCCAGCCACTTGAACCCAAGTCCGCCCCTTGAACCCTGGCTGTTGTTAGTATTACCACAGACTCTGTATCAAAGCCTGGCTGGTATCCCTTAGTATTACCACAGACCCTGTATTAAAGCCTGGCTGGTATCCCTTGGTATTAACACAGACCCTGTATCAAAGCCTGGCTGGTATCCCTTGGTATTAACACGGATGCTGTATCAAAGCCTGGCTGGTATCCCTTAGCACAGACGCTGTATCAAAGCCTGGCTGGTATCCCTTAGTATTAACACAGATGCTGTATCAAAGCCTGGCTGGTATCCCTTGGTATTACCACAGACGCTGTATCAAAGCCTGGCTGGTATCCCTTGGTATTAACACAGATGCTGTATCAAAGCCTGGCTGGTATCCCTTAGTATTACCACAGACGCTGTATCAAAGCCTGGCTGGTATCCCTTGGTATTACCACAGACGCTGTATCAAAGCCTGGCTGGTATCCCTTAGTATTACCACAGACGCTGTATCAAAGCCTGGCTGGTATCCCTTGGTATTACCACAGACGCTGTATCAAAGCCTGGCTGGTATCCCTTAGTATTACCACAGACGCTGTATCAAAGCCTGGCTGGTATCCCTTAGTATTACCACATACGCTGTATCAAAGCCTGGCTGGTATCCCTTAGTATTACCACAGACGCTGTATCCTAAGCTTTGTTGCTGATGTAACATTTATCTTCATTCCCTCTCCAGATTTGACCTCATCTTCCTGATGTTGGATCCCCAAGATGAGGCCTATGACCGCAGGCTGGCGCACCACTTGGTGGCGCTGTACTACCAGAGTGAGGAGCAGATCAAGGAGGAGTTCATGGACATGGCTGTGCTGAAGGACTACATTGCTTATGCAAGAACATACATCCAGCCAAGACTGAACGAGGAAGCAGGCCAGGCTCTCATTGAGGTACATCTACTTGAAGTCTTTTGGTTTTGAGCTGCTGTTCGCACAAGGGATACAATGGTTAACCAAGTACAATCGGTACTCTGCACACATTTGAACCGAGTACATCGATAACATTCAATAAAACTGAAGCATCAAAACAAAGTGTGTGCATGACTGTTCAACCCAAATGAATCCCTGGGCACTTTCTGCAAATGTGGAAATGATCAAATTGAAATGTCAACAAATCTGCCGGAGTGTCTACAAACCTATTACGGTTTCAGATTGAATAACCCGCTAACGAGAGACCCCTTAACGACAGCTGACCGTGTGGTTGTATTTGTTCCCAGGCCTATGTGGACATGAGGAAGATAGGCAGCGGCCGTGGCATGGTGTCGGCCTACCCCCGACAGCTGGAGTCCCTCATCCGCCTGGCAGAGGCCCACGCCAAGGTGCGCTTCTCTGACAAGGTGGAAACCATTGATGTGGAGGAGGCCAAGAGGCTGCACCGGGAGGCACTCAAACAGTCCGCCACGGACCCCAGGACTGGATTTGTGGACATCTCTATTCTCACAACAGGTACGCCAAGTCGGGACTTGGACCAATATCAGATTTTTTTTTTTTTTTTTTTTACTACAATTGGAAGCATTATGGTGTCAGGATTTCCAAAAAGTTACATGGATGTAGCCTAGTCACATTGAAAGAGATTAATCATTTTTAAATGATTGCTAGTAATCCAGACTTTTGGATTGGAATTCCTAAACATGTTACACATTTCTATTAAGTCAGTGTCTTGGATACTGTGGACTAACATTATACAAGGAGGTGAGATGAAGGTCAGTCGTCATATCCTGTGAGAAATTGTGGTATAATGTGCACAGTTAACCTCTTAACGCATTCAGTGCCAGCTATTAGACGCAACCTGCTGTAGCAATGCCAACGCTTTGAAAGATAGGAGTGCGTCACCTTGTTTGTAGAGCTATATCTATATTCTATATTATAGCCATGGATACAATACTATGGTCATTTGACAGTGACTTTCTTCCGGCCAAGATGCAAGAAAGAGAATTTTTCCATGCATACATTTGCGCGTTATTCCGTGGTGAATATAAGTATAATTTCAGAGTGGTCTGGGGTAATTCCCGAAAGGCTGAGTAATAGCCTTATACGTCAATTCTATTATAAGCGTTGCCTGGACACTCTACTATTCTCTAATCAAATCTATGTATTATGTTTCATCATGAATGCATGAAAGGGGGGGTCATTTCTGATTATTTGATTACCAGTAACTGCATTCGTATTGAACACTAAAAACGCTTATCAGACGTCAGATAGTCCTTACCTGTGATCGGGAGTATTCCAAAAATAATATTCCAATTGTTTGATCACCATCTGGTACATCCAATGTCCATTTGGTCCACAGCATAACCAGGGACCGAAACTAGAGCCCGCCGCCCGCCAGGGGCGGTCTGTTTTTACCTTTGGCGCATGACACTTAGAGGGCTGCCCGCCGTGTGGCGTGTAGACGTGTAGTTCATAAGCAGGCCCCTAAAAATATTTGTATGCGAACGGTAAAAATCAATTACGCGCACGCTGTGCGAATACAGATTATAGCCTCTCTCGTCTTTTTTTTCCTCTGCTGCGAGATCGTTAAAAAAACTACAAGTCCCACATTGCACTCAAGCCAACGGTCCAATCACAGTAGAGTGAAGTGACTGGTTTCATGGGAAATAAAGCAAATGACCAATCGGAAGCTCTCATTTTTCTTGTTTACTTCCTGAAACTCCGCGATCAGGGCTCTCGTTTTCCGAGACACCAACTTATTATAGTCTCTCTTACCAATAGCAATAGATTTTAGAACACCTAGATTTATCGATAGCAATAGTAATATAACGTTAATGCAACAAAACGAATGCCTTGCTTTGTTAATCATAACGTTGATGCAGTAGCGTATGTCGGTGTGTTGGCTGTAACGGACATGACAATAACATAACGTGTACACATTAAAATTGCGATAATCTATTCTAACATTTTCAAATCGATGCAGTTGAATTTCCCCCTTAGGATCGATGCATTGTTACACCCCTACACCAAAGTCACTGGCCCACTGTGTATCTGTGTGTATAATAACTTGGCTAGCGTTATCAACAGCAGAGGTGGGCAATGGGTCCAGCTGCAGCACCGGAGTACAAGCGATGTGATGTAATTGGCAGACTCGACTGTCAATCAATGGTCTACCTGACACGCAAACTCAAACAATGTTTCTGTACTGGAGGTGTGATTGATTGATTGATTGAAAACTTTATTAACAGATTGCAGAATGAGTACAGTACAGCTCAATACACACAATTGTTAAGGGGATGCAGACCAGAGAAAGACTTCCGTCTTGTTTACATCAGGGTCCCCCATTTCAATTCATCAGGAAAGTGTACAGTAGGAAAGTGTACAGTATTTCAATAGGCAACCCTGAAAGGATTATTTTTCTAGAAGAGCAACACAGCCAAAACAGACAGTGGAGCTGTTTGCAGATAGCAAGCATTTTGACTTATTGCGTGGTGGTGATGTCTCGCAGATAATACAACTACAAGTATGATTATATAATATATATTTTATTTAAAAAAAAAATTGTATATATAAAATATATATTGGCAGGTAAGAAATATGCTTGGCGGGTAGACTCTTCCCATCTACCCGCCACTGGCCGGTGAGTCAAAAAGTTAATTTCGCTCCCTGGGCATAACCCACCACAACATATGGATCAGGGATATTTGATGCGCTTGACCGCTCGACTGGCCCTACCCAGAAAATTGCACCCGGTGACATTTGATCATTGCACAGGCCAAGATATAAGGTTTTCGAAGGGTGTTCGATACCGCTGTCTAGCTGGATGCGGCCGGTATTGCACTTTGGCGATCTCAGACTCATTCCCTATGTGGTAACACCAAGGTCCCTGGATGAATAATGAATACAAATATCGGAAAAAAAGAAAAAGATCCGGTACTGGACCGCAAATGACATCACGCCATAAATCCATCTCTATCTCAAATATAGCCAAGAGTAAAGACCCTAACCTTGTCAAAACAGCAGTCAAAGTGTGTATTTTCAGCAATACATTTGTTTACCAATGGTTTTAACACTTTCAGTGCCAGCTGTTTTAGTTATCCTTGTACTCAATGGGCCACCGCTGTAAGAGATAGGGATTTTCATTGTGCGTCGCGGTGTTTGCAGGGATATAATTATATTCTATATTATAGCTATGGAGACGATACTATGGCTCATTTGACATTAACTATCCCTCGTTCAACATGTGAAAAAGAATAAATGTTTTCATGTATACGTTCGTGTGTTTATACCGTGGTGAATATTGTATACTTTCAGAGTGATCCTGCCTAATTCCTGGTAATTTATGGAGCGATATGTGAATTCAGCTAAAAGCGTTCGCGTTGCTCGCCTGGACACGCTACTATTTCCAAATCAAAAGTATATAATAGGTTATGTTTCATCATGAATGCATGAAAGGGGGGGCGGATTGTTTTTTGATGCTCTGATCGCCAGTAACTCATTGGCTGGATCGATATGAAATCATTGTAGGATCAAGGTGGAATTGACGTCAGATGGTCCTTACCTTTGATCTGGGTTATTCCAAAAAGAATATTCCAATTGTCTGATTGCGATTTCCAGTATTGATGTCCATCTGGTCCCGGACATAATTTGGCACAATTTATGGATCGAGTGTGCTAGACGCGTTTCAAGTTTCTTTATTAGCCCTTTATCTGCCAGGGATTATTCTGATCTTAAAGGAAAACTCCAACATTTTGGGAAATTAGCTTATTTAACATCTTCCCTGGAGTTAGACAAGAAGATGCATACCTTTTTTGTCTCTGTGCGTGCATTTAGCTTAGGGAACAGTCGCTCTGTTAGCGTAGCTTAGCTTCATCACTGGAAGTGGGGGAGGGTTTGAGCCTGACGTTCCCTACAGTGCCCTACAGTCACGAAATACACTCCAAATACAACTCCAAAACGTTCATGTAAACATGTTGTGACCTGTGTATTCACCACGTGGAGAAATAAAAAATAATTGAATTAGACAATTACGTTTTATAAGCAAATATACTCTGAACTCTTTTTTTGACCAACCACTACTCTATGAGCGCAGCCAGTGATTTCAACGTGACGCTGTGTGTTTACATTCTCATTCATTCAAAAGATCCAAACCGATTGAAGTTTATGGATACCATGACTTGAAATCTTCTTACCTTGATGATTAAAAGCCTCCCCAATTTAGAAAACAGTAATCCAATGGCTGGTATTGTTATATACCGGACGCTCTGAGCTAGGGCTGGGCGATATGACCAAAAACTTTATCGCGATAAAATTATAAAATTATTTTCATATAATTCGATATCGATAATTATCGTCGATATAATGTCTGTCAAGTTTAATTAATTTCTTATGCTGCTGCGAATGTCTCAAGTCGAGTTGATGTCGTCATCAGTCTGCGCACGTTAACAGTAGCCGACAAGCGGAGCATCTCATGACAATAAATATGACACTAAAACTCTTCCGCCACAATATATTGAAACGACGTCCACTGTATACCCCACCCACACTACTTAAACGTGGCCTCAGAATTCAAAACACACACATACTCGGCACGTAAATATATAAAACAACGCCGTGCAAGCTAATTAGCCTAGCTAGCCTGTTGTTTATAAGTGGTGTATTCCATGACAATGTGCTAAATATGACACTAAAATACTCTTCCGCCACAATATATTGAAACGACGTCCACTGTATACCCCACACTACTTAAACGTGGCCTCAGAATTCAAAACACACACATACTCGGCACGTAAATATATAAAACAACGCCGTGCAAGCTAATTAGCCTAGCAAGCCTTGTTGTTGAGTGAGTCCTAGTACCTCTGGGTCTCCTTCCGGATCTCGTTCGCTCTCGGCCATCTCCTTCACTGATTGGTTGTTAGCTGTTGTGCGTATGCACGTCACGTCATCACGTAACGTTGGTTGTTGTTAGTGGGTGTGCTGAGCCGAGGCTGAACGGAGCCAAGCTTGGAAATCGATATATCGAAACTTTGCGACCACATTTCATGTTTATTTCGAGGAAATAATTTATCGCGATAGTTATCGTTATCGTTTTATCGCCCAGCCCTACTCTGAGCTAACCGGAGCTAACACAGACCAGGATCGCAAAGCATATATAATGACTTCCTTTCTGGGGTTGTCAAAATAAAAGAGCGACGTCTATAGCAGCGGAATACGTTTATTTTGTACATTATCTAACGTTAACACGAACCTAAACTAACTTTAGGTTAGTTGTAACGTTAGTTTAGGTTCGTGTTAACTTTAGATAATGTACAAAATAAATGTATTCCGCTGCTATAGACGTCGCTCTTTTATTTTGAAACCCCCCAGAAAGGAGGTCATTGCTCTCGTTATCTGCTTGAGTGTCCGGTTAGCTCCGTTAGCGTGCAGTAGTTAGTAGTATATCAATACCAGCCATTGGATTACTGTTTTCTAAATTGGGGAGGCTTTTAATCATCAAGGTAAGAAGATTTCAAGTCATGGTATCCATAAACTTCAATCGGTTTGGATCTTTTGAATGAATGAGAATGTAAACACACACAGCGTCACGTTGAAATCACTGGCTGCGCTCATAGAGTAGTGGTTGGTCAAAAAAATAGTTCAGAGTATATTTGCTTATAAAACGTAATTGTCTAATTCAATTATTTTTTATTTCTCCACGTGGTGAATACACAGGTCACAACATGTTTACATGAACGTTTTGGAGTTGTATTTGGAGTGTATTTCGTGACTGTAGGGAACGTCAGGCTCAAACCCTCCCCCACTTCCAGTGATGAAGCTAAGCTACGCTAACAGAGCGACTGTTCCCTAAGCTAAATGCACGCACAGAGACAAAAAAGGTATGCATCTTCTTGTCTAACTCCAGGGAAGATGTTAAATAAGCTAATTTCCCAAAATGTTGGAGTTTTCCTTTAATCCCCTCTCTGCCACCACTATAAATCTATGGAGATGTTCCCCTTCTTTGCAGGGCTATAACTTTTTAAATTGTATTGCTAAATTGACATTACTATGGCCCATTCAATGTCAAGTATCTATCGTTTAGGATGTAGCAACGTTCTACTTTTTCATTCACATACCGGTATTCATACTAAAATACGGTCTAAAGTATAAATATGTTTTTATCGTTTTCTGCAGCATTCTGGGGGGTTTATAAGTCCGTGGCCGACGTTAAATCATTTATTTAGTATGGGCGATATATATATCGGAGCAGATTATACGTTTAATAATAATCAAACACGCTGAAACTTACCGCATCTTCCTCTGACCGTTGGGTGGTCGGCGTGGCGCAGAAAGTTCTCGATTATGGGATGTTGATATATGCGATCCATTTCCAGGTTGTATAATAGTATATATGTCCAAATCATGTTGTTTATCGAGTTATTGGCAACTGATCGCTGTCCAGTGTGTCGAGCTAGAGTCCCGCTAACGATAGCGAGTGCCCGGACCGAATATGGATGAGCACCACTTCCGGCGCGTCACTTCCTGTTTGGCCGATCGGCCACCAGATGGCGCTCTTGAACCATTGGAGAGTTGAGAGGAGATCAACAGGAGATCCCAAGTCTCCGTGGGTAAAATATGATTGCCATCACAGATTTTTGAAATATTGATCTCAACGACGCCTTACGGCGTCATTGGCAGATTACGCATGGTGGAGAATGACGTGGAAACTCGTCCTTGACGAATAAAGGGTTAATTGTCATACAGAAAAACAGGATACTTTTGTATGAAATGCTTCTTTCTGTTTTGTTCCTGAGAATGTGCTAGGTAAACATTTATAATTATAATAAGTATAAAATAGAAAGTCAAGTACTTAAACAAGTGTAAACAAGAAGAAAAAAATCAATATACATAATTTACAATATGCAATGCAGAGTAGTTACAATACAATATAAATGGGATGAGGTAGCTTGTGTCCCACCTTGTGGTGGTAAGGTGCGAGGCTTGGCTATGTGCAATGAGTTGCCAATAATATAACATAATATATAAAGTGTTAGTGTCTAAAGTGGGTGCTACAGTGAGTTGTCCATTTAAAGTTGGGTGTGTAGTGTACTGTGTACGTGTGGGTGTGAGTGTGTTTGATGGTTTGTTACATTGTGTTAATTGTCATTGAGCATCCTGATGGCCTGGGGATAGAAGCTCTTTCTGAGTCTCTCTGAGCTTGCCATGAGACTCCGGTATCGCTTGCCTGACCGCAGCAGTTCAAAGAGGCAGTTGTTTGGGTGGCTAGAGTCTTTTATTATTCTCTTGGCCTTATTCTTACAACGCTTGTTGTTATAAATGTCTTGGAGAGTGGGAAGCCCTCTACTTACTTTTTTTGGGATTATCTCCCACAAACCTGAACGTTATTGCCATAAAACAGAATGCAGTTAGTTTCTCTACCTTCTGTGAACGTCTAGAAAAAAACGGCTATGCAATCTGATGAAAAATGGCGGAGAAATTTTCATTATAAAAACGTAACTGTACTTGCAGTAGATTTCATTCACTGTTTGTGAATCATGCCTGGTGATACTAAATCCAGATTGAACTCTGCCATTGGAAAGGGGAGATTTGGCCCGATCCATACATGTGCGACTTGGCCATACTAAGGTAATTTATAGGCCTGATATTCTATAATCATATTTCAAATTGCATTTGTCCAGATGGCAGAATATGGTCTCTACAAAATCTCCTGTTTAATCATCATCCCTTTATTAATTTGCTTCGATTTTGTCTACACGTGATCTCAAGAAGGTGCTGAATGAGCTCAGTTTATAAATGTTTCATGTCTGGTCATTTTTAGCATGGTGTTATTCACCGTAAAGATGAAAAAATAAAATTGATATTCTCCTTTGGTTCATCACAATTTACTCAAGCCTAGTAATAGACACAATATTTCTGACACTGGGAATACATTCCCTGAGATCCATAGATGTCCCTAGAATCAGATACCAAGAACATGCAAATTACCTTGTAGAAGTGGAGCAATCTTCCATTTACTTTGGTATGTATTTTTAGGCGGATTTTCAGAAAATAGGGCTCTGGCTTAAGCAAGGTTAAATAAGGCTACAACTAATTACTATTTTAAAACAATTAATTGGATAAAAGGAAAAAAGGCTAAATTGTATGCTAAACATTATTCTTGTTTTTGTAAAATTGGGGGGGGGACAAAAAAACTATCACGGTTAACACTGCCTTGTCATACAACATTCTCCCATTAGGTGACTCTGCCTCCAAGCTATTAGCCTTGGATTATAAAACAAGTATTGGTGACACTAGGGGCTTATTTTCTCAATACAGGAATGAGTGCTACAGCCCGCAAGCGCAAGGAGGAGGTGGCTCAGGCTCTGAAGAAACTGATCCAGACGAAGGGGAAGACTCCTGCCATGAAATACCAGCAACTGTTTGATGACCTCAGAGGACAGTCTGAAGCTGTAAATACTTTTTTCTTTATTTTGCTAGTCTTGTTTACTGTGTTTTTTACGGTAACTAACAACCATAGTAACAGTGTTCTTACACAGGTCTGGAAAAGTATGGGAAATAAATGTCCAGGTCTTGAAAGGTTTGGGAATTGCACATAAAAGTATGGAAAATATGGGGAAATATTGCTGTTCGGTCCCAATACACAAATAATGCGGTTGTAGGCCCAACTGTCATTTCTTACATTGTGATATTTGTTTTTTAAGAATGGAATGCTATTGCCTAGTCACTGTTGGTGTACATCACATTAAAAACCAACCAAAATCCTCTAAATCTGCCAAGAAAGTTTGATCTGGGGAAAAAGTATGCAATTCTGATATTAAAATTAACCTGTTGTACATTTTGTGGTTATGTTTTCATAAAAGGTTGTAGAATACTTTTGTTTTCCATCTATTTAATACGATCCCTAGGAACAAGAATATAAGGAATACTGTATTTCCTCTAATGAGCTTTCCCCCCCTACTTTCTCCCCTCTCCAGGCCATCACAAAGGACATGTTTGAGGAGGCGCTCAGGGCCTTGGCTGACGAGGATTTCTTGACCGTTACTGGCAAGACTGTTCGTCTACTCGCCTGAGACTGCACCCTGCTTTTTGTAATTGTACAGTTATTGATTTCATACATTTCCCTGTATCAACCACAACCTGTTTCTCTGAAAAAAAGGAAAAGAAAAAAACGAAAGGAGTCGAGATATCTGGATATCATGTTTTTTTTGCAGACTTTGGTCAAACTGACTACACCTGTCCTTGGTGGTGGAGAGTAAATATTTTGGAATTCAATTACTGTATTTGGATCCTTTATTTACTAATAGGGTGACCAAATCCATATGATCCAAATGCAGGGAGGCATGCAGAATTTTGCGGGACAGTAAAATAATACTGAAATATTGTATAATAAATTTATGAAGCATTTGATCTAAATAGAACCATTTAGATGAGCTGATTTATTAAAGCATAGTAGGCTACCTAGGTGACTGCAGACTGCAGTTGAAAGCCGGTGACAAAGGGGGCTCAGTTGCTTTGGAGTTTCAGTGCCACACCACTTTCTCTGCTCCTTAGCCTCTAGACTTGCTGTATTGTCATCATGACTCTAAATTGCTTAGCCTATTTAGTGATGATAAAACGACTGCAGATTTAATTTAAGATTTAGCAGATTTAATTATTCTATGTTTGGCGTTTTATATTTTAATGGTCATGTATGTCTCATGGCATTGCATTAACTATGATCATAGGGTGATAAGTAGGTCAAATAGTCCACATGGCTAAGTGGCAAACTGTAGAACAGAGCATACATTGTAGACTGGTATAAGTTATGTCTTCATAGTGGCATCTCTCTCAAAACATGATTTGGTAAATCCTAGACTAAGGTTTCAGCACCATGGAGAGTGCAGTACAGTGAACCATCTTGACCTTTTGATTCATATGTATTGCTGGATCCCATTGCTTTGAGACTTCTTATGAAGAGCATCTTTATGAAATTATTTTGTCTCGTATTGTTTCGCATGTCTGAGAAAAATGTGGGACTGTCCAGCACAAATCAGGATGTTTGGTCACCCTAGGTATAGCCTACATTCCATATGGTATGCAATCTCCTGATATTTTCCATCCATCCAATAAGTTATGGTAACAGCTTAATTAATCCAATGCGGTTTTCCACTGTCAATTTCAGTTGCCCTGAGAGTAACTCATTTCATGTCGTCTAGCTTTCTACTCCACCTTAGTTACCTCTATGAGATATTTGTAGCCGTTTGATGCATGCCAAGGACCTTGACCTCCTTTATATACTACAGATGGTCCTTCGTCTAAATGAGTACTTGTTAATAGAGGTTAGATTTAAATTGCACTTAATTTGGATACATGAACATTGTGTGTTTGTATCAGCTTGGCTACCTGTTAATAAATTGCTTTATACTTGGTCAAGGGTTGTGCATATTTTCCTTTGCATATTCATACTGTTGTGTGGAAAGATTTAAGTTCATACTAGTTTTAAAATCATCAGAGCAATCTAATGAACAAGAATTCAGCTGGTACAGCTGGTTTGGCTCATTTCCTTATGCTGCTCACAGTACAATTCCAAAAGCGTGTGCTGTGGCTGCACTGCTGCGAGTGCAGGTTCTGGTGGATGCTGCTGTTTTAACCCCTGTGATGCCACAGCTGTTTGACTGCTTCTGGATTTGGCTGGAGAAGATGATGGCGGCCTCCTCAGGTTTGTCTGTCTTGAAACGATTTCAGAGATCAAATTCAACGGTGCAGTAGGAGGCACATTAGCATTATGATAGGGTAAAAATAGTGCATAGTTCTGTCTGTAAATATACGGAGATGCGTGGTTGTATACAAAAAGCTTTATCAATCCCGGAACATAGAACCAGCAAGTTTGAAGAACGGACCTAGCGAGCTAGTACTAGCTGCTGATGTTACTGACTATGTGAAACCACAGTTTAGATCGCCAAGATACAAAATTAATAAATTTTGTTTGGCTTCCTGGGTAGCTATATTGCATCTAGCTATGTGGCGAAATAGTTGTGGAGAGACGAGGAAAATCAAGTATGCTTAGTAGGCTAACAAAGCTGGCTAGAATATTTCAGCAACAATGATTCGGTTCGCCTGGGCGAGCCCTGTCACAGCAAGCTAGCTGGGTCGATCGTTGTTTGGGCATTATATATTAATGGTTTACATATCAAATGTTTCTGAACGCATTGCTGCTGCTCACTACCGTCGTGTAAAGTAACCATGAAGAGTGTAGTCTGTACACAGACTGTAAACATGTTTCCAGTGACCCATCTCACGCCACAAACTGAAAGCAACCCGACGTCCCTCTGCAGTCAAAGCGCACTGGCAATGGACCTCGCGTTACATTTAGTTTATTTTAATGTTTAATGTCTAATGGGTACTTGTGTGCCTTGCACTGGAGTGAAGCTTGGAAACGTTACTTCCACGGTTCTGTTCCAGGAAATAGCCCCAGCCACACATTTTGGTTCACCAGGAAGAAACGCTTGATTGATTGATTGAAAATGTTATTAACAGATTGCAGAATGGGTACAATACAGTACGGCTCAAATTTTCAATACACACAATTGTTAAGCGGATGCAGACCAGAGAAAGACTTTCGTCTTGTTTACATCAGGGTCCCCCATTTTCAATTCATCATAACATATGACATATACATGACATACAGATAGACAGTACTGCTACATCTAGACATTTATGAATGAATGAAAACTTTATTTAACAGATTGCAGAATGGGTACAATACAGGGATGCAGACCAGAGAAAGACGTTTGTCTTGTTTACATCAGGGTCCCCCATTTTCAATTCATAGTGACATTTATGACATACACAACATACATGACATGACATAGTACTGTTACATTTGTGACATATATGATATGCAAATATACAGTACTACTGTTACCCATAGATCCTGACAGAGGGTATGATGGGGAGGAGACTGTACATTAGGAGGGGGTGGGTGGGAGAGAAATATACATACGGTGGAGAGGAGACTGTACATTAGGAGGGGGTGGGTGGGTGGGAGAGAAATATACACAACGGTGGGGAGAGAATATATACATACGGTGGGGAGGAGACTGTACATTAGGAGGGGGTGGGTGGGAGAGAAATATACACAACGGTGGGGAGAGAATATATACATACGGAGGGGAGGAGACTGTCTATTAATTTAGGAGGGGGTGTTTTTTTTTTTTGGACATTTACGTGGCCAGTTTCGAATTGCAGCCTCCAGTAGGTGCTCTTTTAGAGCGGTTTTGAATGTGGGTAGGGATTCACATTCCTTTACAGCTTTGGGTAGGGCGTTCCACATTGATGTGGCATAATTTGCGAAACGTGTTTAGTCCCTTGTTTGAGCCGAATCTGGGTTTAACATGATTTGTTGAGCTTCCTCTGGTGTTGTGGTCATGGTATTCACTGACCTTTGGGAAGTATTTTGACATGTACATGGGTACCTTAGTCGTATATAGTGTATCTTGTAGACCAGGCCCATTGCAAGTTGCTGTACTCTGCCGTCTACTCTAAGCCATCCTAGGTTGTCAAAGTGGGCAGGGGTGAGGTCAAGTAGTAGTCTGACCAGTTTGTTTTGTGATGTTTGTAATCTTGTTTTTAGCGCCTTTGAGGTGCTTTGGTACCATGAGGTGCAAGCATAGTCGTAGTACCCTTGAATGAGTGCTCATGCCAGAGTCTTCAGGGTATTCTTGTTGTTCCATGACATACCAGATCTACAAATACAGTACTGTTTGTGATACAAAAAGGGTCTAAAAAAGACTATAATTTGAGGGGGAAGAAACTACATTAGAGGAGGTGGGGGGGGGGGGGCTGTACATTGGAGGTGGGGGGGGGGGGGGGGTGGGTAACTGTACATTGGAGGGGGTTGGGTTAGGACATTTACAGGGGCCAGTTTTGAATTGCAGTCTCCCGTAGGTGCTCTTTGAGAGTGGTTTTGAAAGTGGGTAGTAATTCACATTCCTTTACAGCTGTGGGTAGGGCGTTCCACATTGATGTGGCATAATTGCGAAACGTGTTTAGTCCCTTGTTTGAGCCGAATCTGGGTACTGGGTAGCATGATGGATACGATGACCAGTCCATCTTCCTCAAACTGCAGGCTGGGTTGATGTATCAAAGTGTCATCCAGTTGACTAGCCATGGGTTCTCCAAGGAAGTCAGTGGCCAAACATCACCTCAGATGTGTCTGACAATGCATCTCTGCATCACCCAACTTCAAATCTGGTGACAGGATGACAACAGTTTGAGTAACTTGCTCATCGTCTTCATGTGTGTCTAGTTGTACATCATTGTTGTTTACATCTGATTTTCCCCCATCATATTCATCATCCTCATCTGTCAGGCTCTTAGTGCACAGGTAAAATCTTAACACTCCCATTATTAGTACAGTGTACACTACAGTTCCCCCACTGTGATATCTTCATCAAACACAGCTTCCTTCTGATGGTCTAGTACAGGGGTCAGCAACCTTTTTGACATGAAGTGCCAGTTTGAAATATAGTTGTAACTAGCGTGCCATATCAACAATATTCCATGCATCGTAATTTTTCTCATAATCAGGTATTTTTTATGATAATTTTTACATTATTACATCATTATTGTTATTGTTATTATTAACAATATTATTATTATGGTTGTATCAACCCTAAATCTGAGTTGGGGGGGGGGGGGGGTAATGCAGACAAACAGCTGCATACAGTGTGACCATTTCACTCACATTTGCCCATTCATTTTTGGACACATCCAAAATGCCACGTGGGCTGCCTCCACCATCGGTGTGTGTACTGTACGTGTGCTGTACTGTACATTAAACAAGACGAAAGTCTTTCTCTGGTCTGCATCCCCTTAACAATTGTATGTATTAAGCTGTACTGTACTGTACCCATTCTGCAATCTGTTAATAAAGTTTTCAATCAATCAATCAATCAATGCTGTGTCGTAGCTCCACCTACAGGCCTAATGGAGAACACCACAATGTGTGAATGAATGGGTGAATGTGAGGTATAACGTGTAAAGAAGTTTCGATTGATCGCAAGACTACACTGTAAAAAAAAAACAATAAGTTACCAGAACTTAAAAAGATTGAGTTCAGTTACTGTGCATTAAGGTTTTCAGTTTTCAATCCATAATAAGTTAACAGAAAAATAAGTACACAACCACATTATTTCAACCTAATAAAACTATGTTTATTGTCATTGTTTTAAGAACACAAGTTGACTTGGTAATACTCACATTTTGAGTAAAAAGAAATGGCGTTGCCCTCTCCCTTTTAACATGTGCAATGTTAAAATGAAATAGAAAAATAAAGAATACAATTGGTTGATTAACACTTTGATCGCCATGGTTAAATTCATAATTTACCATCCCTAGCCAGCTCTATTTGTCTATGGAGAAGTTCCCCTTCTTTGCAGGGCTATAACTTTTTAAATTCTATTGCTAAATTGACATTATTATGGCCCATTCAATGTCCTATATCCATTGTTCAGGGTGTAGCAACGATATACTTTTTCATTCACATATTCATACTAAAATATGGTCTAAAGTATAAGTATGTTTTTATCGTTTTCTGCAGCTTTCTCCAGAACGTGATTTATAGCTCCAAATGCATTATATTGATGATGAAATACAGTTTGATAGCAATCGGCGCAAGATACAAAATTTCAACTGGACGTGGTTCTAGAAGTTACTACGTATCATCTGATATTGACCGGATGGGCGAGGGGGCGTTTATAATTCCGTGGGCAACGTTATACCATTCATCTAGTGTGGGTCATATGATCATCAGATCAGTTAGTATAGAAGACGTTAGAAAATAACGTTGAAACTCACCGTATCTTCCTCGCGCCGTTGGACGATCAGCGTGGAGTAGACAGTTTTCGATTATGGGATGTTGATCCTGATGAACCATTTCCAGGTTGTATAATACTATATACATCCAAATAACGTTGTTTATTGAGTTAGGGCGAGCGATTGATTATCCAGTGTGTTGAGATAGAGTCCTGCTAATGATCGCGAGTGCCCGGACGATTTATGGATGAGCACTTCCTGTTTGACGAGTCACTTCCTGTTGGCGATCTGCCGATCGGCCACCAGATGGCGCTCTTGAACCGCTAGAGAGTTGAGTGGAGATCAGCAGTATATCTCAGGACCCCGGAGGAGAAATATGATTTCGATCACAGATTTTTGAAATATTGACATCAAAGACGAGTTACGGCGTCTTCGGCAGAATGAGCATGGCTAGGAATGACGTCTAAACACGTCATCGGCGATTAAAGTGTTAATCCAACTGGTCACAATGGTGACCGTAATAATGTTTTTGTTATAAGGCTCTGAAAATGTTACTGAATGATGTATCAATGTATTTCACTTTAAGATGCACACCGGAGCATCTTTTAATCCAGCTGTTTGCTGTTCTCTGATATTTTCTGACATTTCGTTGATGCGTCGCTCGACACTTCGAGCTGACATGGGGATATCTTTTATCCTTGATTTGATTGTCTCTTTGTTTGGCAAGCCTTCAAACAAAACATCTGAGCTACAGAGAAAAGCCTCCTTGATATACTCGCCATCAGTGAATGGCTTTCCACATTTCGCAATGCAACGAGCAATGCGATAGCTTGCTTCAGTTGCGTGGTTTTTAGCAGTCGTGAACACTTTGAGGGTGCTGGCTTGCTTTCCATACCTGGCCATGGCACGTTTAATCGATTCTGCCTTATCCGCCTGATCTTTGAAACTTTTTTGATGCTTCGTCTCAAAATGGCGCTTCACACCTGACGTTCGGCAAACTACATTTTCTAAACATAAAGTACACACAGCACGGTCCTTCTGACACACAAACCCGTAGACGTCTGTCCACGTGGGCTGGAATGCCCGAATTTCCTTTGCTTTAACTTTCTTAGCGGGGGTTGCCATCATGGAAGATGGCACATACAGAATGCAACCGCAGCACTGTGTGATTACCTGGGAACTGTGCGCGGGCGCGGGAGGCCAGCTGACTGCTACAGCTGAGCACCATGGGAACAGCTGTATAGCTGTCATAGGGGTGTGCAAAACAGTCGACTTACAAAAAAGAACCGTTGGGAGAAATCTCGGGTCTGGCAGCTAATGTGTTAAAGGTCCAGTACAATGATGTTTTAATTCAGTTGTAAAAGAATGTATTAAAAAAACATTCGATTATTTATAAAAACGTCTTGTGGAATATTAAAGGGGAACTATCTTATAAATGGCCTTTTTGAGTGTTTAGCATTGTTTCCTAGCTATGTGAACTTATATTAATATGATCTATGTCTCTAATTCTCATATTGGCGCATTCTTCCAATTCTCCTCTCACAATATTCACCCTCACTGAACTGAGTCATCTGAAAATGTGCTGATTTGTGATGTCAGAGAGACACCGCTGCATGATAATGTGGCTGTGTGGCATCAGGTACATGATGAGCTGCACACAGTGGTTGGAGCCCAGGCTCAAAACGGCTTAAGATCTTGAGGTAGAAAAATGCTGTTTTTGAGGACTTGATTAGAAATACAAAACAATAAAAAAAAAATTACAGAGGTGTTCCATAGACTCACAGGAATTGTGTAAAAGTGCCCAAATAGTGAAAGAAATAGTAAAATAGTTCCCCTTTAATGTCATTAGTATCATTATAAATCATTAAAATAGCACACGTTCCATTTATATGTGCAATGAGAGAAAATGCCTGTTGATATGGTGGGACCACACACACACACACACACACACACACACACACACACACACACACACACACACACACACACACACACACACACACACACACACACACACACGCACACACTATCTTGGCCTCGACTGAAACTGACACGTTGAGTTGACTTCACAGTTGTTCCATCAAGCACAAAGGTCTAGCTACATCTTGCAATAACAAAACAAGAATGAAAGAAGAAAATGTGCTTTAAAAAACAATAATATATTATTATGATTAATAATTGTATCTTCCGGGGCTGACCTTCGAATTTTTTTTGGCAATCGAAGCTTCGGGGCCGAGCTTCGATTTTAATTCGAAGCTTTGAATATTTTTTTTTTTCTTTTTTTTTCTTATGTTGTGGGACTTGTACAGCACTTTGGTAAACTTTGTTGTTTTTAAATGTTCTCTATAAATAAAGTGGATTGGATTAATGAATTAAGTAGCCCCTTTCGTGACTGTGACGCAGCCAACACGGCTGTGTGATTTAATTCAAGTTGGATCGCTGTTGTCGTTTGAACAACTTCAGATTTCATGGGAACTATACCAATCCCCCAAATCAAGAATGTTTAAGATGAATGAAGTAAGATTTTGATTATTTGAAATATGGCCTGTGTAGACTAAACTATGCACAGAATTATGTCAGTCTACAAGGTCCGGATTCTACATGGTCCGGCAATGTAGACCTTGTACACTCCACTACAGACCAATTATCAGTGAATGTTCATGCATTTTTAAGAAGGGCTACTTCCACAAAAAAACAAAGAACTCACCAAAACATCTCAGTAGCACCTTATCTAAATGTTCTATTTCATATATGGAGATTCATATTTATTTATGTATTGCATGCATTTCTACATTTTATTTCCTATTTTGTTTATTCATCCCAGTATCTTTCTTTCTTATGTGTGGAATTCTACAAGGCATTTACATTAACATTTACATTTAGTCATTTAGCTGACGCTTTTATCCAAAGCGACTTACAAGTTCTGTACGACAGGTCATCAGGAAGGATACAACTCTATTAGCTGAGTAACAATATTCATCAAAGTGTTGCGTGTTACAGTGTAGGTTAGTTTATTAGGACAAGTGCATGACAGTAAGGTTAGTTAGGGTTAGATTTTTTTTATTTAATTTTTTGTATTTTATTTCAGATAATGGTTGAAGAAGTGCGTCTTTAGTCGACGGCGAAAGATTGGACGGGATTCGGCTGTCCTAACTGGGTTGGGTAGTTCATTCCACCATTGTGGGGCAAGGACTGAGAATAGGCATGTAGGTGGTGTATATGTGTTTGAGGATGATATCCTTCAAACAGGCAATAGTGATGATATAATTTGGGCAGTGCTGAGCTGGGTTACTTTCCTCCAGTGTATTTGTCCCCCGGCCCCACCCAATGGCCCCATGCACGCACACACACACACATACACACACACACACACACACACACACACACACACACACACGAAGTAAATTTTTTTTTTTTTTTTTTTAACTTCGATTTTTTTTTTAATGTTCGAAGCTTGTGCCATTTATTTAAGACAGCCATCTTCATCTTGTAGGGAATCGAAGGTACTGATGTAGACATATATAGCCACCAATTTCTAAATACTTTACAATACGTCTGATTCCATCATTCTGGTCCCCTTGGCATATGGCCCTACGTTTTTTACCATCTCAAAAGAGGCTATGCTTTGCAGCATCAGCTTTTGCATGCCGCTAAAGAAACACCCCACATAAGAAATGCCTGTTAAAAAAATGGTGAGTTGGAATGTGATGAATTTCCATTAGAAGTACAGTCAACAAAATATAAAAATGTGTAGGCTGTTCACTGGGACAATGTAGTTATTTATAGCAATGTGACGCTCGAGCGTGGAGCTCGTTTTTTTGCTCCCACATTTGTGATGCCACTTCTCCCGTCATCACTCATTAATAATATAATACCACTAGTTTTCCTTAATTGCTGCTACCGTCACACTACCATCAGTCTTTCTAGTCAGTGGGGATGTGCTGATACTACCTTGGCTTAAATTGACTGGGGAGTTGACGGTACCTACACAGTCGCACTTTAAGGCTATAGTTGTGCCATAGAGCAGACCGTTGCAATCAGGGATGCAGTCGTAATATCAGAACTGCCTGGACGCCACGTGCACGCGCGCGCATGCGCATACATGTTCCCTCGCGTGCGCACAGAACAGATGATTATTATGCATAAATAGTAGGAAACATGTTTGCATAGTAAATTACTAGTTTTAGTTTAGTTTTTGTAAATATTGCCTTGAAATAGAGAAGCTGAAAAAGGTAGCAGGATGTAGCCTTCAATATATAAAGAAATTATATTGTCAACAGATATGGTTGAAAAACAAACAATGTTTTAAATGTAATTGTAGATACAATATTGTAGTTACAATTTCTTTAATTGAATTAACTTAAACTAGAAAAGTAAATATAAACTAAATTAACAATGTAACTTACAGTTTATAGAAGGACAGTTTCCTTCTGAAGCACAACTTAATGTCTCATCCTTCTAGTCGGGACCATTTGTCACATAGTGAGAGTTCCACAGATCAAGCAAAGCACAGGGCTTGTATTTTGGTTTTGCACTTCTCGTTCTTTGTTATGTTAGTATTATCCTATTATTATGCAAAGTCTAGGTGATAGATAAGTGCCGGGTAGTGTAGTTGAAGACACCTGACGACCTGCGCTGTTGTTATAAGACGGTGGGTACTTAGCGCACACGGAGTGCATTTTTGTGTGCGCGCGCGTGCACATCCGTGCGCGACTGACTGCGCGTACACATCCGTGCGCGACTGCGCGTACTTCTGCTCAGAAAACTGCTAGGACGGCGTGGTACCCCGTGGGACCACCACTGCATCACTGGTTGCAATAGAGAGAATGACGCTGTTTTAAACAGCCTACATCTTGTTTATATAAAAACAAATTGATTGCACCATTAGTTTGAAGTGATTGGACAAAAGAAATGCCCCTACACTCGCTTTTGTCAATTCAAGGCTATCTTGATATACTGTAGGGAAAAGGATGTCACCTCTGAGCAGCAGCAGCATACACCTACTGTATGTGTTCTAGTCCCAGAGGTGGCAGTACATCTACTGTTTGTGTTTTGCTGTGCTGACATGTAAGCTCACCAGTGTCGGGTATCTTCAGTAATTACTGTTGTGAGCTGGGTATCAAGTTAGCCACAATTCTACTGCCTATATACCAGGATGTACACACACAGTGCACTAAAACACCCAATCAGACAGGTGGGACTCCCATCATATCAAATTGCTGCTCAGTCAATTTGTCAATCAATTGTTTGGCCTCCGCCATTCCTGTTATGAGTCGTGCATCCATATAATTCCCTACCATTTTCTTTCTAGCATGTGTTCCACTTCTGATCGAATTGGAAAAATGAGCCTAATGGTTACACCCAGGCTCTATTCACTCATGGATGGAGAGTTATAACACAGGTGTTGACTCAGCCCTTTAATACAGGGTTGCAGATCTGTGCAAGCATTGCACGTTTCATGCCCACTGGGGCACCCTGCCTGCCTCAGCCTTTAAATATGCTAAACTGGTCAATGGGCGCGTTTATGTGCACAGCATCAATATTCAGTTATTTTTTGGGACACGTGTATTCTGTCCTTTATTTAGTGCATTTAAACACCATACCCTCTTAACACTTTATCCATCTTTGTACTCAAGTGTGCCACCGCTGTAAAGTATAGGGATTTTCACTGTGCGTTGCGGTGTTTGCAGGGATATATCTATATTCTATATTAGAGCTATGGAGACAATACTATGGCTCATTTGACATTAACTATCCATCGTTCAACATGTGAAAAAGAATACATTTCATTTTCATATACGTTCGCGTGTTATACCGCTGTGAATATTGTATAGTTTCAGAGTGATCCTGGCTAATTCCTGGTAACTGTAGCAATACGTGAATTCTGCTAAAAGCTTTCGCGTTGCTCTCCTGTACACGCTACTATTTCCAATTCAAAGGTATATGTATTATGTTTCATCATGAATGCATGAAAGGGGGGGGGGGGGGGGTCGTTTTTTGATGCTTTGATGATGTTTGATCGCCACTAACGGCATTTGTTTTGCATAATACATACGTTGATCGGCCGGATCGATATGAAATCATTGTAGGATCAAGGTGGAATTGATGTCATATAGTCCTTACCTTTACTAGGAGGTATCCCAAAAAGAATATTCCAATTGTCTGATCGGGATATGCCTCAAGTGTGTTGAACATGCTTCAAAGTGGTCAGATTGTGAGGATTGGTCCATTCCCGCCACACGCTTCAAGGTACTGTGAGGAGGATTGGCTCATTGCCGCCACACGCTTCTAGGTCAATTACCAATTGCCGTCACGCACCTGTCGTTTGTTTGTAATCAGCGCTCCAGAGCCCTTCATATACTCGGGTCTTTCTGTCAATCGTTGTTGGGTCGTTTTGGATTACCACAGCTGCTGCCTGTTCCCCCCGTTGTTGTACCTCGTCTGTTTTTCTTCAGGACGTCTATGGAAGTCGCCGCTGTTGTGTTTCTCTATCATCCGCTGGAGCTGTGCCTCGTTGCCCGCTTTGCGCATTTGCGCTTTGGTGAGTTTTTGGAACGAACCTTTTGGATTCTCTGTTTTCTGTGTGTTTGGATAACACTGAAGATTTGCCGTTTTTGTTTTGTACTGGACTCAGCTAAACTTGTGTGTTGGTAACACTGAAGATTAAGTCACGTGTGATTGTACTGGACTCAGCTAAACTTGTGTGTTGGTAACACTGAAGATTAAGTCATGTGTGATTATACTGGACTCAGCTAAGGAGGACTGGACTGCCTCCGTATTCCGTTGGCTTGTTTATTGGCCACTCTCTCTCTCTCTCCGTTCCTCCCCGAGTTGGATCCTGGAGTAGCTGCAGAGCCGCAGAGGCAGTGGCGCTACGCCGCTTCACCATCTCAATACCGGGACGATCTGCAGAGCCGCAGACAACTCTGCCAAGAACATTCTCCCCTTTGTTGTTCTTATGGTTATTTTGCTCATTCCTGTTTCAGAAATAAATACGCCCTAGTCTTTGGCTAACTCTGAACTACCTGTCTGTGCCGTGCTGTTGGGGTCGGTTTCAAACCATAACATTACGACCCGACCATGACAACCCCAGCCGACACAGACAGAGTTAGGGCAGCGTTGGCGGTCCAGATCGAATTGACCAACGACCACAGCCTACAGTTAGGTGCGGCTGCTGTGCAGGACCTCCGGGCCCAGGTCCAGCTTATTCTGGATTGCCTTGACACTCTGGCCACCCGGGCCAACATTCCACTTGAGGACCTCGAGAGGCCCTTGGAGGTTTTCGCGCTGGATCATCACCACCTGGCTGACATCACTCAACGCACCTGTCCTGTCCTCCTCACCGTTGCTGGTAACCATGTTGAGAGACTCCAGTTTTTTATTACCAGATCCCCTCTTGTCCCAGTAGTCCTGGGTCGGCCCTGGCTCGCGCTGCATGAGCCCCACATCGCCTGGTCCTCCGGCACCATCAGGGGGTGGAGCTCCTCCTGTCATGCCCAGTGTCTTCAGGCGGCATCCAGTCCTTCGCCCCGGGGTTCCCCTTGTGTCCCTGTCTCCAGCCCCCTCACCGTTCCCCTGTCTCCGTCTCCGGCCCCCCTCGCCCGGTTCCCTGTCCCTGTCTCCAGCCCCCCTCACCGGGTCCCTGTCCCTGTCTCCAGCCCCCCTCACCGGGTCCCTGTCCCTGTCTCCAGCCCCCCTCACCGGTCCTCTGTCCCCGTCCCCTGTCCCCCTTTCCGGGCCTCTGTCTCTGTCCCCCTCTCCAGTGCCCCTGATCACCAGCTTCCTTCGGTCCCATCCGGGCAAGCCGAGGCGGGGTAGGTCGCCGGGTGGCTCCCGTGGAGGGGGGGGGTACTGTGAGGATTGGTCCATTCCCGCCACATGCTTCAAGGTACTGTGAGGAGGATTGGCTCATTGCCGCCACACGCTTCTAGGTCAATTACAAATTGCCGTCACGCACCTGTCGTTTGTTTGTAATCAGCGCTCCAGAGCCCTTCATATACTCGGGTCTTTCTGTCAATCGTTGTCGGGTCGTTTTGGATTACCACAGCTGCTGCCTGTTCCCCCCGTTGTTGTACCTCGTCTGTTTTTCCTCAGGACGTCTATGGAAGTCGCCGCTGTTGTGTTTCTCTATCATCCGTTGGAGCTGTGCCTCGTTGCCCGCTTTGCGCATTTGCACTTTGGTGAGTTTTTGGAACGAACCTTTTGGATTCTCTGTTTTCTGTGTGTTTGGATAACACTGAAGATTTGCCGTTTTTGTTTTGTCACGTGTGATTGTACTGGACTCAGCTAAACTTGTGTGTTGGTAACACTGAAGATTAAGTCACATGTGATTATACTGGACTCAGCTAAGGAGGACTGGACTGCCTCCGTATTCCGTTGGCTTGTTTATTGACCACTCTCTCTCTCTCTCCGTTCCTCCCCGAGTTGGATCCTGGAGTAGCTACGCCGCTTCACCATCTCAATACCGGGACGATCTGCAGAGCCGCAGACAACTCTGCCAAGAACATTCTCCCCTTTGTTGTTCTTATGGTTATTTAGCTCATTCCTGTTTCAGAAATAAATACGCCCTAGTCTTTGGCTAACTCTGAACTACCTGTCTGTGCCGTGCTGTTGGGGTCGGTTTCAAACCATAACACAGATGAAGGGATCACTTGGCTTGGTCTAAATTCTCCGCCCGGACCATATACGATGTAATAGAGTGTGAAATAAGGTTTCAAAGGGTGGGCGATACTGCCACCTAGCAGGATGCGGCCCGTATTGCACTTTTGGGATTTCAGAATGATTTCCTATGGTAACACAGAGGTCCGTGAACCTGTAATGCAGTGGTTCAAACTTTTTACACCAAGTACCACCTGAGAACGTAGCTGGCTCTTCAAGTACCACCATATGACCGACGTTAAAATACAGTCTATTCAGCTATGCACAGTTCACGCAGGAGGCAAATGTATTCCTAATACCATTATTTATTGTTAACTTTTGTCAGACACAGCCACAATGTACAAAGGGGTAGCACTAGAACTAGCAAACTCTTCCACACAACTCATACAATGCAAGGGGCATTGAGAACATAATAACTAACATTCTCACATAGCAAGTGAGAAAATTAAGAACAACTGTATTTCAGCAAATGTACTTAATTCTCTCTCTCTCTCTCACATACACAGCAAGCAATTGTCCTTCATTCTCTCTCTCTCACACACACACACACACACACACACACACACACACACACACACACACACACACACACACACACACACACACACACACACACACACAGCATGTTGACAACTCGCATACGCAGGGCCGGACTGGGGAAATAATTCAGGCTGGGAAATATAGTGTGAAATAATATAGCCCCAGTCAGGCCACTTTCCACCAGGAATTATTTTGTTACAAAGACTTAATTTCCTGCATTCTGGTGCGGGAATTTTTCAAAATGTACCGTTTAAATTCCAGTGTTTGTGATGGGCATCACAAATTATTGTAAAAAATAAATAAAAAACACATTCAATACATTTTTGAATAGTAACCCTTTAAATGCCTATTTGTGTGATGGCATCACAAATTATTGTTAAAAAAACACACAAAAAGTAAAATATTTTCAATATATCAAATGCAAAGTAAACTTTTCTGGGGGGGATTATTACAGGCTAGGCATGTGTCAATGATTAGCAACAACACAGATTTTGATGGATTTTTTGTAATGTCAGATTTAACAACAACTCTTTTCAGAAAAGTGGGAGTATTTCATTTTTTATCTGACATTACAAAAAATCTAAAAATAAAAATGGTTATGATCAGGGCTGAAGTTGAATAAAAGATTTATGACTGTTTAGACTGCATTACTCTCCGTCACAGTGATATCCTGGTTGTTCCCCACTTAGGTTATCTAACTATCGCGCCATCGCAACTAGAAACACTGGCCTGGCCTGCTTCTAAGTTCAGCACAAAAAAAAAAAAAAGTATAATATATATTTCATTTGTTTACAATTTTCTTTTTCATGTACCACCAGCAGTACCACCAGTGTACTCAAATGCGTACCACAGTTTGAGAACCACTGCTGTAATGAATAAAAAAATCGAATAAAAGAAAAAACGTCTGGCAGCCAATGTGTTAAAGGTCCAGTACAATGATGTTTTAATTCAGTTGTAAGAAAATTTATTAAAAAAACATTAGATTATTTATAAAAACGTCTTGTGGATGGCGCGATTAGTATCATTATTTTTAACTTCAGATGTATCATTTGATTTATTATAAGTGTTTTTGGTCACCCTCTCTGAGCACAGCCAACGATGAGGGGGCGTGGCCTTCTGTTTGTTCACTAGACATTATAGATACTTGACTGTTAACACTTTCAGTGCCCGGAACCCCGTTGCGTGCCACCACCCACTTCAATGACAGAGCTCTCATATTTGCGAACGCATAAACTATATCTTAAATTATGGCTATGTGTCTAATATGGCTGTCGCTTATCAAATAATCAAATGTTTTTTTAATAATTTTTTTTACAACTGAATTAAAACATCATTGTACTGGACCTTTAACACATTGGCTGCCAGACCCGAGATTTCTCTGGTTAATTCGCCAACGGTTGAGTGCCAGACCCGAGATTTCTCGGGTTTTGGTCGTTTTTTCTTTTATTCGATTTTTTTTATTCATTACAGCAGTGGTTCTCAAACTGTGGTACGCGTACCACTGGTGGTACTGCTGGTGGTACATGACATTTTTTTTTTGTAAAAAAAAATGAAATATATATTATATATATATATTTTTTTTTCTCATTGACTGTCCCCTCACGTGCACCATGCACTTACCTGGACTTCATAACCACTATGTTACCGCTCATCATGCACTTTATTATTTGAAATATTCTGTTATATGTACAGTGTTATGTGTTACATGTATGTATATATTGTACTACGTTCTGTGGGAGCTCCCCTGAAATCGTTGTATACTTGTGTGCAATGACAATTAAAAGTATATTCTACTAGGGCTGGGCGATAAAACGATAACGATAACTATCGCGATAAATTATTTCCTCGAAATAAACATGAAACGTGGTCGCAAAGTTTCGATATATCGATTTTCCAAGCTTGGCTCCGTTCAGCCTCGGCTCAGCACACTCACTAACAACAACCAACGTTACGTGATGACGTGATTACGCACAACAGCTAACAACCAATCAGTGAAGGAGATGGCCGAGAGCGAAGTAGACCCGGAAGGAGGTAGGACTCACTCAACAACAAGGCTTGCTAGGCTAATTAGCTTGCACGGCGATGTTTTATATATTTACGTGCCGAGTATGTGTGTGGCGTGAATTCTGAGGCCACGTTTATAGTAGTGGGGGTATACAGTGGACGTCGTTTCAATATATTGTGGCGGAAGAGAGTATTTTAGTGTCATATTTAGCACATTGTCACGGAATACACCTCTTAGATGCAACAGGCTGGCTAGGACAACTAGCTTGCACGGCACTGTTTTATATATTTACGTGCCGAGTATGTGTGTGTTTTGAATTCTGAGGCCACGTTTATAGTAGTGTGGGGTATACAGTTCGTTTCAATATATTGTGGCGGAAGAGAGTATTTTAGTGTCATATTTATTGTCATGAGATACTCCGCTTGTCGGCTAACTGCTAACGTGCGCGGACTGATGACGACATCAACTCGACTTGAGACATTCGCAGCAGCATAAGAAGTTAATTAAACTTGACAGACATTATATCGACGATAATTATCGATATCGAATTATATGAAAATAATTTTATAATTTTATCGCGATAACGTTTTTGGTCATATCGCCCAGCCCTATATTCTACTCTATTAAAAGTCTATTCTATTGATAAAAAATTTATGGAAATCAATAATAAAAAAAAAATAACAATTAAAAACTAGATCTCTCGTCGGCTGGCACTCAACGGTTGGCATGAACTAACGAGAAATCTCGTCACTGGCACTCAAAGTGTTAAGGCCTCAGTGTAGCCTATGCTGATGCCGAGCACCACTCAGCTAGATGTGATTGATAGGCCAATCAGAGCAGCTAGATGTGACTGATGGGCCAATCAGAGCAGCTAGATGTGACTGATGGGCTAATCAGAGTAACCTGATTAAAAGTCTGTATTTTGCGATATCTCAGTGAGTGGATATCTGATGGCTTGATTCTGTTGATATCCAGGGGGATGGACATCAAAGGGCTTTAGTCATCATTTTCACAACAACAACAGTTCTAACATTTTGGGTAATTTTATGTCAACATTCTGTTAAAATGCAACAAGATTGAAAAACAGGATTTTCATTGTACTGTAATGTTTAACTATAGCTGGAACAAACTCATATCACAACTATGAGAAACCCTTGTATGATCGCTGGGGTATGAGATACTGAGGCATCTAAACACCTCATCCTGTTTACTGTCAGGTTTTGTGAGTTCCATTCCCAGGGTAATACTCAGTATATTCTGTATTTACTTGTGTGTACAGACACAGTGGTGTCGGGGTATGAACATGCATATAAACTGCTTATCTCATTTATGGCCTTAAAGGGGCACTTCACCAAAAACAATGCTGATTTATATTTAGCACATAATCTCACACACATCCAACACTACAAACAGTTTTGCACACATTACTTTAGTTTGACAGTTATTGAGAGTAAATTAGTTTGAATGTGGCCACCAGTGATGTCATCGGGGACATTGAATCCTTGTGTTGTGTTAATTACAGCTCAATGAAATGATGTAGATGAAACAATAGCAATACCTTGTTGTATAGGGACTGCTACCTTAATATTTCATTGAGCTGTAATTAACACTAGGATTCAATTTCATCGATGACATCACTGGTGGCCATATTAAAACTAATTTACTCTCAATAACTGTCTAACTAAATGAATGTGTGCAAAACTGTTTCAAGTTTTTGGATGTATCTGAGATAATGTGCAAAATAAATTAGCATTGTTTTTTGGTGAAGTGCCCCTTTAACTATGATATTAGCTAGCTTGTATCCATAATGTTAAGTTCCATGTAAATGCACTGCATGTTATAGTAGGCTTACATTCATTATTAGCTCCTCAGGCTCACAGTTTATGCAATCATAAGACTTGAGGATGGTTTCATGTTAAAGCGTGTCGCTTGCAGTCAATATCTTACACCTTGTTGTTATTTTTCTTTAGGAGTTCAAGTTCCACGCAATTTTCGTTTGTTGGAAGAGCTTGAAGAGGGACAGAAGGGTGTTGGAGATGGCACAGTCAGCTGGGGCCTTGAAGACGATGAAGACATGACTCTCACACGATGGACAGGCATGATTATTGGACCAGCAAGAGTAAGCAAAACACCCTGCAGTCACGTTCCTGGGGTCTCCGCATGGCTGGGCGATATGTTGCTGGTTCCCAGCTGTAGCCTATGTGTAGGCCTACCGCTAGGCTTCGCTTGCTTCATATCACAGCCAGGCAAATTAACATAGACTGAAATACATTTTAGATGTCCCGGGTGACGGTATCTGTCATGTAATTTATTTTTTACTTAATCAGAAGCATTTTATATTACCTAAATCTAAAATCTGGGTCACTTATTTGTCCAACTGGTCCAACTTCTCAAAATGTCAATGGAGTCTGTTTACTGGGGGTTGACAGACATCTTTGTTAGAACATAATATTTGTTATTTCCACCCCAAGTCTCATTCGATTCATCACAGTAGCGCCCAGTAAACAGACAGACTCTGAAGTTGGACCATTTCAACAACTTTGGAGTAAGTGTTTGACAAATAAGTGGCCTGGATCTTATGCTTAGGTAATATAAAATGCTTCTGGATAAGTAAAATAATAAAATTTCATGACGTACAGGAGATCTAACGTTCGCTTCAGTCTATGTTCATTAGCCCGGCTGTCCGGAACCAAGAAAAGTCTAGCGGGACATATAGTATACAGCCGGCATCCAGCAAGGCCATGTGGCCAAAGTATCACATCATCACAATATCTTTATTAGTTTTGATGGTAAATTACGTTTTTAATACTGCTGCAAGGAATTTTTTTTTTATCAACTTAAAAATACACAGTACCTGTATGTAATATATATATTACGGCTGTCAGTTTATCGCGTTAATTAGATTAATTAATTACACAGCAAAGTATCGCGTTATGAAAATTAACTAAAAATTAATAAAAAAATAAAAGAAATTTAATTATTTTTTTAATCTCATTCATTCCATAAGAACATAGAATACACATTTACAGACTTTTTTCCATTTGCATGTTCTTGGTATCTGATTCTAGGGACATCTATGGATCTCAGGGAATGTATTCCCAGTGTCAGAAATACTGTGTCTGTTACTAGGCTTGAGTAAATTGTAATGACCCAAATGAGAATATCAATTACATTTTTTTTAATCTTTGACTGTGAATAACACCATGCTAAAATTTACCAGACCTGAAAAATCTAAGCAAATGAATACGGTAAATGGAAGATGATTAAACAGAAGGTTTTGTAGATACAGTACTGACTTCTGCCATCCGGACACATGCCATTTGAAATATGATTATAGAATATCAGGCCTAAATGGTTATGCGATTAAAATTTGATTAATTAGATTAATTAATTACAAATCCTGTAATGAATTAGATTAATTTTTTTTATCGCCTGACAGCACTAATATATATATATATATATATATATATTTTTTTTTACGATATGTAATAGGCTATATATCGTGGACGAGTGTATCCATCCATAAAAATACATACCTTTGCATGGTTCCATGATAGTATACCTTCATATTCGGTATACCTCCCAGCCCTAGTTCTCCCGCAAACACACAATGCAACATTTGTGTAATTCGTTGCAGGTTGCAAACAAGCAAATGGGTCCTCCAGCAGTGATGTATTTTCCCCCTTCTTGGGTCAGTCAGTGACCACAATTTCAATGTGGTAATCATTTGGGGAGGGAAAGCTGATCCTAGACCAGAGGGGTAACTTCACCTTACAGATACTTTGATATATGATACATGACTTTGCTGGTTTGCTGTGCCTAACAGGCTCTATTTATCTGATACGGCACAGCCTCTCTTGTTAACAATCTTTGCTGACCAGCCTTAAAAAGATATTTGCCAGTGTAAATACACATTCCTCTCATTTTAATGTATTGCTAGGCTATTTGTATTATCATATCCCGTCAATAATCAAACATGATAGCTTTATATGGAGATAATTGTTTGCTAACTTTGCTACCTAACTAGCTGTAGATTTCTTTGCATTTTAAAGTGTGCTATACAAATACAATTCCTTATTATTATTTATTATTAGTAGACTAGTGGCAATCTCTGATATATGAAATTATACCCACTCTGCCTATACATCCTTGTGTTAAAAACGGCACCTTGTAATAACCCAGCGAACATGTTCACGCTGTTTGCCCGTAGTGGGGACGTCTTCCCACGACATCCAGAAACTATGTAAATATAGTTCCAAAATGAAAATCCTGGAAGAGATCAACCTCGCACAGGTCTATATCACTTATCCTTAATCAATCAAGGCAGGGCGACACCTTCTGCCTTACTAATGCCTCAAAGAATCCTGGCTTACTATCATGTAATTATTAGTGGTGGGACTCGAGTAAAAATTGTAATCGAATTAATTCGAGACTTTATAGTTAATTAATAGAAATTAATCACATTTTAAACGCATATCAATATTTGATGCGAAAAGCAAAAAGTTTCAATTCAAATGGATTTTGGTATACAAGTGAATCAATGAATATACATTATACATGTGTTTAAGCAGCAAAATCCTCTTTATTAGCTACTACACCCAATAGTCAATGCAATTTTTAACAAAGTGCAGCAATCTTAGGAATAATATATGTCTAATTTATATTGTAATTTTCAAAATGATAATCATTGCCAGCCAAGTTGTTGCCAGGTAAAACAATTGGGCTGTTGTTGAGATCACATTGGGTGAGGCTCAGCTGTTTCACTCTGGTTGTGCTGACCCCTGTGAATTCCCCAGATGTGGGAATCTTAACGAACTTTCCAACAAGTGGTGATTCAATCTGTAATACTAATTATACATGTCACTCTTGAGTTTTGTTTAGCTACATTTCGTAAAGCAATATGTGCACTTTTGTTGCAAATTTAAAGATTATTTGGACATTACACATTTTGTCTTATTCACTGCAGCACAGAGGAATAAGAAGATGCCACACAAAACTAGATCTCCCCTAGCAGCACAAAGTCAACGTTACCATGACGAACGTACTAAGGAACAAACAAATCCCATCAGGGTGGGGTCACAATAAAATCTTTTGATCTCCTATGACAGCAAACTCATCCTGAACATACTTTAACAAATGTATGATGATATTCACTGGCTCGTTCTGCTATGTAATGAGGTTGCAACTAAGTGAAGTTGCATTCATGTTGCACCATGTTAAGTCAGGCTGCTGCAAGATCTTGTTAATTACCAGCATCACCTTATGACATTTCCAACCAGTCAGTCTTCTTTTCTTTTCTTCTTTTTTAACAAGAGTGGGTGGTTCACTTGCCTTGGTATTTTATTTTATTTAAATAGTAGAATGTAGGTGGTGTACCCAACCTGGTTGGGAGAATATACCATAGACCAGAAATCAAATGACTCCCACAAGGGGTCCAGATACAAACATAAACATTTCTTTGTTGACTTTATCGTCACAATACCTTTGTTTTGCCGACAGTTGGATGTTTACAATCTCAACACTGTTTGAGTGTCTTTTCCTCAAATGGTCGTATGACCACCCCCGCCAAGGGTCTGCCACTTTATCACGAGTTTCCAAAATCAAAGTTTCCTGCATGTGTGGTTAGATGCCAAATACATTTAGTTGTACTGTACTTGTGCTGTGCAATGACAATACAATGTAATGTAATGTAATCTAATGTGGCAGGTCCTAGAGCTTAACATTTATCCCCAAACCTGATGTCACCCCAATAGGCTTGGTTTGGACTGAATCTTTCACTTACTCACAGACACCCTATAGGGTTGTCGCTTTGCACCAGCCATTCAAAATTCCAATTGAACACATCAGTCAAGAGTCATATTTGATATTGTTGACAGCTGTCAAGCTCCACCTTGTCAAAGAAATCCTGGGGATAATCATGAATTCATCACAGTTCATGAATCATGAGTAGTTTGTGGGTAAAAAATAAACATAAACAAACAAATAAATAATACATTTGAGTATTTTCTCTTTAAGCTCTCTAGCTGCCCTCCTTGGTTTGGATAATCCTACTGAAAGATTCAACATACCACGCTACCTTTCTAAGACAAAGTCAGAAAAAGTCAATGTCTCAACACAACAACTGCAGCTAACGTTATTCCTCTTGTCTGAATTCTTTTCCAGACTACGTACGAGAACAGGATATACAGTCTGAAAATGGAATGTGGACTTAGTTACCCAGAGACAGCGCCGACTGTTAGATTTGTAACAAAAATTAGCATGAGTGGAATAAATAATTCCAACGGGACGGTAAGTGTAATATATCTTAATATCGTAATATATCTTAATATACCGGTATGTCAAGTGGTCATATTGTATTTTGTGTGGTAGTTCGCGCTGTGAGGGCGAAGCGGTCAAAGCGCAACTCTCTCTCTCTCTCTCTCTAAAAACGTTACTTTATTCTGCTTAAACAGTGATGTTTAATCACTCTGACCTTCATCAGACGCGCTATGACTAATGTGTCTTACGATGTCTAACGAAGGTCTGAATGACAGAAACATCACCGTCTTAACTAGAATAAATGTTTGAGCTGCGACCGCCCAGCTAGTTGGTCCATCTGTCTGTCGTGTCGTGTGAATGGAAGTGGACATGGTCGGTTAGCCTAGGCATTGTCCAACTAACACCTCTCCCGAAGGCTAACCGGCCATGTCCGCTTCCATTCATTGTGCTAAGCTAGGCTAACATGCAGCCAAATAGCTTTCTACTGAACGCACAGAGAGGGATCTGGTATCTATCTTATTGTCTCTCTCTGGAGAAGACGATAAGCTAATTTCCCAACATTTTGGCATGTTCCTTTAAAGCACATATCAAGGCATTATGAAGCAGTAGAAATTAGAGGTTTCCTGCAGCCAAATTGGTCGTAGCTTATCACAAATGTTGTGCTTTTATTTTTTTTTATTTTTTTTACTGCCAAGTTTCACTTCATCCCTCATGGATTCTACACATAATAATTAGCACCTCTTCTACACTCTTAAAAAAGATGTGCTTAAATGACACAACACGTGTTAAAAGTCCCTTCCACTCAATACCTTTTTTTTTTAATTTCTTTTACAGTTAACTCCTCTTGGAAGAATGACTTTGACTATACAGCTTGTTATTTGTGCAGAACTTGTCACCAGAGTACCCTTTAAGATAAGATATTATTTTATTGATCCTCTTGGGGAAATTCAGGAGAATTTCACATTCCCCCTTCTCCGTGACATGAGGGGGCTAGGGTCATAGATCCTTGCATTTACAATGAGGGCAAAGGTGTAGAGATGCTGCTAAGTAACTTTCAGTAGTTTATTGAACATTTTCTGTGGAAAACCATAGCAGAAAAATTGTTATTCAATATACAACATTGTTAAAGTGGAGGGGATCTTTTAACTCATTGAGCGCCACGCTCTGTCCCCATCTGTACTGCCTGGCGCCAGCTTTAATTTTTTTTACCATTTTCACGATATTTCCCGATCTTTGCAGAGCTATTGTATATTCTATATTATTAGCTATGGGGACAATAGTATGGCTCATTTGACAGACACTATTTATAGTCCAACATGTAAAAAAGAGTTCGCTTCTACTAGGGCTGCCGCGGTATTGATTTTTTCCTTACCGCACAAATTAGTGAAGCCATTGAAACCGCCGCGGTAACCGCAATTTTTTTTTTTTTATGTAATGTTAAAATAATTTTTTCCTAAATAAACTTTTCGGATGCATTTATTTCTGTGGTAGTCTATTCTTTATAGCCTCTAGTCTAACGTTAAATGTCTATCTTTATTCCAGTGTTGTCATTAAAGAGAATGACTTTGCAGCAGGAATATTGGTTGAAAACAGCTGGCTGTTCAGCCTGTTCTTGAAACTGCTGGTCGCGAGTCCGACTTGCGGTAGCTAACGTTAACCAAACGCTTGGTTCAATAACCAACTAGGAATGAATTGACTGTCCTATCTATCTGCATAACAGATAATAAATAACGTCATGGAATCGTTTGTTCAACCCAGTGGCCAGCGAATTAACACCAGCTAAAGCAACTGTGCTCAGCACACACACACACACACACACACACACACACACACACACACACACACACACACACACACACACACACACACACACACACACACACACACACATACACCCAGTGACACACACACACTAACACAAACACACACAATATGGCATATCTACTGCTCCAGAACAGAACCAGAACTGACCTGTCCTCGCTAACCGTGACCACACACACACACACACACACACACACACACACACACACACACACACACACACACACACACACACACACACACACACACACACACACACACACACACACACACACACACACACACACCCAATATGGCATATCTACTGCTCCAGAACAGAACCAGAACTGACCTGTCCTCGCTAACCGTGACCACTCCGTCTTCTTTCGGGATCAAAACGGCAGCATTTACGGCCCTTCGATTGGGTTTCGCTACAAGATCCATGTTTTTAGCAGATTCAAAGCGAAAACTTTCCGTAGCAGCAAAACAAGTTCTGGGGTTCAATCAGAATGTTAACTGCGCAACTGCGAGTGGAAACTTTCGAACACATGGCGTGAAGAAAATAGGCTATACACAACTATAATTATTATTATTATTATAAAAAATAAAATAAAATAAAAAACAGCCGGTGATGCGGTAATCAGCTTGACTCTGCGGTGGGCGTGACGTGATGGCGATATCGCGATAATGCGGTAACCGCGGCAGCCCTAGCTTATACATACCCTTGCCCCGTTTCAAAATAATCCAGGCTGGTTTTCTAGATTATGAGATAAAGTGTGTTTTGTATGCGCAAATCTCGCGGCTGCTCGCTTGAAACCTACATTATTGCCAGGTCAAAGGTAAACACATGACCTTGTTTTGTTTCTTCACAAAGCCGGGGGGGGGGGGTCATTTATCTGACGCTGCGATCATACAGACACATGTTTTATGATGGAGTTTCGGTAAAGTACACGTAAAACAGACCTTTGTTTTAGAGGTACTCTCTAAATTCTCACTTCGAGTCCAAAAGTGTCTTGAATCAGAACAGGATCAATACATATAACGTTAGGTGGCCCTCATCCGTTGGCTTCTTCATCTGCTCGGGCCAGACTATAGCCGGAGCCGAATAGGTTTCCTCATCGGTCGGTTTGATTATAGTTTTTTTTTACGTTTTACCAGTAGTGCTGAGTCCAACATAGTCTGGTGGAAACACACCTTATCATCCATAATCATCATCCATATAATCCGTTTTGTCTTCTTCTTCATAATATCCAATAGTTCGCTCGCCATTGCATTGCAGGTTACTATTGTGTGCTCGGGCCAGACCACGGAGCCGAATAGGTTTCCTCATCGGTCGGTTTGATTATAGTTTTACCAGTAGTGCTGAGTCCAACATAGTCCATAGTCTGGTGGAAACGCACCTTATCATCCATAATCATCATCCATATAATCCATTTAGTCTTTTTCATAATATCCAATAGTTCGCTCTGGGCGATCGCGATTGTCGAACGTGTCCTGCTCACTGCTGCTCGCAATGAGTCCCTAGTTGTTTGGGGCTGTGGGGGCTGGCACTAACACACTAATAGATGGCCAATGCATGTTCATAAGGTAGGCGATACTGCCACCTAGTGAGATTCAATCGTCATTGCAATTCCAACATAGGCAGATGTGCCAGGGAGCTCCGGCTGAGTGTTTAGAACGGGGATCAAAGGAAAAAGATCAAAGGATCTAAAAACGAGATATTACGTTTTTGGCACTCAAGCGTTGGTGGCGAAACACGAGATATTACGTTTTTTGGCGCCCAATGAGTTAATAGCAACACAATTCTAACACAAGTTGTCTAAATTTTCTTTTGCACTATGTGTTCCTTTAAGGACAAACCATCCCATGTTACTTCAACATGTGTTTCAATAACGTACTCCTTCTGTTCCCTCTCTCTCCCTCTTCACAGGTGGATTCACGTAGCATACCAATATTAGCCAAATGGCAAACTTCTTATAGCATTAAAGTTCTTCTTCAAGAGTTACGGCGTATAATGATGTCCAAAGATAACGCAAAGCTTCCACAACCACCTGAAGGACAAGCCTACAGCAATTAATTGTAAACGGGATTGTTTTGACCCTCTGTCTTAAAACCTTATTCTCTTTAGAAATATTGTGTAATTATTCATCCAAGAAAGATGCTTCACGTCGCACATCAACAACATCGTCTGCAAGAGAAAGATTGGACTTTCTTTATTACTTCTTCATAGCTCATTGAGAGAAGAGGTCCGTGCCATATACTGTAGCACTGACTTCCTTTATTACTTAGCTCATTGAGAGAAGAGGTCCGTGCCGTATAGCACTGACTTCCTTTATTACTTAGCTCATTGAGAGAAGAGGTCCGTGCCGTATAGCACTGACTTCCTTTATTACTTAGCTCATTGAGAGAAGAGGTCTGTGCCGTATAGCACTGACTTCCTTTATTACATAGCTCATTGAGAGATGAAGAGGTCCATGCCGTAAGGCACTGAATAGATCATTATTGTAAGGCTGCAAGTGCACAGAGTACCCCCTCCCCTCCCCTTGTCAAGGTTGCTTTGACCATAACCTTTATGTTTAAGACGTTCCACGTTGGCTCGCAGAGGAAAGCATGGCAGCACCAGGGCTGCACCAAAGTCACAACAGTTTTATGTATGAATGACAGGTCACTGATACAAAAGGCAAAATGCGTGTGTGATGGCATGTTCTGTAGCTAATAAATAGTTGACGAGAATCCACGTTTATTTTTTTTTGAAAGTTAGTTAAATTGAGCGGTTCCATTGAAATATCATGCAGATTGATGTATTATTGAAATGTGGCTGTAGTCTAAAAAAAATTAAAAATAGTGTCACAAGGTGAAAGATTTTTTTTTATTATATATATATATATATATCTATTTGACACCATATGAATATTATGTTTCTGTTCTACAGCTCTCTTGTCGTGTACAGATGTTGAAGCCTGTTCTGAAACCCTTGCGTTTAATTTCAAGTGAAAAAGGCAGGTGTCTGAACTTTTGATTTTCCGAAATTAAAATCACTGTCTGATCATGAAGTTGTGAAGTGGAAGTTAATTTGTCTTGCTTGTCCAACATCCAGCCAGGGGTTCCTTCCTTTCACGTCAAGGACCATCAAATTCATACACATTTGATAACATTTAGTCTCAAGTATTTGGGAAGTGTTTTTGTTGTTGTTAGTTATGATTAAGTGCACTTCTTCATGGCTGTCTATACTGTAGTTGGGATAATAGTGGAGTTAAGTGAAACCTGTGATCAGAACGGTCACTCATGTTCTTTCAAAGGGCAAACTTCAATTGAAACTGAATTGTCAGTCATTAGCAAAAAGATGCTACATAAATCATACATTTAGCTGTGGCTCGTATGGCTGTCCTCAAATAAAAGACAATAATCATAGGACTTTGTCGACTAATTATAATCGACAGATCTGTGTTTCCTTCATGCAGCCATGCAGAAGGACCTCTTTAAATCTTTCAGGAAATAACTCGTTCCCCATGTGATTGAATCGACTAAAAGGGCAGCCTAGTGAATAAGCGTTTGCTAGCCCTGTTTGCCCATGTAGTGGACAACTTGCCAGTAAGTAGCACCATGCCTGATGAGGGCTTTGGGTCAGTTACACTTGCTCATCAGAACACGGTTTCCTACACTTACATGACCAACAAACCTTTAATGTGTAATACTCCATCCAAGCCTTGTATTGTTCTGCATTATACTCTCCTGTTTGAATACCTGAACGTACGTTCTCAGTATATTGTGCAGTATGTCTGCATTATGACTTACTGCAGTTAAAAAGTTCTGTCATGGCCTGAATTATTAATTACTAGTGTGAGAGACAAAGAAAATCACTATCTTTACTTTTCCATTGATGCTAAATCAATACCTTGACACCAAGTTATTCCCCCTTATTTATATTTCAGGGCTATTGATGAAATACTATAATTATGTTTTATATATAGATATTGATTTTGTTTCCCCTGTAAGCGATATTAATATTTCAGTTTTTGAGCTCAAATGAAAGAAAATTGAATTGTTGAATACACTACAGTGATGAGGTACAATACTTGGTGTATAGCAAAATATCAATCATCACTTTCTCGTATTATAAAAGAGTCATGATAAATGACTACACCAGGAGCGTTCTGGTCATTTCCACTGGAGTCACTTTATTTTGGATGAGTGATTGCCACGAAGGTATAGTACCAGCAGGCAATTGGCAAGCAGTTAGTGTTGCATTAATCAATAAAATACATTGATCTAGGAATTTCTGTTCCCAAATAGAGGCCTTGCTCGGAACGTTCTCTTTATTCTGGCATGGCTGCCTGTAACCATTGGTGACCACTTTCCAAAGAGAATGCATAATTTCTATGCAGTGGTAGAGTAGGTAAAACAACAAAGAAAACACTGGAAAATCATGATATTACTGTTCTACTATGACTTGTTTACAAGATCCAGTAATAAGACACCAAATGATCATGTTTCTGCTGATATATTTCTCATACAGTATATCAACACATAGTGACCGTCGTCTCTTCCATTACCATGTACAAAATAATGGTTGCTATGTTACGGGCAGCCATGCTGGAAGAAGGAGAACTACATTAACATTCCATGCAAGGCCGCTATTTGATTGGTATATGTAGATCCTAATGTTAAGGATCTCAAAGTGAATATTGAGCCTATTTAATATGAATGAAGTACCATTCGTATTGGAGAAGCAGGTGTCTTGAAAGCTGTCAAGGCACCAGGGGGGACTGTGCCATCTAAAGATGATGGACTGTGACGGTTTAACACACTAGGACTGCATGACCTTCTGACCATATATCTCCTCCACTGCCATGCCTGACTGGGAGCAGCTTGTCTTATCTGGGGTGCTGCTAGGCTAAGCACATGTCTGTGGGACGCTCACACACAGCACATTGCTCTATTATCACTGCAGAAGGGGAGAGCTCTGTGTGTCCGCTATGGCACAGAAACAGTCTGAAATCTGACCTACATAAACCGAGGATATATTATTATTATTATTATTATTATTATTATTATTATTATTATTATTATTATTATTATTATTATTATTATTATTATTATTATTATTATTATTATTATTATTATATATTATTATAAGAGCATCCCAAGACAGAGCAGACAACCAAGGGATCTCCTCTCATAAGTAGAGCTGGTGCGGTGATGGACACACTAGTGATGGCAGAATATCAAAGAAGCCTCTACAGTAAAATATACAGAAAACACATTTGGAGTCAGAATTTGGGGAATGACATTTGCACATCAGAAGTACACCGTTTTAACGGTTTGTGTTTTGAGTTTAGATTTGCATTGCAAACAGCTTTGATGTGTGTTTTGATGAGCTCTTCTCCGTCTGCCTGCTTCACAACACCCCTGTGTCAAGTGATCACCCCTAGAGGGCGCTGTGGTCTAGTGTACTGCCTCGGCTAGCCTCTGTGAAGGGGCTTCTGTCTAGAGGACATGGCTTGTCTGAAGAGGCAGTGTCCATGTGATGCTTTTGGTTGTCTCCAGGCTCTATGCGTGCTATGTTGTCATTATTCTTTAGGGGAAATGGCATGTTTTGCAGTCTGCTGAGGGGAACTATGGCCTGGCTCTTACTGCTGTTAGACTGTGGTTAACGTGGTGGCTCCGTTTGTCCTCATAGGGCTATTGGAGTTTGTGCACAGTGGTGAATAAATTATAATCAACATATGCATAGCGTTAAGTCATTAGATTTAAGATCCAAAGACAAATTAGATTCTCATCCAAGCTTGTTTGTGTATGTGTGTGAGAGAGAGAGAGAGAGAGAGAGAGAGAGAGAGAGAGAGAGAGAGAGAGTCTGTGTCCGTGCATCATGCATGTGTGGGTTTGTGATGATGACTCAGTGTTTGCTGTAGATGTAGAGGATGACCTTGCTGTTGCTAGGCCAATGTAAGACCAGATATGATGTGTGACACTTGGAATGGAAGCATAGTTCCCACCAGATCTGGTCCTTTTATATATATATATCCAAGCCGTCATGCATATACATTTGAAGTCGCGAATGTGAAGCTCTAAACTTTAATGGATTGCATGGGATTTACTTAACCTAGCCGGCCCAAATATAAAAGGTTGCACAAGCTTATTAATGTGTTCTCTGCATACGGTATTATGCCTCGATAGACTTCTCCAAACGTATGCCCGGCTGCACGATGACACTACCTGCAAGGGAGCAGCCAATCCATAACTTATCATTTAACCTCCAGCCCACCAGGCTAATCTGAATTTCAAACTCGGGCACCTGCAACAAAGGCACCGATTTAATCCTTTTTCTTTTTCCATACCGCTCCATGGAGGCTCTGAATTGGGTGTTACTGAGCTTATTTCAGTTCTACCACTATAGTTCTACCTTTTGTAACATACAGTAGATCTCATCCATGTGTAGCAGGGTGGATTATCCCTGCTTCGTGGGAACGGGTGTGCACAGTCACTGGGTAGCGAGACACAGTAGATCTCTGGCTAACTGCACCTCCGTCTTTGGGTCTGGAGCATCAACTGGAGGCTGGCAGTGGGAGTGGATGGGGCCCGGGATTTACCAACCTGGTCTGGTACTCTGGTCTTCCTCTCCCTTCCAGGGCGGTCAGCAGTACTCCCCAACACGCTCTCACTTCCCCCAATTACTCCTTTAACCCTCCCACACCTAGTGACTGAATTGTAAATAAATAACTTGGTTCCCCCCGCAAGCAGTACCCTCCCTCAGTGACACTAGAAACCTTACAGTAAGAAAGGGAAGGTTGAATAGGAAGGGGTTAATTGCAGTAACGTTACCCACACCAAAATGGTTAAGACTGGGCACAGGAAGGGACACGCACACAGAATCCCATCTAATGTTTTTATGTTAATTGGTACGTTTGAGTACAAAAGTTTAATAGGAGTAGTCCAATGGAATGAAATCCTACTACTGCTCAGTTGTAACTCAATACCTTATGTACACGTATATTCTACACACACCTCTGTGTTAGCACCAGGAATAATATACTTTAATGTATTTGACTCATCACCCACGTCTGGGTCAGTACCATGTATAATACCTCTATCAGGCTTTAATTATATGGTAGGAATAATACCTCAGGTCTGTAACCTCCCCACTGGGAAAGGGTTGATTAGATGGGAAATTATTATTAAAGAACCAACACGTTATCACACTCAAAGGAAATAAAAAATTTGGGTCCACTGTACCAAAACAAAAGTCCTATACTAATGCCGGCATATAATGTGTATGGGGTACCCCTATGAACTGGATTTAGCAACGTTAGCTTCGCCCGTAGGCCGCATTACACTGTGTACTGTGCAATAAGATCCGGAGCACTGGCGCTGTACTGTACTCAACCAAGATGGCGTCCTCGCCGCGCCACCACTGTTCGGGATAGCAAGATGGCGTCGAACGTTCTCGTCACGGGCACTAGCAAGCGGAGCTGGAGCAGAGGAAGCAGTAGCGGGCTGGGAGCGTGTGCTGGATGATGGCGCCTCTGCTGGACGGGAAGAACTCCCGTGCTGGGCTGAAGACCGCCGGTGCAGAGCAGACATCCACGCTGGCGAAGACTGGTTGTTGACGGCCGGTGCTGGATAGACGCGCAGCAACACCCTGGCCCTACCTTAACTGAAGCTACTCTTAGGGTCCCAAACAGCCCTCCTGCTAGCTGTGATATATAATGACGCAGGGTGTCTCTAAACACCGGTCTTCTTCAAGCCACGCTGGCGGGGCACCTCACTAGAGGGAATATCTTTAACTTAAGCCACACTTGGCTATACCGCATTTCTTCTAGGATAACTCGTTGTATCACTAGGGTTATTCAGTGGGGAAAACATGCAATGCTCCCCTACGGTTACTTTTCTAGGATAACCCGTAATATACTCAAGTTCAATACGTTCACCCGTGTGGTACACCACGGGGCTCCGTCAAGACACGACCGATCACATCCAAGTCCACTGTCGAAGAGGCTCGTTCTCCCCCCTTCCGTCTCCATTGGCTTGCTTCCTTTCCCATCTCTCGTACGCTCTCTCTGCCTGCCACCGGGCCCCCTGCTGGTACCGCCAACTAGCCCCACAGGGAAGCACTGGATGAAAGAATATGGCCCAGTGTTACTGTTCATAATCCATATTCCAGCCGGTAGAAGAAGGAGAAGTCTGCGTCATTGTTCGAGGGAATATTAATGGACACTAGTTAGTATGTCTTGGTGCACCAGGGGAGATAAAAGGCAAGTCAGCACTTCTGAATAATAGCCATATTTTCAGGGTGCTACACATGGGAAGTCTCTCTCGGTGTTAGAATGTATATGAACTGAATACAAGTGAGTTGGGGTTGTTGGAGAGGACTGAGAGACCTTTAGAGCTTGGAGGGGCTGCCTCGATGCCTCCCCTCAGTTGATATTAATGGATCGGTTTGGTCTTTGTCTAAACCAAGATTCAAATTTGTATGCTTTATTTTCCCCATTCTGAATGAGTTATTCCCTGAGAAATGATGAGTACGTCTCTGGTGAGCACTGGAAGACGTTCTTCTGCATGATTGCACGTGCTGTTTTTTGTGTGCAGATTTGTCGATTGATTGATTGAAAACTTTATTAACAGATTGCAGAATGGGTACAATACAGTACAGCTCAATACACACAATTGTTAAGGGGATGCAGACCAGAGAAAGACTTTCGTCTTGTTTACATCAGGGTCCCCCATTTTCAATTCATCAGGACATATATGACATACATGACATACAGATAGACAGTACTGCTACATCTATACATTTATGACATACCAGATTTGCAAATACAGTACTGTTTGTGATACAAAAAGAGTCCAGAAAAGGGATTATATACATTTGACGTAAAAACTGTACATTGGAGGAGGTTGGGTGGGGTTGTGTGTGTGTGTGTGGGGGGGGGGGGGGGGGTTGAGGGGGGGGGGGGGGGATGGTTGAGGGGGGAAACACTGTACAACTGTACAATGTTGATGACATCAACAAATCGATGACTATTGGACAACTCGGAATGTCTTCAGTCAAGGACAGTGCTATACTGCTCAGGGATCTAGAGTTGGGAAGGAATGCGGTTAGGAGGACATGAGATGTGGCTACGGGCCGCTGGAGCCAGGCCTCCTCAGTGACTTCCCAGTCTTCTCACCTTTTGCCCCTGGGAGGGTCAAGAGGTCACGTCTTCAGTCTGTTCATACTGTACTGAAAAAAAAAAAAAAAAAAAGAGCTTTGTCTTTCTTTACGGCCATGAAAAGGAGAATGTTTCTCTCTCTCAGAAACTTTTTTAAACCACATTTGTGTGTGCAAGTCCTTCTGAAGATTTGTCTTAGTAGGCAAACACAAGGGTTTAAGGTTGAAATCAAAAAGATTCACAGATTTACAACATTAATGTTAAAGTGGCACTAGGGGGTATGAGATACGCCTCCGTGTGTGTTTCACTTTCAAAAGAAGTGTTTATTATTTATAGAACCCCCCCCCCTCAAAAAGAAAAAATGCAAGTAACACAATAGCATTGTTTTGATTACACTCATATTCCGTTTGGGGGCTTTGAGAACACAAGAGCGTCTGTTGTGTGTTGGAAGTGCTGTATTTACAGTGAGTTACATGAATGGTCTCCTCTCTCACTGTGAGAAAAGGGAGCGATTGGAACCACATGTCTCGCTGCTACACTCCAGACTCCCTGGGCTATTGACATGCACTTCACAGAACCATCCGCATTCAGATAGGCTGCTTCTGCTGCTTCTGCTGCGTGCGCTCGGGGGTCATTCTTGCGCTTACGGCTGTTAGGATGTAAGATCCGCTGAATGGCAGCCTCAAGTTACAGGGGGACTTCTATGATTCGAATCTCCTGGCAGCGTGTATGATGATAAACGCTCTCTCTCTCTCTCTCTCTGCAACGTGAATTACATTACCAATGTGTTGCTTGGTACATTCTCATCTTTAGGCTGCGGGACACGGAAAGGGGGGGGGGGGTGACCAAATAATCTGTGTACTTATTGCGTTCCTGGGTTATTTATACAGAGAGAGAAAAAGTCAGTAGACTTCATGTCTCTTCTCAGCGGGAACTATTAAATTACCACTGGATGTTTTTAATTACTACACATAAATGTTGGAACACAACACTTCTCTCGCCCGTGTCGGGTCTCTATAATGTCTCGCATGTTTAGGGAAACACTGGCCCTTGCACTTAATCACGGTGGTCCCTGTGTGATTCTGGCGTTTGGAAATGTGGCTTTTAGAGAGAGAAAAGTGTGCATTCCTTCTGCTGGCGCAAGGGAGAGGAAATGGGTAATAAAACCAGAGAAGAAGAAAAAAATAAGGGAAAAAAAGGAAAAGCTCTGCGGCGTGCTGGAGCCAGTGATTCTGGGATCCACTTAATTGCTCTTAAATGAAAAAGATTTTTGGCTTCCCGTTCGCTGTGTTTAAAGAGAGTCAAGTCAAATCCCATATCTGTACCAGCCAAACGGCGACCCTCATCCAGCGGTATAAGCACTAATAATCCGTCACTCTCTGTGGTGCCATCAGTAATGTTATTATTAATATTGAAAAAGCTGCCGCGCACAGTTGGCAAACTCCAGAGGAGAGACAGAAACTCATCTCCTTTGCTCTTATATTGAGCCCAAGGCAGTTGCTGTGGAAAAGCAACAGCAGCATTCTGAGGTCGCTCGGTTAGTGATGTCAACGCTGTGTTGATGATCGTCTCCACCAGAGGTGGCCTGGAGGGGGATCATGCGTTTGGTTGTGTCTGTTTGTCTGTCTGTGCGTGATTCTATCTGTCCACAGCTAATCTCGCAAACTATGCGGCCAATTTGGATGAGACGTTGCTCATGGGCTGACAGCAGACCCGGGACCTGGATTCTGGAATATTTTTCTAATTGGTCAATGACAATTAGAATTTGAATTCATTTTCATTATTGTTTATTAAAATACATATTCAGTGAACTTATACCTTTTGAACGCAAGAGGGCGATACTACACAGGTTCACTGGTAATGAGCTCTCTACCTGTTTACCACATGCCATAGTGACCCTATTGTCGTTGATACACCTATGCATTAAAAACATTTATTAATTAATTTCCATCATTGTCCACTGAAATAAGCTCTACCCTTTTCATATCTCATGAACTGTTTACTTATCGGAGGTGTCAATTAACCTAAAGGTTTATTCCACCCAAATAGTGTGTATATGACAAATAAACCTCTTGAATCTTGACTTGCCATATTCAATCAGTTTCAGTAACTACAGAACAGTACATATTGTTAGACTCACTTGTTGTTTGGAACGAGCCTCGAGCCGTCGCGTTAACCCTTTGAGAAGCTTTTGTGGTCCGGCCGGGCTTGATAAAGTGTGTGTCCACTGTCCAGACTCCATATAAATCCAAATCCAACACTGTCAGTAATGTACAGTATCTCGCGCTGATCTCTCCAACTCCTGAGAATACACTTCTTATATCTTATTACCGAACCACGAGCCTAGCTAAGCTAACGCACTGAATCGAAACTGAATAAATAAAATAGGACTGACTGGCTCCTTCTCGCATTCTTTTCTGTCTGACGACGTGACGAGTACAGTGGCGCAGAGCTTGCTTCAAGCGCTAGAAAAACGCGCCCCGAGACATCATATTTGAACGCACTGATAGGCGAAATGTATTTGCTTGACCTATTTACATTGGCTGTGACGATACAGTGACGCGCACAGTGTGCGCGCTACGTCTATGCGCCCAGCTTTAGAGGTACTCTCTATATCAGGAGAGAGAGTGACGTCATGTGAATCACGCACAAAACAATGATTTATATTTGATATATTAACGTTATTGTGCATTTGAAACACAAACATACTTAAAATGAGTAAATATTATTCATTTTAAACATGTTTATTTTATTTTTAGAGGTCTAAAATAAAAATTAAAAATGTCTTCTTCTCCTGCTCTCTTCACCTGGGGGGGCGACGCCCCAGCGCCCTCTATCGGCCGCCCACCACTGTATCTGCCACCTGGTGGAGATTTGCATTCTACTTAGCGCACCTTTCTAGTTTTATCTCTGTGGTTGCTCAGACACACATTACTGTAGTTCTTGACAAATACATGAGTATGTTTGGCCCAATATTATCATCATTAATGCATGACAGCTTTGTAATGCTCTTTTCCCTTTGTGATGTTTTGAATGATACTGACACTGGGCTGGATTTATTACTTCAGGGGCAGTGTTTGTCATTTATGTTGCCATTACTCTTCTGAGTAAGCATGATACACGTAATTTGCCATATGGTTAATTCCCTGTCATAACGTCTCTTCATAGTGTCATTGTTTTGAATGGCTCTTGTCATTTAATATTGGAACCAACGAGCATGGCATCCTCTCAGATAAATTATTGCAGTAAATCCCATTACTGTCATCATTGCCATTTTTCTTTACAAGTGTAAAATAGTAGTTGGATAAGAGGCTGCCAGTCAGCCGGGCGTCGTGCCTGTAATGTCACGTCGCGTCAGCCGTTGCTTTGTAGGCTAGCCATTAATTGTTGAGAGAATTGGTGTCACATCCTGTCAAGCTGACTGTCCCCGTGGTCACCTCACCCCTCTGTGCCCAGTGCCCGTTGATGCTATTGTGGCAATGATGGCCGCACGGAGAGGAGAGCCGAGCCCCGCAGGATGCGGGACAATACTGGGAAGGAAGAGGAGGGAATCCCGGAGCTGTGTGCAGGAGCCTGGTCAGCCTACTGTCTGTGAGCATTCCCCCGTGACTTCTCCCTTTCCCTCGGGCCCATGGTTTGTCATCCTCCTGCCTCCACATGCGCTGCGCTCGTAATGATAATGAAGACGTTTTTCCTCTGGTTTCTCCCCAATTGTGATCTATAATTCATGCTCTGACTCATTCGTCAAGATAAACATTTCCAAAGCGTTTGCAACAGCTTGACGTCTCCACTTGGCTCTGTCCTCGGGAGAATTCACCTGCCGCAAGGTAGCAGGCAGGCCTGACCTGCGGCCATAAAGGACGCCTGCACCGAACAAGTTCATAAACATTGTTTAATGTATCCAGACCAACCATCCAGAGGTTTTCATGCTACTCTCGGGTGCTTAAATGGTAATACCACTTCATTTGAAGAATTCACATGTTTTTCCTGTGCCCCAGGACAGTTCAGTCAGTATTTGATAACACGCATCACTTTCTCCTAAAGCTAGAAATCCGATAATTATATGGGGAGAACTCTCCCATCGGTTATGTGACTGGGATGCAAAATCTGGGGCTGCTCCACACAGACAATGAATGGGGGCTCTGATTTTATGAGGCCATACAAATTTTGCGTGAGCTCTTACACCCTTACACAAATGAGGTTTTTAATTCTGGTTCAGACCTTCTAGCAATGCTCTCTTCGTCTCTATATCATCACCCCTTTCTACATATTTTAAACACCAAAGAACCACAATGGAAATAAGGCTTTATTGCGTTATCCTTGCAGTTTTCTTTTTTAATTCATATTCATGTGTATGTTTTTTAGTCTCCTTCAGAGAGCTGATGGCTGTGCACCCATGTTTACACACCGTGTCAAATAAACTCTTTCATTCATTCTGCAATGCTAGAATGTAAACCTCATTTGGCTGTAATATCCAACATAATTTTTTTTATGACCTTATGAAGTAGGAGCCCCATTCATTGTCTATGGAGCAGCCCCAGATTTTTATATCCCAGTTACATCACTGATTGGAGGGTTTTCTCTCTATGATTTCTCGCTTTAGGAGAGAGCAGTGCGTGTTCACAAATACTGACTGAGGGTTTTCTCTCTCCAATTTCTCGCTTTAGGAGAGAGCAGTGCGTGTTCACAAATACTGACTGAACTCTCCTGGGGCACAGGAAGAGCATTATGTGAATTCTTAAAATGGGTGGTATACCCCTTTAAAAGAGTTGTCAGCCAGCCTTGACCCTGTGTGCTGCTCATGTATTGGCAAGGCAATTCAAATTATATCAGGGGGTGATTCTCACATGTTCATAACCAATTACAACACAGGAAAACGTGTTCAGTGCTTAAAACGTGTTCAGAAATACATATAGTGTGTATTGACCGCTTATGTTAATCGGGAGACTGAAACCGCTTACCGTGGCGGTTTCATGGTGGAACATTGTGTATGAATCAATGCCCACATGATGATAAAGTACACAGAATGGTTGCAGAATTACCTACCTAAGAGAAGCATCTGTGGCCTAGTGGACGTGGTCATCGCTTGCTCATGCTGAGCGGTTGGGTTGCCAACACACAATGAAAAACATGCAAGACCATCCTTTAAAGGTTCTGCCTCCGGCCACTCAAGAACGTGCCTCTTAACCATAAAAGATGATGCACGGGGTTACACTGCAGACAAGCGAAGGAGCGAAATAAAAAAGAAGTCCAAATATTTCCATGGCTCCTGTGGCCTTCTGCTAGCATAGTCCTGGCATGAGCTCATCTGTGTGCGGCTAGTTTGTGCGCTCTCAGCACTGTTCTTTCCCAGTCTGTAAGTATCAGTGTCTTAGCAAACTAGCCATCAACATATTCATCCAACCCCCACCACCCCTTATACACCACTCTGCGAGACACCCTTGAGACTGTGGCTCCATCTTGGTATTGAGGGTGGAGGTTTTAATAAAGGAAGATTAGATCTATATGTCACCTAATATTAAAAAGTGCAGGCCGGGGTATCAACTTTATCTCTCGACTCGCGAGGCGCTTTGCTCCGTGCCGTGATCAGGGCTCTGGGGGATCTTCACACTCATCTGTTTCCATAAAATCGTCTTGTTTTCCTTTTTCACTGCCTGTAATTGTAACTTTAAGTAGACTTGTGAAACATGTATATCTTTAATTCCCCTCTGTAGTTATGATCTCTCTCTCTCACGGTCCAAATGGGGGAGGGGGGGGGGGGGGGGGGGTCGTTAGAAAATGTTGACAGAACCTCCTTTTGCGGGGATAATCGTTCTCAACTGGAGTGCAAATCTCCCTAAGAATGAGTCTCTGTGGCATTAACCAGCCCATGAAGTGACATGAAATGTATTCCTGATAATGCAAACATTGGGAACAGTGGAGCCAGAAATAACTCCCATGCAAGATGTGGAAGAGATTAGGAGTGAACCAACGAGCAAGTGGAGGTTGGAAAATAGGATAGAGGAGGAGGGAGGAGAGGGAGGGAGGAGAGGGAGGGAGGAGAGGGAGGAGAGGGAGGGAGGAGGTGAAAGAAGGGGGTGGGGGCGGGGGGGGGATCAGTCTGTGGAGGGTTAGAGAGCGAGTCAGGGAGGCGAGAACTGAGAAGAGAGAGAGAGGGGGGGGGGGGGGGGGTGGCCCTGTGAAAAGGAACTCATAAAAGTCACATTTGTTGGTGATGCATGAGGAAGTGAAGCCAGCTTTGGCACATGTGTCTGTGGTGCTAAATTAACTGTTAACACAAATAATCAAAGTGCAGGGCCCATTGAGTGCTGGCGCCAGTGAAATGAGGGGGAGAGGCCCGGCTCACAGGCGCCTCCCTCTCTCTCTCCGAGACGCTGCAGCAGACTAGCTAGCTAGCAGGTGGAGGTCTGTCAGGGGCTTTCACAGGATGGAAGTGCTTACAAAACAGGCCGGCCGGCCCACTGACGGAGGAAAACACTGCTGCACTCCTGCTTTCCAGCTATTGTGTGGAAGCGTGCTTCTCTTTTTAGATCTTTCTTTGTAAAAGCCCGACATCTCGGAGAGCCGGAGGACATGGCACCACCAGAAATTACCTCTGTGACTGGCTAACGCTAATTAAAACACCACTATTGTGACCTTGAGAGCCCCCCCCCCCCAGTCTTTTGAATGTGTCTAGGTGGCCCCAATCACTGGCCTCCCCACCTCGCAGCAGCAGTAGCTTGTCAGAACCACGAGTGGCATTATGTGTGAGAAGGGAGGATGGTAGTCTTGTCGTATTGGAGAGCAGCATGTAGAGCAGCTTCCTGTGTTCCCAGTGGGTTGTTTGGCAAGAAGCTCCACAAACACATTGATTTAGTAAAGCTAAGGCCGGGTGCACCTTGTATGATTTCTTTGATTGTTTGGTGAGTGAGGACCGCGATTGCAAATCTCCTCGAAGTGCACCTTTAGATGACATATGCTTGCAGGCTTGCTCGGTCAAACCTCCTTCTGTTCAATTGCCAGAGATAACATATAATATGTATTTACCGGCACTGTAGAATTGTGTTACTTGACAATCCTGTTTGTGCTGCTGAAATAAAAAGAAAATACAGAGGATCCGTTTTCATTGGGAGTTCTGACATGAGCAGCCTTTTGTTTATATTTCCTCTGACCCTGTGACAACATTGCTATAATTCATTATTCCACCGAATTGGGGTAAAAAAAAATAAAATAAAAAATAGATCAAGATATGGAGCCTCATCAGCTGAACTGAGATCCTCCCGCCTCACATGACGACTGCGTTTGCTGCCAGATTGCAGGAGAACCTTTTTGCGATTCGCGATCAAGAGGACGCTTTGTCTGCACCAAGACCATTTGAGTTCAACTTTGCTCTCGCCAAAAAGGCAGTCGAGCATCGAGGGGGAAAATAAATATAACAATTTGGAAAAAGTAATACCCTGCAGCCCTGTGACATCAGCACAAAGGAAGCACAGCCCCCGATGCTTTCTCTCCCCACTTCCCAGGCAGCCCACAACTGGGCCGTAGACGGAGGTTGCCTGGCGCCACAGTCATCATGTGTGTCAGTCACTTGCAAAACTCACTGTTTTCCTTAGAGGATGAGCTAAGCTCCTCCTTTAGCCCTAACGATTTATTTTAGACTCCGGCGTCCAGAAGACCCCCTTTTCTTCAAATCTCAGTTTATCTTGGCCATGTTGTTTCAATATGAACCAATCAGCTTAGCCTCCAGTGGAATGTCCCCCGAGACCCGCCTCGGTTTCCCAATAGGCCCATTCATTTTGAGGACACAAGTTTAACATCTGGTTTGTATTAACGCTCCCTACAATAGCTCTCATCTACGGGCTCAGTCGCTCACTGGGACAAGGGGGCAATCTGTCCCTATAGTAACATTATTTGATAGTAAATCTTGTGGCGAAATGATTGACTATCGTCTCTTTAGCTAAGATAATTTACAGTGTTATCTGTGTTTGTTAACGGTTGCAACAGATCTGTCTGATAGCTCTGAAACATTTCTCCAGTCATACCGTTTCTTGTCTATGTTTTTGGGATGATAGATAATTAGGTAATTACCAGCTGTGTGCCCATTATTGGCAATATTGTTCTAACATATGGCTAAATGTTTAGCTTCTTTTATTATGCTTCTTTATTATTATTATTATTATTATTATTATTATTATTATTATTATTATTATTATTATTATTATTATTATTATTATTATTATTTATTATTATTATTATTATTATTATTATTATTATTATTATTATTATTATTATTATTATTATATTATTTATTATTATTATTATTATTATTATTATTATTATTATTATTATTTATTATTATTATTATTATTATTATTATATTATTATTATTATTATTATTATTATTATTATTATTATTATTATTATTATTATTATTATTATTATTATTATATTATTATTATTATTATTAAGTAACTCCATGTGCCCCATAGTTGCAGTCCTACAGCACAGAGTAGTGCAAGGTTTTGTAAAGTATCCGCTGTAATGTTAAGCCTGTGACCAGAAGCAGAGTGACGGAGAGGACAAACCTTCATGACGCCACGCATTCAACTCTTAATCTCCCGCTTTGTTTCTTTTTAATACAGCTGTAATCTGTCTCCACATTCCTGCCGTGGTGGGCAGTGCAGTGAACGAGACGGCTGATACAGCAGGTGCATGTCCCAGGTAGCTGCTACTCCCAGCTCCTGATAACAGAACCCCCACCTCCCGGACCCCCACCCTCCAGCACTCTGGTGGCCAGTCAAGGTCTGGGCCCCATTCTGTTGCCAGTGAGATTGTTGTATTTTCTCTCTTACATCCTCTCTCTCTCTCTCTCTCTCCCCCCCTCTCGCTTTCTATCTCTGTTTCTTACTCTCTCTTTTTCACTCTCATTGTGTCCCCCCCCCCCCCCCCCCTCCGAACTTGCCTCCGCTTGCCAAATGAAGAGCAAGAAGGATGTTTTAACTCTCTTATCTGAATGTTAACGGAACTTAAAGTGAAAATGTCTCATTAAAGTGACCTTCGATCAGGCCGGGCACGGAGAAGTGCGGTCACTCGTTCCACAGCAACTGTTTTAAAGGCACTTTCATTTTCTGCTAATGCAAGACCTTATCATGGAAGCATCTGAGACAGAGTGACTATTGTGCTTTTCATCATCTGAAAATTACCCTCTCAGAGCTCACGCTCGGCCTGCTCTGGTTCCTGTCTAAGCCAGTCGCATAGTTCTATTTCAGGCAACAGAATTATTTGCAGGATATCAATCATCTCCACTGGCTCAGATGGTGTTCTTGAGATTTATTAAGCCAAGTTGGCACATTGTTTATGTCCACTACATGGCTATTTGTTCTCTCGCCTCTGTCCACTGCCACCGGTCAACTCCTAGAACGGAGGTTCGACTCCATTGTGAGAAAACCCAAACAGAACAGAGGATTTTTTAAGCATCCGCTGTAACAGGCGCTCTTGTAACTATCGCAAACAATTCTGTCAAAGTTTTATAAGGTGCTACCGGAGCAATGCCATTCTAGAACATTATTTCTTTATTTCTTTCCACCAAGTTGACCTCTTTTGTAACTTTATTGCTCTTTTAATCCACAGGGATACATGGAACAAAACAGATTGCTATTCACCTAAACACACTAGAAACACAATGCAATTCACTAGGTAGAATAATTCCTTGGAATCACTCCAGAATTTGTGCAACGGGTGATTCAAACACAGACACACACACAGATAGGACACATTTCCACATTATGGATGTAATAGTAATATCCAGTCACCCAATTCCACCTCTGTGACTAAGCACATCCGTTGATGTGGCCTGATAACACCTTAGATGGTTCTACAGCTGGGCTTCCTTTGTAATGTCTCATTAATGCTGCCGAGGATCTCTCGCTGAGGTGGACTGGAGTTCCCGGGCTCGGGGTGGAGGTCACTAATTCATGGGCGGTAACTGTGTGTCAGACTTCATAGTAAATCCTGGCCATGCTCAGTCTATGGCGTCTCTCCTGAAGCCCAAACATTTCAACCTCTGACCTCCTGGGAGGCTTGGTTTACAGCCAGCCTTAACAGCGTTGATAGCATGCTGAGAACCTGCCCACCTGATCCAAGAGACAGCTCGCTGGGACTGTTTTTCAATAATTGTCATTGTTGGAAACTGGGAAAGTAGGTTTTTAACACCCAAATTGCCAATCAAACTAAATAATAATAATAATAAAAGAAAAATACCTGTGATCTATGGATTATGATGAGTATTGAAAACGGTTGCTACCGGTACCTTTTCTCCATTTAAGTGGCTCAATGTATGTTCTTCAAGATGTATTTCCTTCAAGGATCCTTTAAGATCTAATCAGGCATTCATTTTCACCATCTAAATATTGTGTCTATTACAGTACCGTGACTACCGTCCTTGTATCAGGCTCAAAATAGATTTTCGAGTGAAAAAATCTTCAGTCGCATACATGTCCATATAAACAAAGGCAACACATTGTGCATTTAAAGCAGCACTTGGCTACTTAAAAAATGCTAAGCACATTGTATGTCCATAGCCTAGTTAAGATGACATCCACAAACTATGTAAATAGTTTGAAAATGAAAATCCAACTGTTTCTTTCCCCCACATTCCATATAGCGTTCTGTCAACGTGACCATTTAAAAAAAATTATGCAGGCTATTCCATATCCTTGAAATGAATAATGTTGTTTAACATAATCAAAGCCAGTTATTATCACTGGTTATAATTACGCTTGTCATAGCCACCCCCTCAATGCTCAGAAGCTCATCAGCATTTGGTTCAAGCCTTGACAGTCCAGAAGCCATAAAATTGATGTAGGGTCAACCACACATTACACCTGTGAATGCAAATACTCAAGTGATGCTGCAGACATTGTAAGTAGTATAATGGTTCACAGATAATTAAACCCTGATCCAACCATGTGCTATTTGTGAGTTATCCAACTATAAAGGAATAAAGGAAAGACTCTGAGTGTGTGCATGCGTGTCTGTGGCGCGCATATCTGGAGAATCCTTCATCCGATCTAAGTCACGTTTGGTGGATGTATTGCTGAGGGCCCAAAGGAGTGCAGTGTCGAATTTGGTGCCTTTTGGTGAGATGGTGGCGCTATAACAAAAAATTATACGCTTTTGCCTGTGTATATCTCGAGAACCGCTCATCCGATCAACTTTGCTTGAGGCGTGTATTGCTGAGGACCCAAGGGAGTCTGTGTCCGTGTCAAATATGGTGCCATTTGGCCAAATGGTGGTGCTACAAACGTTACGTTTTAGCCTGTAACTTTTGAACTTTTGAATTGTCTGAAAAAATATATGGTTAGTCCGGATAATTTCCAGTAATCGACCAACACAAAATTTATTACTGGCATGAAAGGGCAGACATGACAAGATAATACTCCTATAAAGGAGGGTTCGGGAGTCTTATTGTTTATTTCAATCATCATTGTTGGAAAAGGCATTCTCAAACACTCTCAAATCATGGATCCCTACCTCTACTCAGAAAAGATCACACACACCCTTGCCAGTCTGTATCATAGATTCACCAGTCTCTATCATAGGTTCACTTGCTAGAGAGAAGAATTATGACCACAAAATATACAGACATGTACCGTTACCATTAGACAGGCCGTGACTGCAGACAGGACAGGAGAGAGTGGATCCCCCCCCCCACTGAGAACAGAGGAGCTAGACTTACCTAGCCACGCTTCGCGACAGGGGGCCACACAGCACAGGGCAGCACTAGAGATTTGAGGGAAGGTGTTGAGTGTGTGTGTGTGGAGGGGGGTGGGAGCTGTGTGTGTGTGTGTTCCCGAGAGCACTGCAGTGTCGGATTTGGTGCCATTTGGCCAGATGGTGGCGCTATAACAACAGATTTAGCATTTTATCCTGCAATATTTGAGCCATAACCTCTTTTTCCCTATTTTCTGAAAATTCGCCTAAAATACATACCTAAGTAAATGGAAGATTGCTCCACTTCTACAAGGCCCATTAGCATGTTCTTGGTATCTAGGGACATCTATGGATCTCAGGGAATGTATTCCCAGTGTCAGAAATATTGTGTCTGTTACTAGGCTTGAGTAAATTGTAATGAACCAAAGGAGAATATAAATTTTTATTTAATTTAATTTAATAAAAAACGTTCTTTGATGGTGAATAACACCATGCAAAAATGTACCAGACATGAAATACTGCTTATTCAGCACATTCTTGGGATCACGTGTACAAAAAATCTAAGCAAATTAATAAAGGGCAGATGATTAAACAGAATGTTCTGTAGATACAGTACTGAATTCTGTCATCCAGACACGTGCAATTTGAAATATAATTATAGAATATAGAATATCAGACCTATAAATTACCTTATTATGGCCAAGTCGCACATCTATGGATCGGACCAAATCTCCGCTTTCCAATGGCAGAGTTCAATCTGGATTTAGTATCACCAGGCGTGCAGCAAAACATGTGAATGAAATCTATTGTAAGTACAGTTACATTTTTATAATTCCGCCATTTTTCATCAGATTGCAACGCAGTTTTTTGCTAGACGTTCACAGAAAGGTAGAGAAACTAACTGTGTTCTAATTTATGGCAATAACATTCAGGTTTATTCCACACTGTGAGATATGATCCCGAAAATAAAGAGGATTTTTTTTTAAGAAGTCAGATGATTGACAGGGGCTGGCCCATCGAAAGCCCTGGGTCTCTTCTATCAAAAGAATACACTCTAGTTAGGTTGCGCCAAATCCTCGCGTCAATCCTCTGCTTTTTCCGACTCGATGCCCTGAGATTTCTATAAACTAATATTTCACTTAACACTTAAAATCATTGGTAAACAAACGTAGTGCTGAAAATATACACTTTGACTGCTGTTTTGACAGGGTTAGGGTCTTTACTCTATGACCTCTGCCAGTGGGTCTTGGACTTCCTGACGGGCAGACCCCAGGTGGTGAGAGCAGGCAACTGCACCTCCTCATCCATCACCCTCAACATAGGGGCCCCCCAGGGCTGTGTTCTGAGTCTCAGCTTTAAGTACCTCGGAGCCTACATATCCGAGGACTTGACATGGACCACACACATTGACAGTGTTGTGAAGAAGGCACGACAACGCCTCTACTTCCTCAGGCGCCTAAGGAAGTTCCAAGTCAGTCAGAAGATCCTTAAGAACTTCTACTCATGTACAATAGAGAGCATCCTGACTGGCAACATCACCTCCTGGTTTGGGAATAGCACTGCACAAGACCGAAGCAGACTACAAAGAGTGACACGTTCAGCCGAACGCACAATTGGAGGGGGGCTCCCCACCCTCCAGAACATTTACAACAAGCGTTGCAGGGGCAAGGCTAAGAGAATCATTAAAGACTCCAGTCACCCGAACAACTGCCTCTTTGAACTGCTGCGGTCAGGCAAGCGATACCGGAGTCTCAAGGCGAGCACAGAAAGACTCAGAAGAAGCTTCTATCCCCAGGCCATCAGGCTGCTAAACGAACAATGAACACTACACAACAACAACCATCAAACGCACATAGCACACACATCCACACGCACACACTCACTTTAAACAAACACACTGTAGCACCCACTCCACACACTTTATAGCACACACTCACTTTAAACAAACACACTGTAGCACCCACTCCCCACACTTTATATTTATTGATGAAGGATTGCACTACAACTCGTACACCTTACTGTAAATTGTACCTAAATTGTACCTCATCCCATTTCTGCTTTGCACTATATAGTACTGTACATCAGTACACTGCATAGTATTGTATATTATATGGTAACTCAGTTACGTCTATTCTGCATCGAACATTGTACATATGTCTATACTGAACACTGTGACCTCATTTTCTACTTCTAAATTACATGCTATACTATGTTATTTGATACTATCTTGTCTAGCACAGTCTCTGGAGCGTAACAGTAAGAAGCATTTTGTATGAAAGTATTCTGTACTTCTGTATGACAACTATTAAAGAAACTTGAAACTTGAAACTTGAAACTTGGCTACATAAAAAAAAACATTAATTAATACATTCTGTAGAGATGGATTTATGGCGTGATGTCATTCTCGTACCGGTACCGGACCACTTGGGCTTAACTCATTCTGCACCAACCACGTAATATTACGTGTTTGCTTGCCAACCGTTGAGCGCCAAACACGTAATATTACGCTTTTGAATCATTAATTTTTTTATTTATTTTAATATTCTTTTTTTTTAACAAATGTTTTTTATTTTCCCTTTTTTTACATAAAACTAAACAAACAATACAGTAACAGTAAAAATCAATGATAAATCACAGGACAATGACAGAAATAATAATAACAATAATGACAGTCCAGTAATTAAATCAAAATAAATGTAGATTAAAAGACATAAAAATAATAAATACAATACAATACAATACATGTGATCTTGCTTGCTCTTCATCACTCTTTCCTTCCCCTTCCCTCCCCCTCCACCCCCCCCCCTCAGGACCCCCTCTTGGACTATACATCCACTATTCCATTTAACATCGGAAATTACAAGTTCATATGCTTCCCTTTATCTTCTCCACCACAGCCAACCAGATTGCTATGCTGGCTTCATTAACACCTAAAATTCGTGCAGTAGATATCTCTAGATAAATCACATCGAGATAGGTAAGAACCCACACCTTCCGGCACATTTTATCCGGTTGAATCCAGCGTGACGCTATCAACTTTTTGGCAGCCGTAAGACCGGACAAAATTTGTCTTTTTACATGTACAGAGGTTGATAACTGAGAAACATCATTCAACAACAATACAGAAGGCAGTATAGGTATGGTCAGAGATAAAAATTCTGATAATTGAGTGGTTACTTTTTCCCAGAATATCTTAACAGGAGGGCATTCCCAATACATATGCATAAATGTACCAAGATCACCGTTTAAACATAAGGAGCATCGAGGGTCTTGTCTGAGCCCCATTAGGTGCAAACGTCTAGGAGTCAGGTAAGTCCTATGAACAAAGTTAAGGTTAATCTGTTGGTGATCTGGGTTACGTGATGATAGCCATACGTTTGCCCAGACTTCATCCCAATCAAAATCTACTTCCAAGTTTGGGATATCCTTCCTCCAAACCGAGTCTAGGGGAAGGATTTCATATAAGGACGTAAGTAAGTGACGATAAAAGTCAGAGACGAAGCCTCTCGATGTCTCCTTTTCATAAAATAATTTGTAAAATCTGTGGTGCTCAAGTGGAATCTTTAATGGGACTCCGTGAGCCTTTAAAGCTGCTCTTAATTGTAGATAGAAAAAATAAGTGGAGCTGGTGAGGTTAAATTTGTTAAATATATCTTGATAACTGCAGAAACCATGGTCATCGAAGATATCCCCCAATGTATGTATGCCTTTCTTTTCCCATTTAGGAAATCTGATAGGTTGTTGTGCAATAAGGAGTAAATTGTTATTTAATAGGGGAGAATGACTGTGCCATTTATGGCGTTTTGTACACTGTGTGTCACGCCATATCCGGATCACATGTGTAATAAGAGGGCCAAATCTCGAGTTGCATTGCTTAATTGATAAGTTGGTGTACACTATATCCTGCAGTCTATGTGGTGCCACTATGTTCTCCTCTAATGGTCTCCAGGATACAGATGCCTGAGAATCAAACCAGGTGATCAGTGGTCTTAAAGAGAACGCTTTAAAATAATAGTTGAAGTCTGGAAATGCTAAACCCCCGTCGGCTTTATTTCTCTGTGCAGTGGATCTTTTTATTCGTGGAGGTTTGTTGTTCCAAATGAATTTATATGCAGCGGAGTGTAATTTTTTCCAGTAACCAACAGGGGGGGGGGGGGGGGGGGGGGGGTAACGGCAACATCGAGCTGAAAAAGTTAATTCTGGGTAAACCATCCATCTTAACTATTGATGCTCGGGCCTGTAATGAGTTTTTTTTTATTTTGACCATCTGCCGAAGTCATTTGTTATCCTATCTAAGAATCCGGAATAATTATACTTCACCGTTTGGCATATAATGGGGAATATTTCAACTCCAAGACATTTAAAGTGTTCTACCATGGGTATATTTGCTGGGAGGGCGGTAGCCTTCGCAGTCACATTGAGTGGAAGGAAGGCCGATTTTGCCCAGTTTATCTTAAATCCCGATAGATTGTCAAAATCATCTATTACTTTGAGAAGATGAGGTAGGGAGGTGGTAGGGTTTTGCATGAACAATAATACATCGTCCGCATATAAGCTAATGTGATGCTGTGTTCCCTTAATTGAGATCCGCGCTATGGACTGGGATTGTCTTATGTACTGTGCCAAGGGCTCTAGGGATAGAGCAAATAGTCCGGGACTAAGAGGACAACCCTGTCTAGACGAGCGCGACACAGGAAAGTGTGGGGAGCAGAATTTATCTGTTAAAATCATGGCCGATGGATCTGTATATAGTACTTTGATCATATTAATGAACCCCTCTCCTAACCCCATCCTTCCATGTACTGCCCATAAATAAGACCATTCCAACCTGTCAAAGGCCTTCATCGCATCCAAGGATAATACAGCTATAGGAGGCGCGGCATCCTTGCTGGAGTCTATCACATGCAGTAACCGTCTAATATTATCCGTGATCAGGCGGCCTCTTATGAAGCCTGTCTGATCAGGGTGAACTAAAGATGTCATATGTTTTTGAAGTCGGATGGCTAGTACCTTAGCGTACAGCTTAAGATCGGTTCCGAGGAGGCTTAAGGGTCTATAACTATCGCATTCGGTGGGGTCTTTATCTTTTTTAAGTAGGATAGATATGAGTGCCATATTGACATCCCTGGAGAAGTTCCCTTGTTTGATTGAGTATAAAATCATATCCAGTAATAGTGGTCCAATTACATCCCAACATGAAAGGTATAGTTCGGGTGGAATACCATCCCTATACACTCTCACAGACCTCTGTGTTATCATTGGAACTCATTCTGAGACCTCGAGAGTGCAATGCCGGCCGAATCCTGCTAGGTGGCAGTATCGCCTACCCCTTGAAACCTTATTTCACACTGTGTGTTACATTTTATATGGTCCGGGCGGATAATTTTGACCCGGGCAAGTGAAACTCTTCATTCGAGCAACTTGGAACGCATATTTTGTGCCATTTCATGTCAGGGACCTGATGGACATCAATACTGGAAATTGCGATCAGACAATTGGAATATTCATTTTGGAATAACTACTAGCAAAGGTAAGGACTATATGACATCAATCCTACTTTGATCCTACAATGATTTCGAAACGATCAACGTAGTATTCAAAACGTATGCCGTTGCTGACGATCAGAGCATCACAAAACGACCCCCCCCCTTTGATGCCTTCATGATGAAACATAATACCTATTATATACCTTTGATTTGGAAATAATAACGACTTTCGCAAAATGCACCTAGTGCTCCATAACTCAGCTTCCAGGAATTAACCCGGATCACTCTGAAACTATACAATATTCACCACGAGATAACACGTGAACGTATACATGAACAAATTCACTCTTTTTTACATATTGGACTACAAATAGTGCCTGTCAAATGAGCTGGACTATTTTCTCCATAGCTATAATATAGAATATACAGGGCGGCCGGGTAGTGCAGCGGACTAAGCGTCTGCCTCCCACCACAGAGACAGTGGGATCGAATCCAGCTGTGGTGCTTCCGGGTTGGCCGACCGTCCATACTAACACAATTGGCGGTGTTAGTGGGTGGGAAACCCGGCGAGGGTGGGTCCTGGTCGTTGTAAACAGCGACTCCTACAGTTCGGTCGGGGCGCCTGCACAGCAAGGGAAGGATCTAAGAGCGGTAGTGTGACCTTCCACACGTTACATTCTCCCAGCGAGAGTCCGCGCTGGCAGGTGAAAAGAAGTGGTGGGCTGGGTACACATGTGTCAGAGGAAGCATGTGATAGTCTCCACCCTCCCAGACCGACGGTAGGGGGTAGAGTGCGCAACGACCAAGAAGGGGATTGGGAATTGGGAATTGGCATAACGACTAACATTGGGAGGGGAGAAAAACGGAAAAAGAAGAGGGAAAAATATATATAGAATATACAATAGATCCGCAAAGATCGTGAAATGTCGTGAAAATAGGGAATGGAAAGCTGGCGCTAGAGAGCAGAGATGGGTGCTGGCTATGGCGTTGAATGAGTTAAGAAGTTGTTAAGTGCAAACTAACATATTTTTTTGCTAAACATATTTTGATATGTGGGACCATTTTTGGCATTGGACCTGAATTATTTTTGGCCAGGGACAAGACGTTGTCATCGGACGAATCAAACATACCAATAAGAACACACGTTTGCTGGAGTTTGTTTGAGAGAGACCCAATAATACGGTGACCACTGACCAGATGTCTCCATGTTCTGGGGACAATCCCCGGATTTGATGCTCTGCCCCTGACTGGTGCACCGGCTCATAACTGGGTGAAGCGCTGGTCTGTCCTCTCTGGTGCTGTCCTCTCTGGTGCTGTCCTTTATGGTACTGTCCTCTCTGGTGCTGTCCTCTCTGGTACTGTCCTATCTGGTGCTGTCCTCTCTGGTACTGTCCTCTCTGGTACTGTCCTCTCTGGTGCTGTCCTCTCTGGTACTGTCCTCTCTGGTACTGTCCTCTCTGGTACTGTCCTTTCTGGTACTGTCCTCTCTGGTGCTGTCCTCTCTGGTACTGTCCTCTCTGGTACTGTCCTCTCTGGTGCTGTCCTCTCTGGTGTTGTCCTCTCTGGTACTGTCCTCTCTGGTACTGTCCTCTCTGGTGCTATCCTCTCTGGTGTTGTCCTCTCTGGTACTGTCCTCTCTGGTACTGTCCTCTCTGGTACTGTCCTCTCTGGTGCTGTCCTCTCTGGTACTGTCCTCTCTGGTGCTGTCCTCTCTGGTGCTGTCCTCTCTGGTGCTGTGCTCTCTGGTTCTGTCCTCTCTGGTACTGTCCTCTCTGGTACTGTGCTCTCTGGTGCTGTACCTTTAATGTCCCCAGATTGTCCTCTCTATGATATGTATTTTAATGGCTGTTCTGGCCAGAAATCACACCACTTTCTCAGTACACTATTCTAGATGCCCCCTGGCAGTTTCCCGGAGAAGGAGAGAATCATAACCATGATGATTTGTGATAATTTCTTTTTTTTCTTTTTACTTGTGATGATTTAAGAGACCAGTCACAGCTATAGAAGTAGAATTGATGTAGCGAAATATCACGTGCGGCGGTGTGGCTTATGAACAGAGTCGTCCCAGTGGTTAATGGCTCGAGTGCGTTCACTGCTGCCAGACAGCGCTTCCAAAGCTGAAGGACATGCGCAGGTAGAGGAGCATCTTGCTTCATCCATGGCAGGGATGAAGTTTGGGCTAATACATTTGGTTTGCCTGGACAGCAGCACTTGCAGGCTTTGCCCACAAGGGTGTGGATGTAGGCATCTCTCTGAGTGAAGCTGAGATATTAAAAAGACATCCTACTTAGCGAAGTTGTCATGAATAAACACGCTTCTAGCCAGACAGTAATCACATTTCACTGCTCCTATTACCATAGCGACACGACTCAAATCCCTTTCTCTCAACTGTTGTGCACATGGCACACACAAAACAATGTCGCTACCTGCAGGCCACACGTTTAGCCATCGCTATGTCGGAAAAAAACTAAAATGACAAACTGCAGTGAATTCCCCTTCATCCGACCTGAGATTAAACGTCCTCCAAACAATTTGTCACATAGTGAACACTTTTGTGTGTGTGTGAGAGAGAGTGTGTGTACATGCATGTGTGTATGTGTGTCTGCATGCGTGTGTGTGTGTGCATGCGTACGTACGTGTGTGTATGTGTGTGTGTGTAGCATCTCAGATAATGCCGTTTTAAGCCTTAACTGTTGTGAGGGAAACACATACAGTGACTTTTCAGCCTCTGGGTCGCCGGGTTGATTGCTGGCCATTCCACCTCCCATCAGCTGCAGCCTCCATGTGCGTCACAGCCACTGTAGGGCATGGTGAATTATAGCCTACATAAAGTGTGTATGTGTATGTACATACACTTAACGTATATCCCTACATAAAACGAGGGTTTCCTGACCTACCATGTAGTCTCTGCCTATTGTTCCTTCCTCTGCCTCCTGTAACTTGCGCATAAAATCAATCAATCAATCAATACATTTGTATTTATATTTACAACAGTTGTGACTGTACCAAACAGAGCAAAGAAGAAAATACATACAAAATATACTAAATATAAAAGTGCAAAAAGTGCAAATACAAATAAGTGCAGGGGTTCAGATAGAAATAAAAACAAAAGAAGAATAAAAAAAATAAAAGTGCAGTAGAATACAAAATAAGGCATAAAAGGACTAAAAGTAACGACCTAGGAGGCAGGCTCAGCTCTGGTCAAAGTCCAAGGAGAATAGATATGTCTTGGGACTTAAAGACCTCAAGGGTCTGGGCTGACCTGATGTGGAAGGGGAGGCTATTCCACAGTTTAGGTGCGGCTATGGAAAAAGCTCTGTCCCCTTTGGTTTTTATCCTAGACCTGGGCACATGTAGCAGCAGTTGGTCGGCTGACCTTAGGGCTCTGGATGGGGTGTGGAGACACAGGAGCTCGGTCAGGTACTGTGGGGCCAGCCCATTTAGGGATTTAAACAGATAAAAGTAATTTAAAATCAATGCGGTGACGGACGGGGAGCCAGTGAAGTGAGGCCAGGACTGGGGTGATGTGCTCACATTTTTTAGTGCTGGTGAGGAGTCGGGCAGCCGCATTTTGGACGAGCTGTAGGCGGTGGAGTGATGCCTGATCAATGCCAGTATAGAGAGCATTGCAGTAATCCAGCTGAGTTCTTATAAAGGCGTGGATCACTCTCTCCAAGTCGCGCTGGGAGAGGTAGGCCTTGGTCTTCGCTAGGGTTCTGAGGTGGAAAAAACTGTTCCTAAACACTGAGCTGACTTGTTTGGTGAATTTGAAGGCACTATCAAAAATCACTCCGAGGTTTCTAACAGAGGACCGCATGTTAGAGCCCAGAAGACCTAGAACATTTGCAAGCGGGACTGGAGAGGTATCACCAAAGATTATAATCTTGGTCTTGCTCTCATTTAAATTGAGGAAATTCGCACTCCATGGTTTAATGTCAGTTAGACAATCAAGCAGTGGCTGAAGTGCGATCTGTCCTGTGGCCCTAAGAGGTAGGTAAATCTGTATATCATCCGCAAAGCAGTGAAAGGATGGATTATGCTTGGCCAGGATTTCACCTAAAGGTAGTATATACAGTAAGAAGAGGATGGGACCTAGGATTGACCCTTGAGGAACCCCACAGATAAGGGGGGCCACAGAAGAGAGGAAGTCTCCTAGCTGCACAGAGAAACTCCGGTCGGTTAGGTAGGACTGAAACCAACTTAAGGCTACACCTGAGATGCCCACGTACTGCTCTAGCCGTGACAGTAGGATCCACCGTATTGAAGGCGGCTGTGAGGTCTAGGAGCACCAGGAGCACAGGACTACCTGAGTCAGCGGCCAGGAGCAAATCATTTTGGACTCTCAGGAGTGCCGTTTCAGTGCTGTGAGATGTTTTAAAACCAGACTGGAAAGGACACATCCAAGTTCCTAGACATTGGGTCTCATTCTCTAACATTTTCCAAAGACTTCTCTTAGGGCAACCATCTTGGAACCGACTGAGACAGAATCGATGACAAGTTCAATCTGATTCCCCAATGCGTGGGGAAGATGTCTTTTTTTTTTTAAACTTTGACCAGTCAGCTGGTTCTTTTAGCGTTTATCGCTTTTTCTGGTCAAGCATGACCGACAGAAACAGGTTGAATGGGGTATAGATCGAGGCAAAGACACTCTGAGAAAATACGGCGAGTCCGGGAGTCGAACTCGTGTACCCCAGATCCGTGACGCGCACGGTTGTCCCCGACGCCGAAATAGCGTTCGAGGTACGCGGTGAGCTACTGGAGCTCCCCGGGGGGAAGATGTCTTAAGTGGCTCAAACGATCACAGCTGGGATACCGGTGATGATGAATGTCACCATTCAGAAACATGAACGCGCGTCCCCGTCTAGGTCATTTGCATACAAACAACGTCTCCAACGCTCCTTATAAAGACAGGCTCTGTGCCGTGTGCAAATGAAATCGCAAAAAGTCAATAGTTAGACACACCTGTCCAGCTCATTAGAATGCAACTGATGATGCAGCCGTGTGCAAATGGCGGCCGATATGCGGAAGCGCTTTACGACCGATCAAAATGAGATTAGAATGATTAATGTACTGTCATCATCATATATATAATACAGCTCGTGGTGAACCTGCCGCAGCACGCACACACGCACGCACGCACACACACACACACACACACACACACACACACACACACACACACACACACACACACACACACACACACACACCCTCCTTCAAAACCTCTCTCAAAGAGCACCTACGGGTGGCTGCAATTAGAAACTGGCCCCGGTAAATGTCAAACCCCCCCACCCACCCAACCCCCTCCAATGTACAGTTTCTTCCCCTTCGGATGTATATTTTTTATGATCTCTTTTTCTTACACAGTACTGTATATTTGTATGTCTTGTATGTCATAAATATCTTGATGAATTGAAAATGGAGGACCCTTATGTAAACAAGACGAAAGTCTTTTTCTGGTCTGCATCCTTTTAGCAGTTGTATTTATTGCAGTTGTTTGTATTGAGCCGTACTGTATTGTACCCATTCTGCAATCTATTAATAAAGTTTTCAATCAATCAATCAAACATTGCAAAGTTGCACAAACAAATAAACCTCATGTAGCTTACTTTTACTGGTATATATTTTTCGACCCAATCCATTCATGTTGGAGCTCCGAGGTCTGCATACTTTCTGCACACTGCTGATGGAAGTGCTGTAGCCGGCAAGACCAACGTTTCCTCCCCGTCTCTGACTCCATATCCAGGCTACTGGTGAGCAGAGAGGCCAGAGAGCTGGCTAGTCAGTGAACATCTGTCACATCGCAAAGAACGTTCCAAGTTACATGCTCAATTTCAATGACCAAAGTTGACCTAAAATGCTGTGCTTTGTCCCTATAAAGATGTATGTTCTGTCTGTCATTTCCCAATCGAATAATGCAGGATCAATATTTGAAATCGCCGACATTGCTCGCGCAATGGTATCGCAGGCAGGCATTTCAAAAGCACATTAAATCATAGCACACTGTTCGCACACTTGTGAGGTCAAAGTTGAGATTAGTTGAACTTTGACCTGTGAAATTACACGACACACCTATGCTCAACCAATGCAGGGGCAGCTGAGAAGTTTTCCACTGATGAGCAGTGAATGTGATTCATTGAACACCAAGCAGCATTATATCCAATACAGCCCACTTTCGCACCAGCATGCGAGTAAACTTTGTGTGGCCAAATATCAGTGTGATACACGATACTACGTACTGTTGGAGCTTACTGTTCAGTATATGGAGGGCTGTGTGTGTGACATACTACATATTTGGAGGCTGAAGTGGCCATTTGTAACACCAGAAGAATGAAACAGTTCACTCGCAGTTGTTTCCACTTAGCTGTGCAATCAGGAGGTTATACAGTACGGTCGGTTTTGCCAAAAAACACACGATGCTTCAGTGGCCATTATGTTTTTTTTTATGTTTGGGATATTTTCACTGACCTGGAACTGGAAATAACACGGGAAATGACCTGGTGCAAAGAACTGTGGGATTAAAAAGATCACGTACAGTGTTTCCCCTAGGATTTTTTCAGGGGGGGTGATAGGCCCCCAAAACTACTAGTGTTTTCGCGGGGTGTGTGTCACGGATACGTGGTGTCAACAGTGTCGTCATAGACGCGCGCAGTAAGGCGGTTGTTAGTATCGGTGCATTTCTCTACACTGAGCTGAAATGAAATGATTGCACATAAATGAGGTAAATAAATATTAACAAGGTGATTGATTGAATGAACATTTTATTAACAGATTGCAGAATGGGTACAATACAGTACGGCTCAATAAACACAATTGTTAAGGGGATGCAGACCAGAGAAAGACTTTCGTCTTGTTTACATCAGGGTCCCCCATTTTCAATTCATAATGAATTGTAAGTAAGGGTGCAATTAGCACCGTGCAATCCATTCTTTGTGGATCTAGCCCTGAGACTTGTTACGCGCGATGCTAGTCAGTCTCGGAGTTGTCTCGGAATGGATTTGATAGCTTTTTTCTGCGTCTCCGTAGACCGTGCCGCACCACCGTTTTAATGTCTTAGTTATGTATTATTATAATTATTATATATATATTTTTTAATCCTCTCTTTCTCCGATTTTTCTCTGTTTTTCTCCCCGTCCCAATTTTTTGTCGTTGTGCCAATTCCCACCTCCCCTACCTGGTTGTTGTGCGCATGTTCTCCTACTGGTCGGTACAAGGGAATCCTGAAGTCATCCGCACGCTTCCTCCGACACGCGCGGCGACAGCCAGTGACTCTTTTTTCACCAGGCAGCGAGGACTCTCATTGGTGAAGTGTAACGCGTGGGAGGTCACGCTGCCTTCATCAAGTCCTGCCTCCGCTGAGCAAGCGCCCAGACCTGACCTGTAGGCGTCGCTGTCCACAATGCCAGATTCCCACCCATGACTTGCCCTCCCCCTAACCCAGCCAAACGGGTTAGTATAGCGATCAGCCCAAGCCTCAAGCAATGCTGACTCCGGGAGTCGAGACCGCAGCCTCTTGCATTGGTGACGAGCGCAATCTCCGCTACGACACCTGACCGCCATACATTTTGTTTTTATTATAATTCTTTCCGCCCCGCCCCGCCCCGCCCCGCCAAGGCAATGGTACGGGAAACACTGACGTAGCAACCACCCACTCCTTACTTCAAATGTTGGTCCTTTTAGTATTCATACAAATCTCTTTGGCATACAGTATTTGCATACTAACAGTGGCGTCGCGTGGGTAAAATAACAGGGGAAGCCAATTTTTTTTTATAAAAAATTAAATTATTAAATATTTTTATTAATTTTTTATTTTTTATTTTTTTTAAGTCAAGCAGTCACCATGTACACTACAGTATGGCTCGGCGGCCAGTCAAACTTTCTTAACAGATTGCAGAATGGGTACAATACAGTACGGCTCAATACACACAATTGTATAAGGGGATGCAGACCAGAGAAAGACGTTTGTCTTGTTTACATCAGGGTCCCCCATTTCCAATTCATAGTGACATTTATGACATACAAGACATCATGACATCAAATATACAGTACTGTTACCCATAGATCCTGACAGAGTATATACATATGATGGGGAGGGGACTGTACATTAGGAGGGGGTGGGTGGGTGGGAGAGAAATATACATACGGCCAGGAGAGAATATGACTGTCTATTAGACAAACGTGACAAGACAAACGTATTTCTCTGGTCTGCATCCCCTTAACAATTGTGTGTATTGAGCCGGTGCTCCGAGGGCAGAGAAGTGGGGTACAAAACGGCTGTAATAGCTGGCTAGGCCTATGAAGGTTCGTACCTGTTTTTTGGTCTGGGGGCGGGGCCAGCTCCGGATGGACTCGACCTTGCCTGCCTGGGGTCTGATACACCCCCTCCCGATGGTGTACCCCAAGTAGTCGGCGTCCTGTAGGCCCAGGTGACATTTCTTCGGGTTAGCGGTGAGCCCCGCCCCTCTCAAAGCCTGTAGAACAGCCGTGACCTGGCGTAGATGTGTTACCCGCTCCTCGCCGTGGATAATGATATCATCGATGTAGGCCGCTGCATACCCTTGGTGGGGTCATCCTCTGAAAGGTTGCTGGAGCACCATAGAGGCCGAAAGGGAGAACAACATAATGGAACAACCCATCTGGGGTGGCAAACGCTGTCTTCTCCCTATCTTCTGGTGCCAGGGGAACCTGCCAGTAACCTTTAGTGAGGTCTAAAGTGGTTGTATACCGGGCTTTCCCCAGCCTTTCAATTAGTTCGTCTACTCTGGGCATAGGGTAGGCATCAAACTTGGAAATGGCGTTTAGCTGTCTGTGTCTGAAGTCATTGCAAAACCTTGGGGTTCCATCTGGTTTAGGGACTAGCACTATGAGGCTACACCACCCACTATTTGACTCGACAATAAGCTTCCCTCTCTTTCCATTTTTTAAGCAGATTGATATGGTAGATTTTCACCGGTGGCCGTCTCCCTGCCTGCCGCACCCGGTAGTTCACCAGACCCACCTTTTCCATTACTTCATAGGGCCTGTGCCATTTAGCTAGACATTTTCACTCAGATGTGGGGACCAGTACTAACACTCTATCCCCTGTCTTGAACTCCCGGGGTTGTGTGCCCCTGTTATAGACCCGGGCCTGGGCCTGCTGTGCCTTTGACATGTGGTCCACCAAAACTCCGATGTGGTGACGGCTGGTGTTCGCAGGCCTCCTTGGCTATGTCTAACAACATCCCTCTCGGTCTTCTCCCGTACAATAACTCGAAGGGGGAGAAGCCGGTGGAGGCCTGGGGAACATCTCTGATAGAGAACATTAGATACGGGAGGAGCTGGTCCCAATTCCTCCCGTCTGCTTCCATCACCTTTTTAAGCATGCTTTTAAGGGTACGGTTGAACCGCTCGACTAGTCCATCTGTCTGGGGATGGTAGACTGACTTTATTTTCAGTAACCAGGAGATTTTCAGGAGATAAAGGCATGGATGAACAGCAACTTCCTCCAACTAAACAGCAAAAAAACCAAGGCACTTCTCATTGGCACCCCTCACCAGGTTCAGTCTTCATCCATATCCCATCTCACCTTTGATGGCCAGGTAATCCCCCTCTCCCCCTCAGTCACAAATCTGGGGGTTCGATTTGACCCCCACCTGACCTTCAACATCCACATAAAGCACGTCTGCAAGACCTCATTATATCACCTAAAAAATATATCGAAACTCCGTCCCACTTTAACCCTGTCAGACGCAGAGAAGCTTGTCCATGCCTTTATCTCCTCAAGACTGGACTACTGTAATGGACTCTTCATCGGGATTCCTGGCAAGAGCATCCAAAAGCTACAATACATCCAGAACAGCGCTGCCAGGATCCTGATGAGAGTCCGTAAACACGATAACATTTTACATTTACATTTACATTTAGTCATTTAGCTGACGCTTTTATCCAAAGCGACTTACAAGTTCTGTACGACAAGCCATCAGGAAGGGCACAACTCTATCAGCTGAGCAACAATGTTCATCAAAGTGTTGAGTGCTACAGTGTAGGTTAGTTTATTAGGACAAGTGCATGACAGTACGGTTAGTTAGGGTTAGATTTTTTTTTTTTTTTTTTTTTTTTTTTTTTTAATTCAGATAATGGTTGAAGAAGTGCGTCTTTAGTCGACGGCGATAACATAACCCCCATCCTCCACTCACTACATTGGCTCCCCGTCTCATCCCAGATCAATTACAAAATCCTGATGCTCACCCATAACTGCATAAACGGACATGCACCCATCTACCTTCTGCACCATGGGTGACCGAGCCTTCTGCACGGCTGCACCACGCCTGTGGAACAGTCTCCCCATCCAGCTGAGGGCACCACAGAGCCTGGACTCTTTTAAAGCATCTGTTTAAAAAGGCTGTTCGCTTTTTTTTTTTATATATATTATTATTTAATTTCTTGTGCTGTTGTTTTAAATTTTCTGTTTATACTATGTTTTTAACTATGTTCTATTTTTATCTTATTTTTTATTCTGTATTTAATTTGTTTTACTAATAATTATTAAAAAAATTTAACAATGTTTTAACCCTGTAGCACTTTGGGATCCCAGCAAACAAAAAGTGCAATACAAATTCAATTTATTATTATTAATATTATTATTATTATTATTATTATTATTATTATTATTATTATTATTATTATTATTATTATTATTATTATTATTATTATTATTATTATTATTATTATTATTATTATTATTATTATTATTATTATTATTATTATTATTATTATTATTATTATTATTATTATTATTATTATTATTATTATTATTATTATTATTATTATTATTATTATTATTATTATTATTATTATTATTATTATTATTATTATTATTATTATTATTATTATTATTATTAACCCAGCCAAATCTTTCATTATTTTCGACATGAACAGTGTACCTTGGTCTGTCAAAATTTCATCCGGTATCCCCACCCGGGTAATTAACAGCCTGAGCTCCCTGGCTATACCTTTAGAGGCCATTGTACAGAGAGGGATGGCCTCGGGGTACCGGGTGGCATAGTCCATGATCACCAGGATGTACTGATGGCCCCTGGAACTGTGGGGTAAGGGACCCACAAGGTCCATCCCAATCCTGCTGAAGGGAACAGAATTGACAGGCAGGGAGATCAATGGGTTACGCACTGTGGGCCATGGACATTCGGGGCAAGAGCGACAATAGTCTTCCACCGCTCTTTTTACTCCCGGCCTGGCTTTAATTCGGTTGAGGGTTTTCTCGACCCCTAAATGTGCTTCTAGCAAGTGTGAGTGGGCCAGGCATAACACCGTATTTATATGGGGTCGAGGAACCAACAACAACTCAGAAATGGTTTCCCCTTTTTTAACAACCTGATACAGCAGAGTGTTTTTTATGCAAAAATGTGGAAATGTTAATTCCCCCACCCCCTCCATCTTCTTACCGTCTGTCACGGCTACCTGGCGTAGTGCTGGGGCCAGGTTCTCATCCTCCAGCTGGGCGCTGCCGAAACGTCCCGTCAGTTGGGGTGGTAATGGAGGGGTCTCGTTATCGGGGTTGCCAGGGAATAGATCACCTCAGACCGGTTCGGTCTCATCGTGGTGCGATGACTCCTCCCTGCTGCTGTTGACCGGAGGCCCGTCGTTCGCTGCAGGGCCGGCGGTGGGCTCTCCCTCGTCGTTGTCCTCGCTGACTGGGCTGGAGTCTTCCTCTGGTAGGGGGTCAGTTGAAGCCTGGGGGGTCCACCTCGTGCAGGCCGCACATCCGGGTCCGTACTGTTCGGACTCTGGTCGGCGTGGTGGTGGATACTGTCCAGGGGGGACAGCGTCTTTCGGCCACCAAACTCTCCCACAGTGGTCGGAATAATGCACAATCCGTACCAATTAATACAGCCACCGGGAGGTTTTCAACTACCCCCACGGTCGTCGTGCATTTCCCCCGGGTGGAGGTCAGTTTGATGGTGGCAGTCGGGTACTGTCTAGTCTCCCCGTGCACACAGGTGACTCCCACAGTTTTTCCCAGGAGGGGGCCATCCACCAACTCTGGTTTCACCAGTGTCACTGAGCTCCCTGAGTCTAATAATGCAGTGGTGTAAAAATTATTAGCTCTTACTGGAGTTAGCGTGGAAACGCTTCTGTCCTCTGCCCAACAGGCGGTTGCCAGTGCACATGGACGTGGCATGTGTAGTTCAGCTACAGAGGGCATTGACACGTCATTTTTTTTTTTAGATTTTATTTTTTGCGTTTATCGCTTTTTACTACTGGGCAGTCCAGTAGAGAGAGAGAGAGGAGGAACGGGAGACAGAGTGGGGGGAAGACATTCGGCAAATAACGACGGGTCCGGGAATCGAACCCGGGTCGGCCGTGCCGCGACTCAGCGCATTATGTGGTTCGCCACTGGGGCGCCCGACACGTCATTTCTATAGGGACAGTCAAGTGAAAGATGGCCCTCTTCGCCGCAGTTGAAACACCTCCTTCTGTCATTATGCATTACAGGTGGTCTGAAGAGGGGTGTGGGGTGTACGTATCGGGGTGCTTCGGATTGATTGATTGATTGATTGAAAACTTTATTAACAGATTGCAGAATGGGTACAATACAGTACAGCTCAATACACACAATTGTTAAGGGGATGCAGACCAGAGAAAGACTTTCATCTTGTTTACATCAGGGTCCCCCATTTTCAATTCATCAGGACATATATGACATACATGACATACAGATAGTCAGTACTGCTACATCTATACATTTATGACATACCAGATTTGCAAATACAGTACTGTTTCATACAGTCTCATACCCGTCTCCTTCAGCCGACTGGGTGGTCCGGACCTTGTGCTGTTACTCCTCCGGTAAAGCACGTCTGCTGCTTGATACACTTCCATCCCCTCTACGACCTCATTGAAGCATGTGTGACGTGCTCTCGCAGTCGGAAGTCGCAATGGCAAATTTACATAGGAATGCCTTTTTATCTCAAATGATGGATTTGTGTCAGTTTTGGGCTTTTAACACTTTCGCGGCCACTGGGATGCGTCTAATATCACTCTAGACGACCAGCATATGTAAACAGACTTGCACAGTCCGTGGGGCTGTTTGTAGAGCTAAATCTATACTTTATAGTATTGCTATCTGTCCATTCTCATTATCAATTGAGACCATAAACCGTCCCTTCAAAATGGATTAAAGAAATATTTTTTTCATCAATACGTTCTCATTTTATAGCGCCGTGAATATAAGCGTTATACGGCATTTGGTCTAGTATATTTCCTGGAAGGCTAGATAAAGGGCTAATAGCTACTAACGTTATATCCAATGGCATTTCCGTTATACAAAAGCTACAGTTAAAACTCAAACTGCATATGATCGGTATGATCCTCAAGCATGTATGCATGAAAGGGGGGGGGGGGGGGCGGGGGACGTCGTTTCTGATTATTGATTACCAATAACCGTGTTCGTCTAAGTAGCCACATACGCTGGTCGGCTGGTTGAGTATCATAGCAAGCTCTGATCAGCATGTAATTTACGTGAAAAAGATCTTACCATGAGCCGGTTGGATCCCCCCCGAGTATTTCCCAGTTATCGATCGCCATCTGGTAGATCGATATGTCCATTGTCTGATGATAAATCCCCTTATTGCATAGTGAAATCCGCGATCCAAAACGTATTCCGTGCAACAGACAATAGCGCTCGCTTCAGGTGAGTAGAAAACTACATTAGAGATCCTAAAAAAAAAAGACAGCTTCTGCCACAGGGAACACTGCATTATCGATACAGCGCCCCTAAGAGGATCTGGCCGGTAATGCACTTTCTCGAATTCAAAGAGTAGGGTAAATCTGCAGTGCCGCTCGGTGACCTTGAATAGGTTATTAAAATGGAATAAAAGCCAAAACAACTTGCCACGGATATATCCGTCCTTCTGTCCATTAAGCATGGATTCGAAACACGGATATATCCGTCCTTGGGCGCCATTGTGTTAACAGATTCTAATAAATAAATAATTTATTATTTATAATAATAATATATATAATATATAATAATACATTCCCTGAGATCCATAGATGTCGCTAGAATCAGATACCAAGAACATGCAAATGGACCATATTAAAAAAAAGTCTGTAAATGTGTATTCTACGTCCTTATGGAAGGAATGAGAATAATACATTTTGAGTTAATTTTCACAACGCGATAATTTGCGGTGTAATTAATTAATCTAATTAACGCGATAAACTGACAGCCGTAATAATATAATAATAAAACAACACCTTGGCTTTCATAATACGTATGAATTATCTCTCATTTAGACTGGGAAATATAATTTTGAAGCGTAGAAATGAGAGATGGTTCTGAAATGTATTTGTTTACAGGCGATTATCGATGCCATAAATTGCCGCAACGCCATTTTGTTTTTCTTATTTTTCGGGTTTATCTATCACAAAACTGAACATTATTGGCATATATTGGAGTGCAGTTATTGTGTCTACCTTCTGTGAAAGTTTAGCAACAATCCGAGTTGAAAAACCTATCCAAAATGGCGGAGCAATGTCCATAATAATTAACTTTATTATTTACAGATTTCATTCACGGTTCTTGTGATACTAAATCCAGATTGAACTCTACCATTGGAAAGATTAGATTTGTCCCGATCCATAGATATGCAACATGGCTATAATAAGGTAATTTATAAAGCCTGATATTCTATATTCTATAATATGTGTCCGGATGGCAGAATTCAGTACTGTATCTACAAAACCTCCTGTTAAATCATCTTCCCTTTATTCATTTGCTTAGATCTTCTGTACACGTGATCTCAAGAAGGTACTGAACGAGCTCAGTTTTTCATGTCTGGTCATTTTTAGCATGGTGTTATTCACTGTCAAAGATGCAAAGAAAAATCATAATTCATATTCTCCTTTGTTTCATCACAATTTAAGCAAGCCTAGTAATAGACACAATATTTCTGACACTGGGAATACATTCACTAAGGTCCATAGATGTCCCTAGATACCAAGAACATGCAAATGGTTCTACCTTTACCACTTTACTTTTTCACTTGAGCCAAAAAATTTGTTTGTCATCTGTATTAGAGATGTTACTCAGTCTTGTAATTTATTTATATTACAGTATCTCTACTGTATCTGTGTATATGAGTGTGCACGTGCAGGTGTGTGTACACACACACACACACACACACACACACACACACACACATCTGTCTCATAAATACATACAGTACAAGGAATCTTTTTTTTGTATTTAATTTTTTTATTATTCTTTAAACAAACACATAAACAAACATGACAGTACAAGGAATCTATAGCCACGTGTAAGCATATACATATAGGTGTGTGAATACACATAATATGCACGTGTGTGCACGTGTATGCAAGTGCACGTGCATGAATGAACGCGCATGTGCATATGTGTGTGTGCACGTGCATATGTGCGTACGGCGTATGCGCATACCTATGTTGCATGTATACGCTTACACGTGGCTATACATTCCTGTATGTGTTTGAGATGTATGTGTGTGTGTGTGTGCGTGTGCGTGTGTGTGTGTGTGTGTGTGTGTGTGTGTGTGTGTGTGTGTGTGTGTGTGTGTGTGTGTGTGTGTGTGTGTGTGTGTGTGTGTGTGTGTGTGTGTGTGTGTGTGTGTGTGTGTGTGTGTGTGTGTGTGTGTGTGATTGTAGGGTTTAAAAGGTTAAGGCCCAGGACTGTTCAATGAGTTGAAAAGGTCAGCCGCTCAACCGTGGAGTGAATGAATGAAAACTAGGGATGTTCGATATTGGCTTTTTTACTGATATCCGATATACCGATATTGTCCAACTTTAATTTCCGATACCGATATCAACCGATACCGATATATGCAGGGTTTCCCCCCCCAAAAAACAATAATTTCAGGTAATTAACATTACATATCTCTTGTTGTGGAATTAACACAACATTATACATACTTTTGACAATAAATAAAATAAGAATTTGTTCTTACTTGCTTGCCTGGGTAACTAAAGGTTAAATAAATGTAAAATAATATAATAAAATTAATAATAATAATAAAAATAATATTGGACATCCCTAATGAAAACTTTATTTAAAAGGTTGCAGAATGGGTACAATACAGTACGGCTCAATACACACAATTGGGGGATGCAGACCAGAGAAAGACTTTCGTCTTGTTTACATCAGGGTCCGCCATTTTCAATTCATAATGACATACATGACATACAGGTATATAGTACTGTTGCATTTGTGACATATACGCTATGCAAATATACAGTACTGTTACCCATAGATCCTAACAGAGAATATATACATGAGCAGCTCTGGTTCATGGAGCAGCTCCAGAAATTGGTGCAGTAGTTGTTTTGGTTCTGTCATTTCTAGCTGTGGGAGAGAATTGTTTATCTTATCTAGTTTATTTAATAAACTGGCCAAGCGTAATGTGTGAATTCTGTCTTGGGTTGGATCTTTTCCCTTTAATCTGTGGTTTGGGGTTGTTGGTCATTGCATAGATATGTCGCATTGACATCATCACAGATTAGACTCATTTTGGTTTGTTGATTTCTAGCTTTGCAACAGAACTGTTCAGCATCAGACCCTATAAGGATTGAAATGTGGAAGATTATAGGAATAGCATATTGTCGCTGTTGGATTAAAACCACTTATCTCCAAAAAGTTTACTTTCAGGAATTCATAAAAACAGCCTAATTTTAAGATTGACATCCATGTATTATATATATGTTAAATATTGGGGTTTCAATGTGTTTCCTAGGTAGGGCCATGGAACTGGCTCGCATACTAGATAACCATGTTAACATTCATTCCCAGTAAAAGAAAAAAGGAGATAAGTGGAGATAAAGAATGGAGATAAGTGGTTTTCCACCGATGGCGACGATATGGGGATTCTATTTGAGGTTAGATTAGCCTTTTAATGTGTGTCTGCAACGTTTCTGAAAACATTCCTTCAGTGATGCTGAAAGAGGTTAGGTCGTCTACAACTCTTTCGAAGTCGACCAGTAAATGTCAACTCAAACTCTACATACAACAGTCGCCGCCACGGAGGTGCGGAACAAAACAATCGACGTGTTTCAAGACCTAATGGGATAGCAAATCACCAGCCGTCGAGGACACAATGAAGGCTTTCTTATCAAACAATGCCTTGTGAGACTGTAGCTAATGAACAGTAAGTGGTCATTTAAAGGCTCCACATTAACCACCTCATCCCAGACTCTTTTTGTATTTCTTTTTAACCACACATTTATTCCCCAATTAGCAGCAACCCTCCGAATGGCTGGCCGGGAATCTCGCTGGCCACTATGAGCTACAATTAGATTAGCCTTGTGGAGTCTTAACGGTCCCGCCTGTGAGGGATAGTGTTTTATTTGTCACCTGGGAACGGCGCTCAGAGGCCGGGTCACAGTTCCACACAGCGGGGACCTTGTAAATGGCCTGTTGCTGCCGCCTAGGCTGACATGCAACAGCACCGCCATTCAAACAGCTAGCGAGGAATGTCTCCCTCACCAGTGGGGGGGTTGGGGGGGTCGCTGGCTAGTGGTCGGACGGAAGTCAGATTTGGTTTAAAGGGAACAGACGGACGAACTGAACACAGACAGAGTTTCCTTTGAAAACCAGTTAGAAGGATCCGTTGACGGTGACCTCTCTGTCAGCTGATTTCAAATCTCTCAAATTCTTTTATCTGATGTTCATTAACGTGTTTAGCTAAAACTCCCCCCGACAGCCACTCGAGCTATTCTCTGTTGAGTTATGTTGGTATGTGTTGTGAAGGATCAGATTAAACCGAATATGTATATTTATTTATATATATATATTTAATTGTATTTGTATATCGTTTGATATCCCCTGTATATTCCTTGTACAATATGCATTGAATATCCCCGTTTCTACTAAACAGCCCATAATAGTTTCATTCTACCATTGGACGAGAACCTGGCGCCAGGTTGCCATACCCCTAGGTCCAAGTTCAATCGTGCCGCCTAACATGTCGAGGCAACCCCCGGTTCCGCGCAGTAATATGCCGGGCGAAATACGAATGGTACTATTTGTTCATAGCGCATATATATATGGCGCTCGTAAAGTAGAACTTTCTTTTAGTCCAGTTCTTTACCCTCCAACAGAGTGACAGACGCAAAAGCCTCCCCACGACGCACGTGCGGTGTAGTAGGGCCTACTTGGCCCAGAATAGGCATTGAGATATCGTGTAGATTAATAGTTGAATGGTCATAGTTTGGCACCATACCGTCGAGTTGGACGTATTCTATTAAGCTAATAATAGTCTATTTATGTATGGTGCATCGTTCGGTTCGAGTTCTACAGTTATCAGTACCCCCATCGTTCCTGACGTTATCTGGACGCTTATCCAGGCTGGTCAGACCCCTAGTGGTGATTGCATCCGAGGAGCTCCGGGTCAAGAGCGACTGGACCTGTATATTGGATTACTCTACCCGACGACGGCGAGCCTTCCACGGCTCTTGGATTATGCTTTGTGTGCTTTGATTATTCCATGGATAAAGGCCAACACTGTCGAGTGTTGGAATTACCCCCCGGAGAGGACTCCAGGTGAGGCGGCGCTCTACACGTGAGGTCGCACCACGTCTCTCCGTTGTGGACCGGCAGATACCGTTCCACAGAGGGTCCAGCTGTATTCGTCTGCGGCCCGAGGTTCTGTGGGCACTGTGTCCAAGACTTTGGATTCTCCCAAGACACCGTCGGCCAGATGGGATACCGCCAGCGGCTTCTCTAACCCCCCCCCTCCTACTGTCTTACAACCAGCGGGACCCCCCCCCCTTAGTGTATCCAGCTATAATCATTTAAGTACCATCGCTATCGTTTCCTAAATATTCCAGGTTGTATACTTACTCCCTGCGCAACCAGAGATTGGACATTCAATGTTGATTTACCTACGAATACTCATTTGCCATAAAAGTGCATATTCAATATTTCAAATCATAAATGTAATTAAGTGAATGTTGTATACACCTTTTGCTGTATTAAATATTCGATTTGGTACATTTGTGTTGGTTCGTTTCATCAGGTGGGAAAGTGTTCATCATACTTATATCTTGTACTGGGTGGCCAGAAGTTAAAGTACATGAGGTAGTGGTATTAAATATCATATCTAACAATACAGTCAGGGAATTGTACCCCTCAGCTACAATTGGTCCTTCGAGCCGGATGGTAACTAGTGTAATATTAATATAGTGTTATTAATATCGAAATGGCCTATGATGAACACTCCACGAAACGATCCTCCTAACCTAGAACGCCCGCGGCGCAGACGACAGACACCTCAGTACTTAGAGGCTTACACTGTCAGTCAACTACCTAGCCTTCGACAAACGGTAAACGTGGTAAAAGTAGAAAGTAAAATTATGTCTGACCTTAACGACCAGGTTTCCCCGACCACAGAGGCCCTAGTAGGTCCTAATGTAACTGACCAAGCCCACGGTGGGGACCAGGAGGGAATTGACATGCCTTTACCCCCCGCCACTACTCAAGAAGTAGTCCCCGACACGCCCCGGGAGGAAGACAACCCTACAGAGAGAGAACTCTGCACGGAAGAAGAAGAGGAGAGCGCCGAGGAACTAGAGCTCCAGGACTCCCCAACGAGTACCCCCAGGAGCGGTTCACGCAGGAGCGGCTCACCTCCACTACCGCCTTCCCCCAGCGAAGCGGAGAGGATACTACAACAGGCGTTCCTCGTCAGCCTGACAGCCTCTACCGAACGCGATCGGCTCCAATCACAGACGCTTAGCGAGCGCGAATGTCTCCAAGCACAGGCGACCAGCGAGCACGAACACCTCCAAGCACAGCAACGGAGCGAAGAACAGCGCACAAGTCTGGAGATGAGACGCTTCCAGATGGAAGAGAATATGGCAAGAGACCGGGCCGACGCCCAGCGCGCCGCTGCCGGTGCCCAAAGAGAAACAGAGCGCGCCGCCGCCGACGCCCAGCGCGCCGCTGCCGGTGCCCAAAGAGACGCAGAGCGCGACAGACTACAAGCGCAACTAATAGAGCAGCTGATCAAAAGGACAACACCCTCTCCCTCCGCCAGGGGCTCAAGGAACTCGTCGAGACAGCAGTCAAGAGCAGCGTCACCGCAACGAGCAAGCGACCCTGAACTTGACCAACAGACCGAGTCTAGACCCCCCGCAGACCCCCTTCCCATACCGGTCCAAGCGAGACCCAGCTACAAGGAAGGAGCGGCCTACACTGCGGAGAAGCTAAATAAACGATTACAAGATCTGGAAGATTTGATAGAAGAAGAAGAGGGAGAAGAGGAGAACTAAGCCCGACGACAGCACAGTACTCCACCGGACCAGGAGGTCCCATACAGTCCAGGCTATACCCCCGCGGCGCTGCGCTACAGACCCCCGACTCTATTTACGGGTGAGCACGACGCACGACCAGCCCCGAGGAACAGTACCTGGACCAGCGGGCCATGGTACCCTGCCAGTACCAGCCCACAGCGAGGCGCAAGAGGGGACTCGCCCAGGAGGTCTCTCCCCCAACGCTCGCCGATGTATCAGCCATCCACGGCGTCATACAACGCCACGCCGTCATTCCCAGACTTCGCCTATGAGAGTCGAGCACAGTACACGGAGCTCCGGATGTGTTTAGAGACAATGATGGTGGATGTCGCTGATGAACGCCACAAGTATGCAATATTATTGAAGCACCTGAAAGTACCGCGAGCGCACAATATAGCGCTAGCCTATGCTACCTCCTCGACCCCATACACAGCGGCCCTTGCAGCGCTGGATCAAAGATATGGACGTATATGGGATTACGTAATCCAGGAGATAAGGCATATTGACCGCCTACCCCCAGCCACAGACAATCGCTCACTAGACGACCTGTCAATCAAAGTGCAGTCCCTGGTGGGGATGCTGGGAGCTCAACGGGAGAAGGGCAGGCATGAGCTGTACGCCAACTCTAACGTTGAGAGGATTTTGGAGAAGCTGCCACCCGCAAGACAGGAGCGCTTTCGGCGGCAGAGGGACTACCGAGATCCCGACGGCCCCGAGCCATCCCTCCTTGATCTGGCCGACTTCCTGGCGAGAGAGGTCAGCAGCTTACGACTGGACACCTTCGGGCGGAGCACGCCAAGCTCCAGAGAGGGACCCAGGAGAATAAGTGATGGAAGAAGATCGGTGACTGTCATGCACCAATCAGAGTCAGTACCGAGCAGTAAGAGTCACAGCACCCCCTCGAGAAAGGAGAAGTGGAAGATAGCGTGTCCCTACTGTGAGAAAGAACACTGGCTGTCACAATGTGACTCATTCACAAAGATGAATGCAGAAGAAGTGAGCCAATGGATAAAGTCCAACCGGCGCTGTTATCGATGTGCGCGGCCCCACATGGCAGCCGAATGCCGCCTAAAGAAAAGGTGCAGCCGATGCGATGGAGCACATCTAGATATACTACACGATAGTAACGGAAGACGGCCTATACCTGCACCACGGAGCGGCACCAAGGCAAGTGTCATGTACATTGACCCCGCCAGCAGCAACGGAGCTCAAGTGCTCTTAAAGGTAGTCCGTGTGACATTGAGCTACCAGGATAAAGTCATGGACACTTACGCCGTCCTTGATGACGGGTCAGAGAAGACCCTTCTGCTCGCCTCCGCTGCGACTCAGCTGGGACTGCGGGGGAGCAAGAACGAAATGACGATTCGGACAATAAGAAGAGATTTAAAGACGATAAAGGGCGAGAATGTCTCCTTCACTATCGCAGCCAACGGGCAGCCAGAGCGACGGTACAAGATCACAAATGCTTTCACCAGCCAAGAAATAGGACTCTCGCAGTACACCTACCCTGTCACCAAGTTGATGGATAAATATGTGCACCTGCGCCAATTACCTATCCCGCTCATAGACGGCGCTACCCCCGACCCTGTTGATAGGCTCCGACCATGCAGAACTCATTGTCCCGATTGACCGGGTCCATACAGGCCCCCGAGGCTGTCCTGCAGCAGTCGAGACCCGCCTAGGATGGACATTACAAGGCCCCCTCGCTAAATCTCTCAACCGAACCGCAGCCACTAGCTGCTTCCACTCCAGAACGACAGAAGAAGACACCACTCTCCTGCAGCATGTCGAGAGGCTATGGACCCTAGAGACAATGCCCTTTAAGAACGAAAAGAAAGACATTCGCTCTAAAGAAGACATTTACGCCATCCACCTACTCGAGCAGGGGACAAAGAGAGTCACAGTCGGCGGAGTGATGAGATACGCAACTCCACTCCTGAGGCGAGAGGGAATGCCCCCCTTTCACGCAAAGAAAGACGCCACGGAGCGCTATCTACTGAACACAGAGCGGTATAGGTCTAGCCAAAGACCCCGCTCAACAGAGTGTGTACCGAGCTGAGATTGAGAAGCTAATCACAGCGGGACACGTAACAAAGATTGACATTAAAGAGGCCGATCAGACGACCGAATCATGGTACGTGCCGCATCACAAGGTCCATCACAATGGCAAGGATCGCATTGTGTTTAACTGCAGCTACCAGATCGGATCCCAAAATCTGAATAAAGAGCTCTTGCCCGGCCCCACACTCGGCCCCTCCCTACTAGGCGTGCTACTGCGCTTCCGCCAGGACAAGGTGGCTATAAGCGGGGATATCAAAGGGATGTTCTTGCAAGTGAGACTAGTAGAGGAGGACAAGCCTCTGCTACGGTTCCTATGGAGAGAGAAGATCGGAGATGAGAACCCATCCATCTACCAGTGGGAAGTACCCCCCTTCGGAACCACATGCAGCCCGTGCTGTGCTACATTTGCACTACAGAAACACGTCACAGAGGACCCAGCAGCAGATGAAGAGGTCCAACACAGTGTGAAGAACAGTTTCTACGTAGACAACTGTCTACAAAGCGTCCCGACTCAAGAAGAAGCCGAGGCTCTCCTAATCAAGTTACGCGCCTCCCTAATCAAAGGAGGCTTTAATCTCAGGCAGTGGGCCAGCAGTGACCCGCACGTATTGCGCAGCCTCTCCTCCGCAGACAAGGCTGCCAGCAGCGAGACCTGGATGGCGACAATCCCAGGAGAAGCCCAAGAAATGACACTAGGATTAGTCTGGCGCTTCAAAACAGACTCGCTCCACTATAGACACAAACCCTTGGCTCCAGAGCAAGGAAGGTCGGCGGCGATACCGACCACCAGACGGAGTGTGTACAGAACACTCGCCAGACAATATGACCCGCTGGGATGTATTCTACCTTACACCACCAGGGCAAAGATGATTGTACGAGCACTATGGGACAAGGACCAGGGCTGGGACGACCCAATACCCGCACACCTTGCCTCAACATGGAGAGAGTGGGAGACGGAACTCCGCTCACTCCCAGGTGTCAATATACGCCGCAGCTACTTCCCATCCACAGTGAGGCCAGAGACATGCGAGATTGAGCTACACGTCTTCAGCGACGCCTCCGAAGTAGCCTACGGATCGGTTGCCTATTTGCGTGCCCAAGAGATGGGAGGAGAGATACACACTGCTTTCATACTGGCCCGCTCAAGAATAGCCCCACGTAAGCAACAATCTATCCCACGTCTAGAGCTCTGCGCAGCCCTCGCAGGAGCGCATCTAGCCACGTTAATCCAACGTGAACTCACCATTCCGGTGCATAGAACAATCTTGTGGTCAGATTCCACGACGGTACTCACATGGATTAAGTCTGATTCATGCAAATACAAAGTCTTCGTGGGAGTCAGAGTCACCGAGATTCAAGAATTAACAGAAGAAGCAAGCTGGAGGTATGTGGATACCAAACACAACCCAGCTGACGTCATCACCCGGGGAATGCCCCTGGATGACCTAACCCGTCGCAACATCTACAGTGACGGACCAGCATTCCTCCAGCTCCCGGAAGGAGATTGGCCTACGCCCACCCCGAGGGAAGCAAGTAGCGAGGAGGCTGAGAACAAGAAGCCTATGTTCTGTGGACTGAGCACTGTCGCCTCCACAGACCCGAACATAGATGACTGCATTACCCTAGAGAGTGCGCAACAAAGAACATTCCTGCGGCACCACCCAGAGATTCAGTCCACCACTGACATGTCAGCAGCTGACTACGAAGAAGCAGAACTTCTTCTACTACAACGAGCCCAGAGAGACTCGTTCCCCGATGAGCTAGACTGTCTACAGGGAGGAAACCCCGTCCCATCAGACAGCAGACTGATTCACCTGGCACCAGAGAGTGACGCACATAATCTCATCAGAGTGGGTGGTCGCCTGCGGAGAGCCCCCGATCTACCAGATGACATTAAGCACCCGATCGTCTTGAACAGCCGACACAAGGTCACAGAGCTGATCATAAAGAAATACGACGAGGATGTGCACCACGCAGGAGCAGAGAGAGTCTTCGCGGAGATCAGACGTCGTTATTGGATATTGCAAGGGAGAGAAGCAGTACGGCGCTTCCAGCGAACCTGTCTAGACTGCCGTAAGTGGCGCGCGCAGCCCAGCATACCACGGATGGCTGACCTACCCCCCTGTCGCCTCCGAATCGGCGACAAGCCATTCCACTCCACAGGCATGGACTGTTTTGGCCCGTTGTATATAAAGAGAGGAAGAGGCACCGAGAAGCGGTGGGGTATTGTATTCAAATGCATGACCACCAGAGCGATACATATCGAGCTCCTTCCGACCATGAGCACAGACTCATTCCTTATGGCCTTCCGGAGATTCATATCACGGAAAGGACAACCGTCTACATTGTTGTCTGATCACGGGACCAACTTCAAAGGCGGAGAAAGAGAGCTGAGAGAGAGCTTCCAAGCTATGGGCCCAGAACTTAAGACCCACCTCGCTCCAGCCCAGATTGACTTCCAGTTTAATCCCCCGAACGCACCCCACTTCGGTGGAACCTGGGAACGAGAAGTACGTTCTATAAAGACAGCCCTGTATGCCGTACTCGGAGCCCAGACTGTGGCAGAGGAAGTCCTAATGACAGTCCTCACGGAGATCGAGGGAGTATTGAACTCAAAGCCCCTCGGTTACGTCTCCAGTGATGTAGCAGATGTCGACCCAGTCACCCCCAACACACTCCTAATGGGGCGGCTGGACCCCGCGCTACCCCAGACAATGTACAGGCCCGAAGAAGCGAACGGCCGAAGAATGTGGAGGTACAGCCAAGTACTAGCTGACAAGTTTTGGAGCAGCTTCCTACTTCACTACCTACCGTCTCTACAGACCCGCCAGAAGTGGGTAAAAGAGAGAGACAATTTGACAGAAGGAACAGTCGTCATGATAGTTGACCAGTCACTCCCCAGAGCTATGTGGCCGGCTGGCCGCGTAAGCAAAGTGATCACCGGTGCCGATGGCAAGGTCCGAGCAGCTGAAGTACTCGTCCAAGGGCGCACCTACACACGGCCCGTGGCGAGGCTCATAGAACTGCCCCGACTCCCAGATACTATCGATGATGACCATGACCCTATGACTTTGTGAGTTGACTGAGTTGACTGACCCTTACAGCGGACCTTGAGTGGAAGACAGTGCGGTTAATCTGTCTCTGCTTAGCTAATTAGGTGGGACTAATTAGGGGGCGGCTGTTGTGAAGGATCAGATTAAACCGAATATGTATATTTATTTATATATATATATTTAATTGTATTTGTATATCGTTTGATATCCCCTGTATATTCCTTGTACAATATGCATTGAATATCCCCGTTTCTACTAAACAGCCCATAATAGTTTCATTCTACCATTGGACGAGAACCTGGCGCCAGGTTGCCATACCCCTAGGTCCAAGTTCAATCGTGCCGCCTAACATGTCGAGGCAACCCCCGGTTCCGCGCAGTAATATGCCGGGCGAAATACGAATGGTACTATTTGTTCATAGCGCATATATATATGGCGCTCGTAAAGTAGAACTTTCTTTTAGTCCAGTTCTTTACCCTCCAACAGAGTGACAGACGCAAAAGCCTCCCCACGACGCACGTGCGGTGTAGTAGGGCCTACTTGGCCCAGAATAGGCATTGAGATATCGTGTAGATTAATAGTTGAATGGTCATAGTTTGGCACCATACCGTCGAGTTGGACGTATTCTATTAAGCTAATAATAGTCTATTTATGTATGGTGCATCGTTCGGTTCGAGTTCTACAGTTATCAGTACCCCCATCGTTCCTGACGTTATCTGGACGCTTATCCAGGCTGGTCAGACCCCTAGTGGTGATTGCATCCGAGGAGCTCCGGGTCAAGAGCGACTGGACCTGTATATTGGATTACTCTACCCGACGACGGCGAGCCTTCCACGGCTCTTGGATTATGCTTTGTGTGCTTTGATTATTCCATGGATAAAGGCCAACACTGTCGAGTGTTGGAATTACCCCCCGGAGAGGACTCCAGGTGAGGCGGCGCTCTACACGTGAGGTCGCACCACGTCTCTCCGTTGTGGACCGGCAGATACCGTTCCACAGAGGGTCCAGCTGTATTCGTCTGCGGCCCGAGGTTCTGTGGGCACTGTGTCCAAGACTTTGGATTCTCCCAAGACACCGTCGGCCAGATGGGATACCGCCAGCGGCTTCTCTAACCCCCCCCTCCTACTGTCTTACAACCAGCGGGACCCCCCCCCCCCCCCTTAGTGTATCCAGCTATAATCATTTAAGTACCATCGCTATCGTTTCCTAAATATTCCAGGTTGTATACTTACTCCCTGCGCAACCAGAGATTGGACATTCAATGTTGATTTACCTACGAATACTCATTTGCCATAAAAGTGCATATTCAATATTTCAAATCATAAATGTAATTAAGTGAATGTTGTATACACCTTTTGCTGTATTAAATATTCGATTTGGTACATTTGTGTTGGTTTGTTTCATCAGGTGGGAAAGTGTTCATCATACTTATATCTTGTACTGGGTGGCCAGAAGTTAAAGTACATGAGGTAGTGGTATTAAATATCATATCTAACAATACAGTCAGGGAATTGTACCCCTCAGCTACAGTATGTGTTTATTGTGTCGGGGACTGAGTAACAAAATGTATAATATTCATGATGATTGTAGATTAAACTTTGCTCACGAATGACAAAACGTCCCTTTATTATTATTATTATAGTTTTTAATGCATGTTCACATTATACTGTATATATATATATAGTAGCGGTTTGACTTACTTTTCTTTGCTTGGGTGCCAGTCAGGGTGTGGCCTGACGATGTTAACTTGAGTGAGAGAGCCAAGTCATGAGGGTCAAACCCTGCAAAGGGTGCATGTATCAATAATACCTAAGTATAATATCATAAACCCTCAATAACATGCAGTATATAGGAGACGTAAAATATTCAAACAACCTCATTTTCAGTCACAACAACACAGATTAATAAAGCACAACACAGAGAATTTAATTTGCAGACAAATTATTATTATTAAGGTTCAGAGGGGGTGGGGAATTCCGTTTACCGGTAGTTCAGTTCATGTTAAGAGTTCAGTTCCAACAAAAATAATCCACTCCGGGTTTTCCACGGTTTGCCAAGAAAGAAATGGAGCAAAAGCAAAACAGAAAAAACTCCCTTTTAAGTTCTCAGTCACAAAGAAATAACAATAATAATCCGCATGAATAATATCCAAACAATGACTCCTCAATTCTTCAATTTCCCCAAAACAAATGTTTAGAGCAGACCTGTGAGCCAGTCCAGTGTGTACGATCCAGGAAGCAGGCCTTACTCTCAGCAACGGACAATGTCAACTTGCCCGCAGGACGAGTTAACTCGTTTTTGGCCGCCATGCATTGAGCGCCAAGGATGAGTAAACTCATTTTTAGATCCTTTTTTCTTTTATTCGATTTTTGTATTCATTACAGGTTCACGGACCTCTGTGCTAGGCTGCAGTATCGCCCACCCTTTGAAACCTTATTTCACACCGTGTGTTACATCTAAACCCCTCCGGGCGGCCTATTGCTTAATAACAGCGGAGCAGTGCTGCCGTTGCTTCCGCGTTTTCCCTGATTGGCTGCGACACGCCCCGTGGCAGGCGCGGCAACCGCAGAGCGGAGCTCTGCCGCGGAGCGGAGCGGCAGAGCTTGCGGCATTATGTAACCGCCCTAATCCGCCATGATTTTCATTCGAAGCTCAGCTCACCTGGCAACGCAGCGGTCCTGCGGTCCTGCGGTCCGTTGTTGACAAGTTCGAATCCCATCAAATTTTCTTTTTTAACGTGTATTCTTTCGCCGGTTAAGGTTAGGCATGGTTAAGGTTAAGGTTAAGGTTAGGCATTGTTTCGGAGTTGGTTAAGGTTAGAACGGTTAAGTTTAGGCGCTGTTAAGGAGCTGGTTAAGGTTAGAGTTTGTCTTAGAGAATGGCAATATTCTTTCTATGGTTAAGGTTAAGGTTAGGCATGGTTAAGGTTAAGGTTAAGGTTAGGCATTATTTCGGAGTTGGTTAAGGTTAGAACGGTTAAGTTTAGGCGCTGTTAAGGAGCTGGTTAAGGTTAGCGTTTGTCTTAGAGAATGGCAATAGACAGCCTATTTCCGCACTGCTGCTCTCCCGCGTTGCCGCGGTCACATGGTCAAATTGTCACATTCTTGCACTCCTCCGCTGTTAGAAAGCAACACGCCTCCGGGCGCAGAATTATGGTCCAGGCAAGCCTATCGGTTCACCCGATCACATTGGAACGCGTCCCTGCATGCCCCTCGATGCATGTGTTGTGCCGGATTATGTCGGGGACCCGATGGACACCAATACTGGAAATCGCGATCAGACAATTGGAATATTCTTTTTGGGATACCCCCGATCAAAGGTAAGGACTATCTGACGTCAATTCCACCTTGATCCTACAATGATTTCATATCGATCCAGCTGATCAGCGTGTGTGGTGTTCAAAACAAATCCTGTTGATGACGATCAGAGCATCAAAAAACAACCCATTGATGCATTCATGATGAAACATAATACCTATTATATACCTTTGAATTGGAAATAGTAGCGTGTCCATGCGAGAAACGCCAACGACTTTAGTCGAATTCACATAGCGCCCTATAACTCTGCTTTTCAGGAATTAGCCCAGATCACTCCTAAACTATACAATATTCACCACGGGATAACGCGCGAACGTATACATGAAAAAAGTATCTATTTTTTGCAAGTTGGACGGGAGATAGTTAATGTCAAATGACCATAGTATTGTCTCCATAGCTATAATATAGAATATAGATATAGCTCTCCAAACATAGTGACGCACAGTGAAAATAGGCTATGGAAAGCTGGCGCATTAGCTACAGGGATAAGGGTAATGGCTGGCGCTGAAAGTGTTTAAAATGCACAATAACGTGTAATATATAAAATATAAATCATTGTTTGTGCTTCATGTTCATCCCCTCTCTTCTGGGGTGCTAGAAAAATCGCCCCACTAATTGGGCGTCAGTGCGCAACGCAGCCAATTGAAAGAATCACATGGCAACATAAATGCACCTAGCAACTAAATGTAGCCAATCAGCGTCTTCAAATATTATGCCTAAAGGACGATTTTTCTAGCGCCCCAAGCAGAGTCATTGGTGTGTTAGGGGGTGTGCGGACAGATGGCGACAACAATGATGGACGCAGGGACTCGAGAGACAGGATTACGCTAATAGTGGTTGTCGTCGTCGGAAATTGATAATAATCACAAGATACATTCAGACAGTGTTGGATCTAACAAAATGGATTAATGGGTGAGCAGTTTTAAGTACCTGGGAGTCCACATCACAGATGACCTGACATGGTCAACTCACATAGACACTGTGGTAAAAAAGGCGAAACAGCGCCTCTACCACTTGAGACAATTAAGGAAGTTCAGAGTATCAGGGAAGATACTCCACTCTTTCTATTCCGGGGCTGTAGAGAGCATTCTGACTGGGAACATCACTTCCTGGTTTGGAAACAGCATGGCCCAGGATAGGAAGGCCCTATAGTCCATTGGCCAGACCAGCTATCGGTGCCACTCAGGGTGACTAAACTTACATATAATTTTTTCAAAGATCTATGTCTATAGATGATATTTTGGTATGATAGCCATTCCAGAGTGGTAGCTTTATCATAATTATCAAGTCATGAAGTATACCCACCCGCTCAGGAAATTGCATTTCAGATGCTGGCGTATATCCTGTTTAGACTCGCGTAGAGGACACCTGTCAATGTTTCACAATATTGTGTTTGGTATCATTCTAAAGGTGACTATGTCATCTTTCATTCAAGGTAAGATGTGAATCTTTCTGACCAATATAGAGGTCACTGGATTGAACAGTCAACAACACACATTTTTACATAATTTTCACCAAAATTATATACTATCTTTTAGCCTTGTGTCATCTAGGAGCAACAGGGAGACAAAATACAAAATCTACAACACTCTCAGGACCATAAGGATTCAGGAAATGTATAATATGCCTATACTATTTCATTGTTACAGGTCATTGTGAGCCTTAAATTAGAAGAGCAGTATTAGGCTCCTATTTATACAGAACAGCCACTATATGGAAACATAGGTCCACCTGCATAGGGTGGATTTTTATTCACCACCTGTTTTTTTATTAATCCTTGAAGTGTCTATTTTAAGATTCTGACAGGGAACAGGTTGGAATAATGTCCCATTGGGTTTATTTTTAACCCTTTATTACACCTATCCTGAACCAAAACCTGAAAAATAAGAAAAAGAAAACAGCATAACTTTTGAAGTTAACAACATATTAAAACATTTTCCCAAACAAGTTTGACCCAAGGAATTCAGTACAATTGTTATTTTTAAGATTCAAACACATCTTGATTAAATTTCAGGACAGAAAAAGCAAAAAACGCAGATTTTTCTTTTATATCACATCTCTATTTTCCCTTTTTACTAAAATGTAATGCATTGGATGAGATCGATTTAGGTTTATATTGGTTTTTGTGATTTATTTATTGTTAAGGTTCAAACTATATGTTTTCATATGCACTGGATATCATGGACTGGATATCTTCTTTGTTGACACAACATTCAAGTCTTTTTTTCTATTTGTATTTTGTACCCTAAACTACCAATCATCATCATCATCACTAAAACAATTGTCAAAGTCTATCTCTTTTATCTCCATCTCTTCCTCCGCCTCATCACACTCATACTCTCCATCCTCCTCATCCATGTAATTTTTTTGCCTAATCTACCTATCAAGAGCTTCTTGCTCTTCTGACTCCACTTTCTGGGCCAGTACCTCAACAATAGAAGGACGGAGGATGGGTCCAACCGTCCAGACAGGTTCTAACACCTCCCCATCCATTGTTTTTCCCAGTCCATACTTTGATCATAGGCTTTGGGCCTCTTGAATATTGGCTGTTCTGCTCTTTTGTAGCAGGCAACTATGAAGTTGGCTCGCTGTACATAAGGGATGAGACAGACCTTGGGGGGAGGCAGGCATTCAATGTCTACTTTGGAGTTTGCATCAAGGACTTTATCAGCACCCATAATTTTCTGCAGCATCTTGGCTCACACAGCATCAACTGACTTTATCCAACCATGGCCATCCATAATGCATGTGAAGGACTCCATCTCCTGTTGGAGCTCATCTGTTACCAGCGACAATGCGCCAAGCTGACTAAAAGCCTTCTGGAATCTAGGGTTCTTCTGCAGATTATTCAACGGATTCAACTGTCTCTTTCCTTTGAAAGCGCTGGCACAGTCATCCCCAGAAAAGTCATAGTATCCCAGCAGAGTGCTGCAGCCAGTTCGGACACATGCATTAGCTTGCAGTGCCAAGGTGCCAGTGCCGTGGTCCAGGTATCTGGAGAGGTTGGTCATGCTGACATGGTAGAGGAGGGTCACCAGTATGTGAGAGGTTGGTCATGCTGACATGGTAGATGAGGATCATCAGTATATAGAGGTTGGTCATGCTGACATGGTAGAGGAGGATCACCAGTATATGGAGAGGTTGGTCATGCTGACATGGTAGAGGAGGATCACCAGTATATAGAGAGGTTGGTCATGCTGGTAGAGGAGGATCATCAGTATATGGAGAGGTTGGTCATGCTGACATGGTAGAGGAGGATCATCAGTGTATGGAGAGGTTGGTCATGCTGACATGGTAGAGGAGGATCATCAGTATATGGAGAGGTTGGTCATGCTGACATGGTAGAGGAGGATCATCAGTATATAGAGAGGTCGGTCATGCTGACATGGTAGAGGAGGATCATCAGTGTATGGAGAGGTTGGTCATGCTGACATGGTAGAGGAGGATCATCAGTGTATGGAGAGGTTGGTCATGCTGACATGTCTCCCCACTAAAAAAGAAAAAGAAGAAAACCAGAGCCTCCCCCTGGTTGAACTATAATGCGGTCAACAAAGAAAAAAGGAAATGTCGTGCAGCTGAGCGAAAATGGAGAAAAACAAAAACCTATATCTCACTATCTGCTGTGATATATACAAAGATGCTTTAACTGCCTATAATAAAACCGTCCGCTTAGCAAGGAAAGACTACTTCTCTAAAATCATTACAGAAAACGCTGGAAACTCCAGAATCCTTTTTTCCACTATTAATCTACTACTCAACACTGCCCCTACACCGCCTCAGTCATCAACGGTTAAGTGTGAAGAACTTGCACTATTATTTAACAACAAAATAACCTTGATCAGGGCCAGCATTACTCATGATGGAAATAAAGCTGATTACAGCAAACCGCGCAATGTAACCATGAGAAGATTCACATGCATCACATTAGATGAACTCTGCAAAACTGTCTCAGAATGTAACTCCTCCACCTCAGACATTGATCCTATACCTACAGCTTTCTTCAAACGGGTGTTTAATAGTGTTTCAAGCCCTGTGCTAGATATCATCAACACTTCCCTTAGAACTGGTATTTTCCCAGATGCCTTTAAAACAGCAGTTGTAAAGCCATTACTAAAAAAACCTAATTTGGATAGTAATGTACTGGCAAACTATCGACCAATATCTAACCTACCATTCATTAGTAAAGTACTTGAAAAGATAGTTTCAGCTCAAATTAATTCCTTTCTTGAAGAAAACAACATATTAGAAGAATTTCAATCGGGATTCAGAAAATATCATAGCACTGAAACTGCCCTCACCAAAATAATCAGTGACCTCAGACTAAGCTCTGACGAGAATAAGGCCTCCATCCTTATCCTGCTAGATCTCAGTGCAGCATTCGATACAATCAATCACGATATTCTAACCAATCGTCTTGAAAACCTTATCGGTTTATCAGACTATGTGCTAAGCTGGTTTAAAACATACATCAGAGGGAGGAAATTCTATGTTAAACTAGGAGGCCACATGTCTGAGATATATGACAACAACTATGGAGTTGCACAAGGGAGTTGCTTAGGTCCTTTACTCTTCTCCCTTTACATGTTACCGCTGGGTGATATCATCCGAGAACATAATGTAGGTTTCCATAGCTATGCGGATGATACACAACTGTACATATCTTCTGAACCAAATTATACAGCTATTAACTCCATCACAGACTACTTATTCGCAATAAATAAATGGATGAGTAAGAACTTCCTGAAACTAAACGAGAACAAAACTGAAATTCTAATTACCGGCCCCAAAACTAAAAAAGAAATGTTAATAAAGAACCTGGGAGGACTAACCCCTTGGATCAAATCTGAGGTCACAAGTCTCGGGGTTATCATAGATTCAGAACTGAACTTCAATTCCCATATTAACAAAGTGACCAAAACATCGTTCTTCCGTCTCAGAAATATAGCAAAAGTATGACCATTTATTAATCAAAACGATGCTGAGAAGCTAATTCATGCATTCATATCTAGCCGGTTAGACTACTGTAATGCACTTTTCACAGGTCTCCCGTTACTATGTGACACGCTGTCTCTGACCACAGCTATTTGACCCAGATCACTATAGCAACAGCAATGTTGATATTATCCCCCCTCTGTGGTTACACTGCTATGTGACGCCAGCGCTGCTGTAGACAATGGGTCTCATTCCCGAAAATGTTCCAAAGATATATTCTGGAAGACTTATCTTGGAACCACTGAGACATAATCTATGACAAGTACACTCTGAGTCCTGAACGTGCTGGAGATATGTCTTAAGTGGCTGAAACGATCGCAGAAATTATATGATCTGATATCTGCTTGGAGAATGGCATTCTGTCGTAAACTCCAAAGCGCGTTCCCATTGCATAATTGTGTTTGAATATCCGAGTAATTATTTGTCCAAAATAGCTGGTTCAGATATGGTTAATCCAGCTGCCCTGTGATCAGATGAATCCATATTATTTATTTTTCCGACATCAAATTCATAATTTCTTATCGTACAAATATTGTCATATTTATTTTAATTATGATTAAGTAATTAATTCCAAGGAGGCCTGTAGCGTTGACGTGAAGGAATCACTATGAGAACACAGTCTGTCAAGTTATAATAACATTTTAAATTAGTCAATCAATCATGAGATTTGATCGTGGGCTGAGAGCATATTTAAGTGTGCTCCTCAGCACTCTTAGATCTGCTCTCAAATAAGATCTCAGGAAAATTTGAAGACTCCCACTCCCAGCCCTAATATGTCTTAAATAGGCCAAAATCTGGCTAAGACGAAATATTTTGTCGTAACTTCGTTCGAGAATGAGACCCAATGACCTTGGCTGGTTATCTTTGGGCTTGAGAGTTCAGCTGATAACAGGCCCTCATCTGCAGTCTGACTGGAGACACACACTACACTCTCTGACTGCCAGCTACTTTTTTTTTCTTACATTTTTTTTCTTTTTATTATTGATATTTTTGCACAAATCTTTCCTATATTCAAAATACATCTTTCCACAGCATAATATGCAACATCCAAGATTCGGCTTTTTCTTTTTTGTAACAACATACAAAACATGTAAGAGACTCATACAAACACATTAATAACTGACATGGAAATTAAAAAAGCACGTACAAAAAAAAACATTACTATACATTGTGCATATATATCCCTGATGCACATACGTTATATGTAGACGATCTACCTGCAAGCAGGTATGTGCTGCATCTTCTATCGGGATGCCATCTTTCTCCATATTGCACGTGAGAGGATGCGTCTCAGATATATGTAGGTGTGCGTGAGAGCATGTATGAATGTGTGTCTCAGATATGTGTATGTGGGTACGTGTATCACGTAAGTATGTGTGTATGTCTCATACGTGTGTGTGTGTGTGTGCATCTGTGACTGTAATCCTACCTCTTGTGTGTGTCTCGTATCCATGTGTGTCTCTGCCCCCTGTGTGAGTGTGTATCTCAGGTATGTATATGCATGTGCGTCTCAGCTATGTATGTGTGTGTCCCCTATGTATGTGTATATCCCCTATATGTGTAAGTGAGAGCTTATGCTTCAACTATGTGTATAAGTACGTGTGTGTATGCCTGTTTCCTACAAGTGAGTATGTGCATGTATGTGTGCCTCTGGCATGTATATCTCCGCCTTGTGCATATGAGTGTGTGTAATTCTGTTATGTACACATACGAGTATGTGTGTCCTAGACATGCGTATGCGGCTAAATATGCGCATGTGAGAGTGTGATAGAGAAAGTGGCCATTCCATAGATACACCATCCGGACATACAATCTATGCATATACATACATAATACTATATAAAGTATAGGTACCATCAGGTCAGATCCCCTTTTTCACATTCATCCTTGATAACACTGTAACCCCACCTTAATCATTCGTCCCCAGACCGTTCAGTCAGGTGTAGAAAACTGTCCCATACCTCAGCAAAGATATCCTCTCTCCCTGCGACTCTATATGCCACCCTTTCATATGATGCTGTCCGGAACATTAGACTGCCAGCTACTTTTAAGATCTATAGATCCGTCTGAGTAAATGCTGTCACCCACCGATATATATATACATTATATACACATTGAAAAACATAGACATCCTTCATTACATACAAAGCTCTAAATGGACAGGGACCTAGCTACATCGCCAACACTCTAATAAATTACAGGCCAGCAAGAACACTGCGATCATCAGCTACTACTAGAGGCTCCCAGAAACAGTCAAAAGAGGATCGGTGATCAACTACGCCCCAAAACTATGGAACAAACTGCCCAAAAACATCAGGGAAGCCAACTCGCTAGACATCTTCAAAAGACAGCTTAAAACCTATTTCTTTGCTCAGGCATTTAAATGAAACATCAGGGACATCCTGACACAAATTGTACTTTACCTACACTTGTCTTACCCTGCCTACTTGTATACACTTCCTATCAAATTCATGTGTCGGTTCTATGCTAATTTTATCTCACTGCCTCCTATGCACTGTAATTTTAAGAGCGCTGCTCTGTTGTAATTCAAAACGGATTAAAAGCGATGCACTGCTCTGTTATATTTTTATTGAACTATTTTATCACACTTTTTACTTTTCACTGATGCACTGCTCTGTTGTATGTTAAATACCCTGTTGTATGTCCGTTCTATTTGATTATTTTTAGCCTATTTTTAAACTGAATCAAACCGCACTTTTTAAAAATTTATTATTTGTATTACTGAATGAAACTGTAAACAGAGAGCCTATTGGGATGCTAGATCCTAATGTGAAACACTGTGATTTAGTCTGTTCTATTTTTATTATTTGTATTACTGAATGAAACTAAACAGAGAGCCTATTGGGATGTTAGATCCTAATGTGAAACACTGATTTACCTTACCTTGCTACCTCTCTATCTTCTTTTATCTTTTTTATGCTCGCTTATGCCTGTATTTTTCACTGTTGTGAAGCACTTTGAACTGCAACTTCTGTATGAAAAGTGCTATACAAATAAAGTCATTATTATTAATTATCTTATCTTATGGACATATTTATGGAAGTTCAAGCCCGGACCACAAAGCTTCTCGAAGGGTTAGCACGACGGCTCTTCCAATTCGTACGGATGTTCTACCGGCAGCAAAGAAAAGTGAGTTTCAGCCTATTATGATATTATGATATGAACATTTTATTGTAGTGCTGTCAGACCCTGATACGGGTTGTCTTTTCCATTTATTTTCTTCTCTGAGTGCTTCGTTTACATGTTAAAATCACAATGATTTTCTTCTGGGGGACAATGGGTTTGGTTTACAAACATGTCACCATTTTCACCTCTTCAGTTTGCAGGTCTGGTTATATACTGTAGTTACTGAAACTGATTGACTATGGCACCGCCCCACCTAGAATCATTTTCACCAGCCGCCACTGATTATCATACCTACTCTGAAATCAAATCCGTGGAAATGATTGGTTTCGCGCTAGATAAGTGAAAGCTATGGTAGAAATCGATGCTGAGGTGAGAGATTTCTTCTGTGTTGCTTGTGCATGACTGTGTATGTTCCACTTAAACTCAACAATGTGGACAATGAGGGCGGTCAGGTGGTGTAGCGGAGATTGCGTTCGTCACCAACGCCGGAGATGCTGGATTCGCCTGTTCGAATCCAGCTCCCGGCGTTGTCACCAGATTGGCTGGCCGTTCACACTAATACAATTGGCAGTATTAGAGGGTGGGAAAGCTGGCGGGTGGGTCCGGGTCATTGTAAACAGCGACTCCTACAGTTGGGTCCGGGCGCCTGCTCAGCGCGGATAGGATCTAAGGGGGGTAGTGTGATCCTTCCACACGTTACACCCTCTCAGTGAGAGTCCGCGCTGCCAGGTGAAAAGAAGCGGTTGATTGGCTAGACGTGTGTCGGAGGAAGCACGTGATAGCCTCCACTCTCCCAGACCGACTGTGGGGGGTAAGTGCGCAGCGACCAGGAAGGGGATTGGGAATTGGCATAACGACTAACATTGGGATGGGAGAAAATCTGAGGAAAAAGGAGGGGAAAAAAATATCAATAAAAAAAAAAAAAAATGTGGACAATGGCTGAGAATGCTCCGGGGCAGATGTGTTCAGACATATGGAAATACTGCGCTTGGTTTAGGTGAGGGGCGGGGCCTAGGTAGAGCGAGGGGTGGGGCCTAGGTAGAGCGAGGGGTGGTGCCTAGGTAGAGCGAGGGCGTGACGCAAAAATCCTACCTCCTCCGCCTGTGTATGTGTAGCCACCTGAATATGTCTGGCTATTATTCAGGGTGGCTAACGTTAATCTTTTGCATTCCTTGTGCTCACGTGGACGTTGTAACCAGTTGACCGCTCTTGATCATACCTACTCGGACATGGACAATTAACGTGCGGTTCTCTTTGATCACCCCTCCCTGACATTGACTATTAACTTGCTGCTCTTTGATTCTCCTTCTTCAAAACATTGACGTTTCATAGCGACACAGGATATAGGTGCCGCCGGGGGGCGGTGGTGGTCGCTGGGCAGGAAGGACATCAGGAGAGGAAGAAATGGTTCATCGCAAGGTGCAGCGGGGAGTGGCTTTCTCTTCGGCGTTCTACACAGAGGAGGAAGGACGTCGATAGAGCACCAGCGAGCGAGCGTGCGAGGAACAGACTCAGCTATAAAACGGGTTATTCCAGAAATACATGCGGTAGTTGAGCGTTTGATTAATGCGCCAGATAAGCTCAGTTACACAACGGGTTATCCTAGAAATATAAGATAAGATAAGATAAGATAAGATATTCCTTTATTGATCCCCTTGGGGAAATTCAGGCATCATAGCAGCATGGGGGGGAGGGGGGGAGGGGTACAGGTAGTAAAACAACACAGTATACAGGTAGTAAAAGACAACACAGGCAGTGTAAACAATTTGATCAATATGGTCAATATAATTTACTATCTGACTAGCTGAGGAATATTCACATTATTCACAGTGTCACATGAGGTGCAGTATGCAAGAGGTAGTGTTATAATAATTTACTATCTACTGAGTATACATTAATCAAAGTACCAGGGTAGTCTACTTTGTCCCCCTTGGGTTCCTATAAGTCCCAGGTCAATGTCTGGTAGCAGTCGCTGTTACAGCATATCTGCGGTAGCTTAGCGTTTGGTTCATGTGCCAGAGACACTGTGAAGGAATCAACAGGCGAGCATCACCGAAGAGCAGGTAGTAGACATTAGCCACCTTGCGTTAGCTGTTTATAGGCGTCATAGTAGGAGGGTTCAACACGACCCACAGTTTAGCTGTGTTTAGGCGAGCACCACAGTTTAGCACGCGCGCCGGCCCACCTCAGCAGCCCAGCAGAGGACGCCACTTCACTGCACGCTTCTCCAGCCTCTCCAAGCTGTTGCCCAGCATCACCTGCCCCAGCGTCTACTCCGCCCCGCTGGCTGTTATCGCGGGATCTCCGTCTGCCATCTTAGCATCCGGACTAGTGGGGCTAAGATTGGGCCTGTCATCTTGGATAAGTATCAGAGGTGCTCTGAGTGTTGAAACGTGTTCGGTAGACAGTCTACTGTGGGGAGCAGGCTCTGTAAGAGTGAAGATAAACGGTGCTTTGAACGGGCACTGGAGAGCAGTGTATAGCGGCGCCCCAAACATTTCAAGCCGGCTTTAGATAGGACTTTATTTGCTAAATGTGGGCCCACTGTTAATTTCTTTTGAGTGTAATAATATGTGTGTTCCTTTATAAAATTCCCATTCAGTAACCCCTTTATCCCTTCCCTCTTCCTCCCCTCTCTCCCCACCTATGGAGTAGTGGAACAGTATATATAAACCCTTAAAGGGAAGGTCTTGTTACTGTGTCTAGCCCAGTGTGGGAAGCACTTTAGTCTGTGTTATAGAGCGAGAGCACTAGGTGGCCAGGGCGTAATTGTAACGTGAATCAGACTGTAATTAAGTGTAATTTGAATCGCCATCACTAAACAAACACTGAATGGGAACACTGTGTGTGTCTGTTACTGAGTCTGTGTCTTAACCCTTTTCTGCCCGGGTAATGCTCATTATTATTTAACCCTTCCCCACCCCTGCCTATAGTTCATTGTTAAAGGTCTCTACAGGTCATTAAGGAAGGGTACTGCTTTGGGGAGCGCAAACATTATCCATCTTACTGCCATCAGGTATGGGAGGGCTCAGGAAATATTGGGGGAAGTGGGGGTGTGTGGGGAGCTACTGCTGATCGCCCTGGAGGGCAAGAAGGACCAGAGTACCATCCCTAGGTCAGTGAATCCTAGGCCCCATCCGCTCTTGCTGCTCGACCTCCATTTCGACATTCCTGGCCTACAGTCGGGGATCCAGCTAGACTCAGCTCTGCTGCATCCCGCTACCAGGTGGCCGTGTACAACCACTCCCATAAAGCAGGGATAATCCACCCTGCTACATATGGAAGCACAATTGGGGCACACCTGGGCCGGTGTGTGCCAGACCTTTATACATTAAGGCTTCCTTTAGTCTGGGCTTCCTCTCTCCACCTGTTTGGTTACTTTTGTTTGTTTAGAAGCCTGCCTTTGTTTTACACTTCCAACATTCATGCTGCACATACACTCTCATCCATGCACTGCTTACACACTGATACTCATCCATATTGGCTGACATGTTTTGTTCTTTTGGTACTTTTCTATAGTATATTTAAATAAATTCCTTTTGTTATTTCTTAAATTGTGCCTGTGTCTCCTTTTTTTGTTGCGAGCTTGAGCCAGCTCGTAACACATGTAACTCGACATCTCCAAGTCCAGGACCAGTTTACCCTATAATTGCCAATCTTGTGGGTGAATATTTTTTATTGATTCTACATAGTTCTCCGTCCAGGACCAGTTTAATCTACGATAGCTAATCTTACAAACTCTTTTTTTTTTTTTTTTTTTATTAAACATAACATCAAATTAGACACACAAGCATTAACAGTAAACATCCAATGAAATCACCATTTGAATCATTATAAATGTAGTTTACGAGATATATACCTAATACTTGCTATCTAATACCATACATACATATGCTCCTGCTCGCTCACCCCCCCCAGACCCCCACTTGGATAATCCATCCATTTTCATTTGTTTCTAACCAGGCACTACAATTCATATGCTAGCTTTTATTCTCTCCACCACTTCTAACCAGATTGCAATGTTGGTTTCACTGACACCTAAAATTCTTGCTGTAGATATTTCTAGATAAATCACATCGAGATAGGTAAGAACCCATACCTTCCGGCACATTTTTTCCGGTTGAATCCATCGTGATGCTATCAGCTTTTTAGCAGCTGTGAGACCGGATAAAACTAGTCTCTTTAGCTGTATAGGGGCTGCAAACTGAAATACATCATTCAACAGCAATACAGAGGGATGTACAGGTATGTTCAGAAATAAGAATACTGATAATTGCTGGGACACTTCTTTCCAGAATATCTTAACCGGTGGGCAATCCCAATACATGTGCATAAATGTACCCTCATCCCCATTTGTACATAAGGAACATAGGGAGTCTTGTTTAAGTCCCATTCTGTTCAATCTTATAGGAGTCAGGTATGTCCTATGAATATAATTAAGATACATTTGTTGATGGTCCGGGTTACGTGACGCAATTCGAACGTTTGCCCAGACTTCTTGCCAATCAAAATCTATTTCCAGGTCTGGTATATCCCTCCTCCAGACTGAGTCTAGGGGGAGGATTCCATACGAAGACGTTAGTAAGTGATGATAAAAATCAGATACGAAGCCTCTCGATGTCTCTCTTTCATAGAAGAATTTGTGATATCTGTGATGCTCAAATAATTGGTATCCTTAATGGGACTCCATGAGCCTTCAAACAATCCAATAACTGCGTAAAAATAATATGTGGAACTGGTGAGGTTACATTTTTTATGTATATCTTGATAGCTACAAAAACCCTGTTTGTTGAAAACATCTCCCAATGTGTGTATACCCTGCTTTTCCCATTTGGGGTATCTTATAGGTAGTTTTCCAATAAGGAGTGCATTGTTATTGAATAGGGGAGTATGGCATTTATGTTGGTTCGAATATTTTTTTTGTGTTTCACGCCATATCCGGATCACATGTGTAATAAGGGGGCCAAATTTCAATTCGCATTGCTTAATTGATAATATGGTGTATACCAGGGGTCGGCAATAGGCGGCCCGCGGGCCGAAATTGGCCCGCCAGCAATAATTTCTGACCCGTCAGTTTATTTTGAGAATATGATATTTATTTAATTTTCATCATATAATTTTTATTATATGCATACTTTATGTTTTATCCATGTTGAGAGTGAATAACAGGTATAGGCAGTGAGGGGCAATGTACCATATATATAGGCTTGCTCAAAGTGAGGTGGACAGCGCGTGGTGCTGAAATGGGAAACATGAGTCCATGAAATAAAAACACCAGTTCAGTAAGTCATTCAAGCTTTATCTTTACTCATGACTGATGGCACCACACATGCATGTGAACAGTAATGCAATTAAAAACAATGCAATTAAACTTTAAACAAAAAGAGTGCTTGAAGAAGCTCCTGAAATGACGGCACTATAGGTATTTGAATTACGAGACATTCGGAAGTCCATTAGCTCCATTTCCAGTGCAGCCTCATCTAACAAGGTTAACTATCATAATCGATCGTCCCACTATATTCCTTTATCCGTAATTGATCAGTCTCCCCAGTTAGTAGCTAGATTAATATATTTAGCGGAAGTGTCAATAATCGATCGCGGGGGATTCCCCAATCTGTATGCGTCAGCCCCAGTCTCCTCCGTAGACCAGACCGTCTCATTTAACAAGACGAAGCTTGTTTGCGATTCAATAAGTATAATAATAAGTAAGACAACGGATAAGTTTAACGAATTCTATATAAATAGATAGTTTTAACATTAAACATTCAACATTAAACCGGTCCGTGGCCGTCAGATAGACGGTTGCGCGTAATGTAGGATAGACCGATAGAGAGAGGCGCTTTATAATACAATGGAAAAAAGACAAAGGTATAAATTTCAGTGCATGTATATGTCGTTTACAGTTTATTATGCCACCTATGCAGCTCGTTTATTTTGACAGTTAAACATTTTTCACTATCATTATATTAAATTAGCCATTGTTTTTGGTTCTGGCCCGCCATATAATGGCTTGGGGAAAAATTGGCCCGCGGCCAAACCTAATTGCCGACCCCTGGTGTATACTATGTCCTGCAGTCTATGTGGTGCTACTATATTTACTATACGTTTCTCCAGGATACAGATGCTTGGGAGTCAAACCAGGTTGTCAGTGGTCTTAAAGAGTACGCTTTAAAATAGTGGTAAAAGTCTGGAAATGCCAAACCTCCGTCGGCTTTGTTTCTCTGTGCGGTGGATCTTTTTATTCATGGAGGTTTGTTATTCCAAATAAATTTATATGCGGTGGAGTGTAATTTTTTCCAGTAACCATCAGGAGGGGGTAACGGTAACATTGAGCTAATGAAGTTGATTCTAGGTAAAAAATCCATCTTAACTATTGATACTCGTGCCTGTACTGAGTTTTTAAGTTTGGACCACCTGTCAAAGTCATATTTGATCTTATCTTGGAATTTTGTGTAATTGTACTTCACCGTTTGGCTTATAGTAGGGAATACCTCAACTCCTAAACATCTGAAGTGTTTAACCATTGGTATTTTTTCTGGAAGGAGTATATTCTTTGCAGGGGCATTAAGTGGAAGGAAGGCCAACTTTGGCCAATTTATCCTAAATCCCGATAGATTGCCAAAGTCATCAATCAACTTGAGAAGATGAGGCATTGAGGTGTTAGGGTTTTGCATGAACAATATTACGTCGTCCGCATATAAACTAATATGATGTTGTGTGCCCTTAATTGCGATTGGTTCTATGGATTGGGATTGTCTTATATATTGTGCTAAAGGCTCTAATGATAAAGCGAATAGTCCGGGACTAATTGGGCAACCCTATCTGGAAGAGCGCGATACCGGAAAGATTTCGGAGGTGATTATACCTGTTGTAATCATGGCCGATGGGTCTTTGTATAATACTTTAATCATATCAATGAATCCTTTCCCTAACCCCATCCTTTCTAGTACTGCCCATAAATAAGACCATTCCAACCTATCAAAGGCTTTCATCGCATCCAGGGACAGCATCGCTACAGGTGGGGTGTCATCCTTGCTGGCATCTAGCACATGTAATAACCGTCTTATATTATCCGTGATCAAGCGGCCTCTTATGAAGCCAGTCTGATCAGGATGAACTAAAGACGTCATGTCAAGTCTGATGGCTAATACCTTGGAATACAGCTTGATATCGGTTCCGAGGAGGCTCAAGGGTCTATAACTACCGCAATCGGTGGGGTCTTTGTCTTTTTTAAGGAGGACTGTTATGAGTGCAATATTGTCGATCTTATGGAAATTCCCCTCCTTGATTGAGTATAAAATCATATTAGGTAATAGGGGTCCAATTACATCCCAGCATGAGGTACATTTCTGGTGGGATACCGTCCCTTCCAGGAGCCTTACCACTTTGCATTTCAGATATGGCCTCCCTAAGTTCATCTAGTGTGATGGGTGTTTCTAACTGTTTAGCGTCATCCTCTGATAGTTTAGGAAGGTTAATTTGATTAAGATATATGTCCATTTTGTTTTGATCGAAGGCCATTTCTGATTTGTACAAGTTGGAGTAAAACTTTTTGAATGTCTCGTTGATTTTTTTAGGGTCTGTAACAAGTCCTTGCTGTGCCTTAATAGGGATATCTGCAAATTTCGCGTTGGCTCGTATCTGCATAGCTAGTAGGTGACTTGGTTTAGAACCATGAAAGTAATACTGTTGTCTTGTGCTACGTATTTGAACTTCAGATTGTTGTTTTAAAATGGCATTAATCTCTTTTTTTAACACATTAATTTGAGATTCCAATCGAACCGAGTAGTTATATTGTAAAGAGGAAAATAATGTAGAGTAAAGCGTTTCCAGCTCTGCCAGTTTTGAACAACGATTCTTGCGTATTTTGGAGGAAAAGTTCCTGGTAAAATCCTTGATAAATCCCTTTACCGACATCCATAATATTCTGGGGTCCTGTACCGATTGCGCATTCTCCAGCAGGAATACAACAAGAGCTTCTTTGAATTGTGTAATGAATTCCTTGTTTTTCAGCAATATCGAGTTAAATCGCCATCTTGGGGCTCGGGATGACAGTATACCAAATGATCCTTTTAGGAGTAAATAACAGTGATCTGATAGTGCATTGGATACCATTTCCACATCATAGTTATCAAATAGTCTAAGGGATGCAAAAACATAATCTATTCTGGAAAATGTGTTATGTCTTGCAGATCGACAAGAGTACTTTCGGGTCGTAGGGTTGAGTGATCGCCATAGGTCATTTACACCTGTATTCTTAGACCAATCCTTTATGCATTAGATGAATTTTTCTGATCATTGGAAAAGGTGGGATAATATTTATCCATCCCGGGATCCCAAATGGCATTAAAATCTGCGCCAATTATAAATGAGTATTCAGGAAAGTTTAACATTGTTCTGGTAAGTGTAGCGTAGAAGTTAGCCTCGTACAGATTTGGGGCATATGCCGCTACCAACACTATTTTCCTGTTCCTGTATACAATTTTAGCTATGGTTATCCGACCATCTGTATCAGACCATACTTCCTGCAATTCAATATTCAACTTCCGTTTCACGACTATAGCAATTCCACGGGATCTCGTTCCAAAGGAAGAGTGGCTAATGTTATGATATATGTTGTCCGCTAGCGTTACTTTGTCTTCCACTAAAAGGTGTGTTTCGCTTAGAAGAGCCACATCAACCTGTTTGTTTTTCATCAGTGTGAGTACGCTTTTGCGTTTATGTTGTTTATTTATTCCCCCAGTATTCCAGATCATTATATTCAAACTAGCCATAATCTATACATGTTGTTGTGTACTTGTTAGTAATGCGTCTGGAAATCTTACAAACTCTTGTAGGTGAATAATTAATTGAATCCTGATATATGTAATTTCAATCTGTAAAAAAATCTATAATAAGCCAATTATCCATAAATTATTAATTTCCATCCTTGTATTCATTGAGATGCCAAAATAAACAGAAGTGCATTTACAACAAATTGAATAGATAAACAAAATGACCAATTAACACTTTCCGTGCCAGCAGGGGGTGCCAGAAATAGGTGCTTGAGTGCCAACGCTGGATTGTTTTTTAATCGGTTCATTTCCGTTTTATACCATTTTGAAAAACGCTTGTTTTTTTAAACTTTCAGGGAAAAGAATTATTCTGCAGGAATCGCGCTTTACTGTAATACACAAAACACGTTGTCATTTTTCGGCCTATTTATGAATAGTTTTCAAATAAATGCTAGATTATCGATAGTATGTGTACTTATGCACGCTATAGAAGCGGGCTGAAAAATCTATTATCTTATTTCCTGATCAGCACACACACACTCACAGCCACACACACACATATGGGACACGTTGATATATAGGTGAAAACAGTTCTGATTATCCCAAGACTGGTAAAATAGATCAGATGTTCTTCAAAAAGATTATTCCAATTCCTGATCGCCATTCCAAATATCGATCGTGTTTATTGATCCAACGCTGGGTGGTCGAAAGACATATTCCACGCTGTTCTGATGGTGGGCAATGAATGAGATCGGCTCGGATTACATGCCTGACAAGTAAAATGTGGAATCCGGACTCTTTTTTCCCCATCCATTTCATTCAGTCCAATCCAATGGGGTGCAATACCATCCGGAGAGACGATTGGGGGCGGTATTTTCCCTGTTTGAGCTCAGACAGATCCCCACTGGTAACGTGAGGCTAGATTGATGAAAAATGAATGGAAATCGATAATAAAAAAAATAACGATTAAAAACGAGATTTCTCGTTGGTTGGCACTCAAAGCATGGCATGAACTAACTCGATTTCTCGTGGCTGGCACTCAAAGTGTTTTTAAGCTAGTGACCTTTTAGGTATTAGTGTGTGTCCGGCCCGCAAAATCATCTGTATTATTAATTTTGGCCCCCTTGGTAATTTAGTTTGACACCCCTGTTCTAGACCATCCCCTTCCATTCATAAAAGACAGGGGTGGGATGCAGTTTCCACAGGTGAGTTGTAACATGGATGATGAACTGGATGATCATGAAGGTGTGTTTTTGTATGGGCCTGGGTTTAGAGTACAGAGACTGACAGGGGTTTGTATAACTGTGGCTTATGGCAAGGCCAGCAAACCGCCACATTATATATTAGGGCTGACCCCGACTAGTCGAATAGTCGACTAATCGATCGAAAGGAGCCGTAGTTGACTGCCAACCTCTTAGTCGAATGAAAAAATAAATAATTATACTAATATTATAATATATTATATAATATTTTTTGGGATCATTCTTTCCAAAAGCAAAGAGGCCTAGAACGCTAATGCACGTAATGGCGTGCATACCAGCGAGGCTAACTGCCTAAGAAAACGGGCACAGATGCACCGAAAGAGGATTTCACCCATCTAATGAACACACTAGACTAGACAAATATCAAGATGTATCCATCAGTGGACCAATTGCATGCTTTTGCAGAGGACAAGAAGCCTTCAGTCGACTCCTTCAGACATTAAGCACCCCCCACAGCCCAAATGGGGGGGGGGGGGGGGGGGGTAGTCGACTACCAGTCGACTATCGTCAAATTTTGGCCAATCAAAGTCGACTATACAAATCCTTAGTCGGGACAGGCCTAATATATATCATATATATATCATCATGCATTCTTACAGTAGCCTACATGGCCAAAGTAGACCTACAATAATTCATTTGACTCCTATATTGATCCAATACTCCCTTGAAGACGTTTTGATCCCTCCAATGCAATGCTGTTGTAGAACTGTTAGCAGTATAATAAATAAATAAAGTATTTTCAGTGTTATTACAGAAGAATCCAATGTTCAGTGCAACCGAAAAATCCAACTGAATAAGAGAAACGTTGGAAACAATGGGTGGAAGGGATCAGCTCCGCTGAGTCCACGGCTAAAGATGGAAACAGAGTGTGAAACTCTGGGCTCTGGCTCTGCTGCCAATAGCACCAACATTTGTGCGTCATCAAATTACAGAAAGTGTTGCCAATCGCAATTGCAGGGTAACATAATGACTGCGCTTTGCTGTAATAGGGAATAATTGCATTTCTAATGGCATGGCATGTTTTCCCTCAGCCCTGTTGAATGTCATCATGCCTCTCGACATTGATTTCACTTCTCTGCCTTCAGCTTATCAGAAACATTTGAACAAGTTGCCTCCGGCAGGACCTGTGTCATCAATGCCTTTTATATATCTTATAGGGATAATTGTCATGCAAAAAACCTGGCAAATTATCATAATAATAAGGCTCTTACGGAGTCGGCGGTGAATTTATCATCCGCAGACCTATAGTTATTTAGAGTACGGCTGGATACGCAAGAGATCACTCAAATAGTTGCCCTTGTGCCTGTGGCTAATGGTGATGTTGAATAGCCTATGACTAGTGTACAATTTGCTGCAGCAGCGGGGGGCTCATCTTAACAATGCTCTTGTTTTCCTCTTGCTATTCCCCTTCAGTTTTATGGCCCCTCTAATGGGACGTTAGTTGGGTTCTTTAAAATTTACACCTCTGTTTCAAATTCTACATTTACAAGGTTGGAAATGGGAATGAGAATGAGAATCTTGGTCCACCCCAAGACAATATGCCACATTTATGATTTGTAGATTATTCAGGTGCCACGCTGCTGTCTGGTGATGATGATGACTATTTATTTATACAACTTTTTTTTAATTAAGTTTATGAATTGTTTATGGTTTTGCATCCTTCACCATCAATTAAATGGAAAACCTTCCATTCTTACTTACCAGTGCTGATAAATCAATACTACATCACGTCATAGCGTTCAGAATCACACTTTGTTTACACAGACTACTGGGATTTGTCTTGGTTGACAACACCAGCAACTTACAGAGTTCCAGAGTCCGACAGACACCCATGGTACAATGGCAACAGAGCCTCACATTATAGTGCATAGGGACACTAAAGCAGAAAACACACTGGCCAGACTGCCACGATAATCGCTCAAAATGCGTCACTGACTGGCGGTCTCTAGAGGCGTTTGGGGTAGTTTGCCTCAGACATTGCGTGAGGGGTAGCTTTTCAGTGCCTGGCTGCCAGTTCAACACGTTCATTCACTGTCGACATTATTGTTCAGCTCTGGGCAGAAGCTAGATAGCTCGCATAGACTCAGGATGTATTCTTAGCACACCTCCAGCGACACTGTGAGTCCAATATGCCCTCTCTCTCTCTCAACACACCGGATTAGATGAGTGAGCCTAATTATATCTCCCTACCTGGCTCTTCGTCGCGAGTAAACCCGAGCAATCTGGCCACTGTGTTCAATCTTGCCTTTAACAATGGGCAGTTAATTTCAAATGGCGCTCCATATAAACGTGTTACTTTATGTGCATCTCTAAACACAGTCAGGTGTCTTCACATGGTGTGATTCATGAATACGTCAATGCTGCAGCAACCTGCTAACTAGAATAAAAATGGAGTGTGCTGAGTGGACATGTGCCAGTGTGTGGTTAGGCTTGTGAGTGTGTGTGTTGCCTAGTAGAATCAGGCCAGTCAGGGCCGGGGGTTGAAAGGGTGAGGGAGGTGGTGGTGGGGGTGCTCCGTGGAGCAGCCAAGGATAGACCCTCAGTGTTTGTGGAGGGAGGGAGGCCGGCCAGCTCAGGTTCTGGGGGGCTAAGGGGCTCATGGGCTTGCTCGGGGTGAGGGGGCTGGGGGGTGGGGCGGGCAGGAGGGTTCTTCAGCCTAGAGACTGTAACTCATTGTAGCCTGACTCCACTGGCTTGGGTGGCAAAGATCGTGAAGTCCTGGACATTCATCAACCTGCCGAGCGGGGCCGACTGACTGGAGCCAGGGCCTGTTTTCCTCCCTTCCTCTCCCTCTCACCGTGTCAACGTGATCCAATGCAACTGTGGCGAGGCAGTCGCCCCGAGGAGACAGACCCGGGTCAGTGCAAATAATCAGGCCTCTGACGCCTTGCCTCGTTACTGGGAATGGGGGAAAAGCCCCGAGCAGAGATGTGGGGGGGGATCCCACAGGAAGCCGGGGACAGGGGTCGCCCAGTATGGTCTGTCAGCTCGGGGGAGAACAAGGTTAAGATGTGGCCATGCCCGTCGAGGGATAACAACACACAGGACTCCAGTGACGCCATACGAACAATAACATACACACTGTTGAAATGTCTGCCCCGCCACTAGACCACGGGTGAATCAAATTGTGATTATGTATTGAGTAACTCGATTTGTGTTATTCTTCATTTCCTTCGTTATCGAATATCTTTCATCTTTCCGGATTCTGAAACGTGTCAGGAATTTTGGCCGACCGCTAGAGAAATGCGTGGGATGGAAGCATCCTTGCGTTTGAAGTCTTGAGTGTAACGTAACTTCTGGTCTGGACTCGGGCTTCTCCTCCCAGTAAGTCATCATTTTGGTGGCTTTCCTATGACATGGCCCCAGTGATAACCAGTGAGTCAGGCCCTCAGCATGGGAAAATCTTCACAGTGGAATGTGTGTGTGTGTATGTATGTGGGGGACACACACACACGACTGTCTGCTCCAATGACACCCCAGAGTCTGTGCCTCATCCTTTTTAGAAATATGTTCTATCTGTGCTATGATGACTCAAGGCTTTTATGCTTTCACGGTGTCTGAGTGATGTTGTGTCATTATACCGACACCAGGTACTCTCCATATTTTAAAGGCCTGCGACAGATTTGCATTTTCCTTTGGCACATTGCCTTGTTCCTCAGCTCTAATGTTTGTTATCACTGACAGTGCTTTGTATGTCAGTTACAAATAACTGCGGTAACAAATCCGAACAGTTTGCAAACATTTGTCTCATTTGTTTCTTGTTTTATTCCAGTCCTTGTCACACTGTGGTGTCTGTCATTGTCTGGCACCCAGTATGCAAAGCTACTATCTTTTTTATCTACACTGCGATGGAAGCCAGTGAGTATCATGTTATATGTTTTATTGTGTTTGGAGGAGAAATTGATATAAAGCATGTTGAAACGCTCCCAACAAAAGACCTGCTTCCGCACTCATGTTTCCATCCTCAACAATGAATCAATTTCCCTGTGAAAGTCATCATTCATTCCCTCCGAGCCCGCATTTCTCGTCTGCTCATTTAGCGGCTTAAAGGGCCGAGCCAAGGGCGTTCATTTCCCCCTGAGAGAATATTTAGACATTTCGCTGCACCTCCATATATGTTTGTTAACAGTCGCTCCCCCTCGCCACTCATCAGGTTCCTCTTTAGTTTAGGGTTCTCACATCCAAATCCCCCCCACACACTCCTCTTCCCCCTACTTATCCCCCCCCCCCCCCCCCCCCCCCCGGGTCTCATGGGAGCTCAGCAGTACAAATTTCCGTTTATACCAGTGGCTGGGGCTGACGACACCGCAGCTCTCTACCCCACAGATTGACGAGCCCTCAGATGCCGATTTACTGTACATGGCAGCCACTCTGGAGCCGGCGCACATCTGGAGTGGAGTACGCTTACTGAAAAACAGGGGCCAACCTTGGCCCGAGCAAGTGTAGCAGAGCAAAACCGATGAAAGGCAACCCCCCCCCCCCCCCCAACCCCCTCTCCTCTCTCTCTCTCTCTCTCTCTCTCTCTCTCTCTCTCTCTCTCTCTCTCTCTCTCTCCTTCCTTCCACCCCCCCCATCCCCCCAACCCCCATGTCTCCTGAGCTATTAGAGAAACCTTGGGAAGACTGGATCCTGTAAACACAAAACTTGAGAGAAGCATTAGGAGACATGCTGCAGCTAATGATGTGATTGCGGTGGGAAGAATGTCCTCGCACCGGAGCCGCTGAAATCCTCACCTCACAAGAGAGAGAGAGAGAGAGAGAGAGAGAGAGAGAGAGAGAGAGAGAGAGAGAGAGAGAGAGAGAGAGAGAGAGAGAGAAAGAAAGAAGGCAAGAGAGAGAGAGAGAGAGAGAGAGAGAGAGAGAGAGAGAGAGAGAGAGAGAGAGAGAGAGAGAGAGAGAGAGAGAGTCACGGTGTCATGCTGAACTCAGATGATGGTTGGAGGTGGACTCTGTCCTGGATAAGTTCTTTGACAGAAGTTTGACAGTGTGAAAGATTAAGGAATTATGATCAAGCATAGATTATACATAAACCATGTATTCTTTTTCTATTACCTACATTCCATAGGACTGGATTTGAGATGATTTTAAGACCTGGATAGTTGAAACATAAATCTTGGAATATTATCAATTATATATATGTATATATATATATGTATATATATATACATCTAATTTTTTATTATGTTTTTGGTAGATTTGTATTTGTTTGTTCTACCGGGCAGTCCGGTAGAGAGAGAGAGAGAGAGGAAGAATGGGAGACAGAGCAGGGGGAAGACATTCGGCAAAGGACGCCGGGTCCGGGAATCGAACCTGTGTCGGCCGCTTCGCGACACAGTGGGTCGCCACTTCGGTGCCCTATACATACATCTCTAAATGTTAATGGGATATCTTAAAAGATTCAGAGTTCAACAATTGAACAAGTTGTACCCAACGACCCCAAAGGAAAGTGTTCCTATTTAATCTTTTCCTTTGTAATAACATTGCAGTATGTCTAACACTGCCCCCAACGTATAGAGAATGTTACATAACCCAGTCACCAAGACCAACATGCAAATGTCACATACACATGAGACTCCTCAAAGTTTACTTTTTTGCTACAATATTTTGCACAGCAACGTTTGTGTGACGATGCCACTAAAGTGGCTAAATGAACCTCTCACATTACCAAGATGATAATGGTGATGATAATCCCTACATTAACTAATTCAGGCTCTCTGTTTTATTAAAACACAGCTGGGCCGACCTTCCCACTGTAGACTCCTCATTCAAATCATATTCAACAGCCTAACAGTCATTAGTTCTGGTTAGCGACCTCGGACAAGACAAGGAGACTGGCGGAGTTGGTAGTCTCTCATTTTCCCCTGTGTTGAAAAGTGTGTGTGTGTGTGTGTGTGTGTGTGTGTTTGAGGGAGTGTTGTCATTGTGTGTGTCTGTGTGTGTGTATGTGTGTGTGTGTATGTGTGTGTGTGTGTGTGTCTGTGTGTGTGTGTGTGTCTGTCTGTGTGTGTGTCTCTGTCCGTGTCTGTGTGTGTGTGTGTCTCTGTGTGTGTCTGTGTGTGTCTGTGTCTGTCTGTGTGTGTGTCTCTGTGTGTTCTCTGTGTGTGTCTATGTGTGTGTCTGTGTGTGTCTGTGTGTGTGTCTATGTGTCTCTGTGTGTATCTGTGTGTATCTATGTGTGTGTCTGTGTGTGTGTGTGTGTTCTATGTGTGTCTATGTGTGTCTGTGTGTGCATCTGTGTGTATCTGTGTGTGTCTATGTGTGTGTCTGTGTGTGTGTCTATGTCTATCTGTGTGTGTGTCTATGTCTATCTATGTGTGTGTCTGTGTGTGTCTGTCTATCTGTGTGTGTGTCTATGTCTATCTATGTGTGTGTCTATGTCTATCTATGTGTGTGTCTTGTGTGTGTCTATGTGTCTATCTGTGTGTGTGTCTATGTCTATCTATGTGTGTGTCTGTGTGTGTGTCTATGTCTATCTATGTGTGTCTGTGTGTGTGTCTATGTCTATCTGTGTGTGTGTCTATGTCTATCTATGTGTGTGTCTATGTCTATCTATGTGTGTGTCTGTGTCTATCTGTGTGTGTGTCTATGTCTATCTATGTGTGTGTCTGTGTGTGTGTCTATGTCTATCTGTGTGTGTGTCTATGTCTATCTATGTGTGTGTCTGTGTGTGTGTGTGTGTCTATGTCTATCTGTGTGTGTGTGTCTATGTCTATCTATGTGTGTGTCTGTGTGTGTGTGTCTATGTCTATCTGTGTGTGTGTCTATGTCTATCTGTGTGTGTGTCTGTGTGTGTGTGTGTCTATGTCTATCTGTGTGTGTGTCTATGTCTATCTATGTGTGTGTCTGTGTGTGTCTATGTCTATCTGTGTGTGTGTCTGTGTGTGTCTATGTCTATCTGTGTGTGTGTCTGTGTGTGTGTGTGTCTATGTCTATCTGTGTGTGTGTGTCTATGTCTATCTATGTGTGTGTCTGTGTGTGTGTGTGTGTCTATGTCTATCTGTGTGTGTCTATGTCTATCTATGTGTGTGTCTGTGTGTGTGTCTATGTGTGTGTGTGTGTGTGTCTATGTCTATCTGTGTGTGTGTGTCTATGTCTATCTATGTGTGTGTCTGTGTGTGTGTATATGTGTGTGTGTGTGTGTGTCTATGTCTATCTGTGTGTGTGTCTATGTCTATCTATGTGTGTGTCTGTGTGTGTCTATGTCTATCTGTGTGTGTGTCTATGTCTATCTATGTGTGTGTCTGTGTGTGTCTATGTCTATCTGTGTGTGTGTCTGTGTGTGTCTATGTCTATCTGTGTGTGTGTCTATGTCTATCTGTGTGTGTGTCTGTGTGTGTCTATGTCTATCTGTGTGTGTCTGTGTGTGTGTCTATGTCTATCTATGTGTGTGTCTGTGTGTGTGTCTATGTCTATCTATGTGTGTGTCTGTGTGTGTGTCTATGTCTATCTATGTGTGTGTGTGTGTGTGTCTATGTCTATCTGTGTGTGTGTCTATGTCTATCTGTGTGTGTGTCTATGTCTATCTATGTGTGTGTCTGTGTGTGTGTGTCTATGTCTATCTGTGTGTGTGTCTGTGTGTGTGTCTATGTCTATCTATGTGTGTGTCTGTGTGTGTGTGTCTATGTCTATCTATGTGTGTGTGTGTGTGTGTGTCTATGTCTATCTGTGTGTGTGTCTATGTCTATCTGTGTGTGTGTCTATGTCTATCTATGTGTGTGTCTGTGTGTGTGTGTCTATGTCTATCTATGTGTGTGATCGCGCGAGAGGCAGAAAGTGTCAAGGAATTCATTGTCTGTTCTCCACCTGTTATTCTTCTGGTCCCAATCAACCTGCTAGCCAGGCTGGAGCCACTGGCCATCTGGAAACACTGCTCTGTTTATAAACTTGGCAAGGATCAGCACTCCGGGGCCCTGACCTCCTACACAAATCTGGAAACAATTAGAACAAGACAATCTGGCTGATTATTACTGCGAACGGGCCCAGTGTGGATCTCACTGACGGCTGTGGGCGACGCCAGGGCCTTGTTAGAGAAAACGCAAACTCAGTTTTACACACAAACTCTCACACACCACACAGACACACACACACGCATGTGCGCACGCGGCACACAGGCATTCACGCAGGCACAAAAGCACAGGCGTGCACACAGACAGTCACACAGACACACAGACACACACACACACAACACACACACACACACACACACACACACACACACACACACACACACACACACACACACACACACACACACACACACACACACACACACACACACACACACACACACACACAGTCACACTTCACTTACATGGTTATGTAGTCTTTCTTCCTTTTCCCCCTGAGGCTCTGTTTCTGTTTTTATATCTCACTTGTTTCTCACAGACGGGGGGACAGACAGACGGGCAGACAGACAGACGGAGGCGTGCACGCTTCAGCGAGGGAACATTCTCACATACTGTTACTACATACACAAACACAATTCACAGAGTGCATTTTTTTTTTGTAACATTGTTTATGAGGAAATGCCCGTTATATCTATTTAAGGAAACAGACTGCTGTAACCTTTATCCACACATTGACTCATGCTGCAAACTGCCAGCATACCATCCTACACTCTAAATTTAGGCAAGGTTTTTGGGGGGGGGGGCTGCATTTCTTTAGATCCATAATGTTTTTGTAACCTTTCCCTCATATCGAGTGGCCTTGCGCATGACCTACTTTGCACAGGTCTTAGCTAACCGTATTTCACTTGCGTCATACATCACACCTTAAATACCTCTAAGCCTGCTTAATATCAAAAGGTTTTTGGCGATCCGGAGCCTGGGAGCATTTTCATGGACTGACTTACAGGAGGGATATTATTTTGCTACATGCCTCTGGAAAAGATGTTCCCCTGGCAGGAGGAGGAAGGACATGGAAGTCATTTAGGATCATATTATTGTTGATTAAAGCCCCAATCAGACCCCCCCCCCTCCCCTCATCATATCAATGTTGGGTATATTCACATGCATTTTGGAAGAGTTTAATTTGTAGAAGGAAAATAGATTTCTTAACCCTCTGTAAATCACTTAAATCTGTAAGTCTGTTTTAACAAGACATGCTTTTTTTACAGACACAAAATAGAGCGAATAAAACATGTCTGAGTTTGTCCTTGTATCAAGAGCTCAGTCACTCAACTAGACATGTCTCCTGTGTATTGCATCCCTATTTTAATTTGTGTATATACTCAACCACATCGTGCACAATTGTACAGCCCTGGCCTTTTATTTTATAATATAATAATATAATATACATTTTATAATATAATAATATATAATTTTATTCTATTCTATTATACTTCTATTTTAATTGAGTGAATATTCCATTTAATTTTATTCCACCTTTTATTTTATTCTACCACAATTCTATAATTAGTCTGTCCGCTAATGTCGCACCAAACGACCAAATCAAATTCCTTGTATGTGTAAGCTACTTGGCAATAAAGACCTTTCTGATTCTGATTCTGATTCTGATTCCAGTTCTTATTTTTGCACCATTTCTTGACCTTGGAATTATATGGTTATATCTGACATTTATTCAGCTCTATGAGACAGGTCTTACATGTGGGTGAAGTTAGATTTTTGAAAATGTTAATTTGTTTATGTCTGGATCACTGATTGGGCCTTTACAAGCCATGATGTACTGTAGCTATCCTTCTCCAAGCCAGTATCTGGAAGATCATGCAGAAATGGAACTGATATTTGGCAGCTGGCGGTTGAGTTCATGCAAGCATTTAATTCATTCATGATTTACACGGATTACATTTAATCATTTTTCTTTTGCAATGTAATTTGCGTGTATTATAGCAAACGATTAAGGCATTAAAAGAGTTACCAGAAAACCAAACAAAAACAAAAAGTCATAAAGCAAATTTGCTCAAAAGATAAATAATTTCCCTGTGGTACTGAATTGATCTCTCAGTGCAGTGAACCAGGGTCACTATTAACAAGCCATACCAAAAGATTGATTAACAACATACAGCTTCGTGTTTGAAAGGTCTTATTCATTCCTCATATTGTATTCAGATAAATCCCAACCAACCAACAGCCCTAAACATTTAATTTGGCAAGAATCTGATTAAAACCCCCACGCACATCCGTCATTGCCAAATATCAAGACCATGCATCTTGCAGTAGCACGGTGGCGCGGTGGTTAGCACTGTTGTCTCACAGCAAGAAGGTCTCGCGTTTGAACCCTGCAGGCGGGAGGCCTTTCTTCTATTTGGATTCTTGGGGTCACGATTCGATAAAAAATTCATTCTCCATTCAATACGTGCATAGATTTCATTCTAGATTGCTGTTCTGAGTTACCTTTCCCATTTGACTGTGGTAGAAATAAAAAATAAAATGTAATCGGTAGAAGATATAATCGTGATTCTTAGAGATTATTTCCCACACCCATAGTTTCCTCCTGGTACTCCCACACCAAAATACATGCATGTCATGTACATAATCATTGGCCTTGGCCTTGGCACTGGCATTATAAATGGAGTTGGTCCTTGGGTGCTGGACTGTGGCTGACCACTACTCCTAACTAGTTACGATGTATTAAATGCAGAGGACACATTTCGGTTATAAAAGATCTACTTGACCATAAAGATATTCTACTTCTACTTCAGTATCACCAGACTAAAGGAAAGTTGCGTGATTCAATTTAGTCATAGTGTTTGTCCTCCTATAATCACTGATGCCAATCCCATTTTCCAGTTTCTTAATTATCCTTCTTATTAAGTTATTACATTTACCATGAAACAAGTTGACAAAACCATACATTATGAGCTAGAATAATATAAATAAAATAAATATTATACATATAGCCTAATACAGTTTATAGCTCAAAGGGGAACACCACCCGAATGAAGAATTACAATACCGGTATGTTATTTCTTTTTTTGTGAACAAATTTTTTTTATTTTTATTTTTGACATGACATACAAACATTTACAGTAGAAATCCACTATAAATCACAGGGCTATTACCGACATAATACTCAATCATGACAGCCCGGTTTTTAAAATTAAAATAGATGTAGATTAAAGATTAAAGATATACACAGATTAATTACAATACAATACAACACATAAATGCTCTTGCTCGTTCTCCCCCCCCCCCCACCGGACCCCCCTTGAATACATCCATTATTCCGCTTGATACCAAGGATTAAAAGTTCATATAATGCTTTATCCTCTCCACCACTTCTAACCAGATTGCTATGCTGGCTTCATTAACACCTAGAATTCGTGCGGTAGATATCTCTAGGTAAATCACATCAAGATAGGTAAGAATCCATACCCTCCGACACATTTTATCAGGTTGAATCCAGCGTGATGCTATTAGCTTTTTGGCAGCCGTAAGACCGGACAAACCGGTATGTTATTTCTATGGCCCAGGAAAGTCTTGTGATGTCATCAGTATAAAGACTGGACTGGAGCTGCTCCATAGACTATGAATGGGATACTTTGTGGGTTTTATACCCAAATACGCTTAATTTATAGTAGTATTCTCTGTAGTAGTATGTTCTGTTCTATGACAGTTCATTCAGTCTATGGAGCGGCTCCCGACTTTACTTGATTGTAAGACTGTCCTTCTGACCAATTAAAGTGTTGTAAGTGATGTCATGACCAAGTGAAAAGAACAAGTTCAGTCAAGTCCTAAATTGAGTTTGTTAGCCACACTGTCATATAGAAGCTATGATCGTTTGCCTTTACAATATATTGCTAGTTGCTACTGAATATTAATACAGATGGTCATGTTGTCTTGTCTGTTTTGAGTCTCGGTATATTGCTTTGATGTTTGGCTTGCTTCAATTAAGTGCTTAAGTGGCTAATTTGATATCATTTCGACATAATTTTGTGTATATTACCATGGTAGAATATAGTTCACTACACCATATGTTACTGAATGCAATGTGGTAGACTTGCCGTTGAGTTGTTTGATTGTTAGATTTCCTTGTGACAAATGATAATTCGCCTGGCCATAATGCTGAATTAGCCCCTAATTATATGCTAGCACTGTAGGTCCTGGAACCTTATGCAGTTAATCTGCTAGTTATTACAAGGTTCATGAAAATTATTATGCTTTACTGAGGGCATTTAAGGATTTTTACCTTCTGTAACATATCATATAGGTTATTGTGTAACCCCTCATTAAATTAAGTTGAGGTAATAATTGGCATTTGCGTTGGGTTGATATTAAGACATATTGTAAATATGACTTCATGTCTTGTTTACTATTTCACAATCACACAAATGTGGATTAAACAAACCTTGAATCAGAATATTCTCTCCTGGTCCTAATTCTCTAACCAGAATTATTCCATATTGTTCCTGTACTCTACCAACATTCCAGAGAGGCCCTAACCTCTCAAACAATGACATCTTGTTGTTGTGTTAAAAAGTGTTGTTGAAAGTGTTATAACGTTATCTCAACCTGGTATGGAAACCTTGGGGCCAAGAATAAGAACAAATTGGCAAGGATTGTTAACATGGCCAGTAAAGTTATAGGGAAACCACAAAAACAATTGTCTGAGTTATATGTATTTCGGAATAGGGACAAGGCTCAGCAAATATTGTCGGATCCTTTGCATCCCCTTCATGGTGAGTTTGACAAGTTTCCATCTGGAAGGCGCTAGAGTTCCTCTAGCCCCAAAACACATATTTAAGTCTTTCATCCCACATGCCATTGCTTTGATTTTAACCATGGCAGTACCTGAAGCTCTGTCTGTGTTTTTGTTGTTGTTGTTGTTGTTGTTGTTGTTGTTGTTGTTGTTGTTGTTGTTGTTGTTGTTTCTCTTTTGTCTATTAGGTTAGTTAGTAGCGGCACGGTGATGTAGTGGTTAACACTGTCGCCTCACAGCAAGAAGGTCCAGGGTTCGATTCCCGCTTGGGGACCAGGTTTCCATGATGCCAGGTACCCAGGTGGGGTATCTCCCAGGCCTTTCTGTGTGGAGTTTGCATGTTCTCCCTGTGCTCGCAAGGGTTTCCCCCCGATAAGATAAACCCAATGGAAAAACATGCACAACAACAGATCGCTAACGCTGTGGTGTCCTTGACGAAGACGGACAGGAGCACTTGGATTGGTCCCCGGGGCGCGGCTCACTGCTCCCGGCTGCCCATGGGGGGAAGGACGATGGGATGGGTTAGACCCCCTAAAGAGGTCCTGCATTATATTATATTATTACTTTTGTGCCTGTGTGGTGTTGTACTGTGTTGTCTTGTTAATTGCAACCATGGTGGAGCCAAAGACTAACTATCTATCTATCTATCTATCTATCTATCTATCTATCTATCTATCTATCTATCTATCTATCTATCTATCTATCTATCTATCTATCTATCTATCTATCTATCTATCTATCTATCTATCTATCTATCTATCTATCTATCTATCTATCTATCTATCTATCTATCTATCTATCTATCTATCTATCTATCTATCTATCTATCTATCTATCTATCTATCTATCTATCTATCTATCTATCTATCTATCTATCTATCTATCTATCTATCTATCTATCTATCTATCTATCTATCTATCTATCTATCTATCTATCTATCTATCTATCTATCTATCTATCTATCTATCTATCTATCTATCTATCTATCTATCTATCTATCTATCTATCTATCTATCTATCTATCTATCTATCTATCTATCTATCTATCTATCTATCTATCTATCTATCTATCTATCTATCTATCTATCTATCTATCTATCTATCTATCTATCTATCTATCTATCTATCTATCTATCTATCTATCTATCTATCTATCTATCTATCTATCTATCTATCTATCTATCTATCTATCTATCTATCTATCTATCTATCTATCTATCTATCTATCTATCTATCTATCTATCTATCTATCTATCTATCTATCTATCTATCTATCTATCTATCTATCTATCTATCTATCTATCTATCTATCTATCTATCTATCTATCTATCTATCTATCTATCTATCTATCTATCTATCTATCTATCTATCTATCTATCTATCTATCTATCTATCTATCTATCTATCTATCTATCTATCTATCTATCTATCTATCTATCTATCTATCTATCTATCTATCTATCTATCTATCTATCTATCTATCTATCTATCTATCTATCTATCTATCTATCTATCTATCTATCTATCTATCTATCTATCTATCTATCTATCTATCTATCTATCTATCTATCTATCTATCTATCTATCTATCTATCTATCTATCTATCTATCTATCTATCTATCTATCTATCTATCTATCTATCTATCTATCTATCTATCTATCTATCTATCTATCTATCTATCTATCTATCTATCTATCTATCTATCTATCTATCTATCTATCTATCTATCTATCTATCTATCTATCTATCTATCTATCTATCTATCTATCTATCTATCTATCTATCTATCTATCTATCTATCTATCTATCTATCTATCTATCTATCTATCTATCTATCTATCTATCTATCTATCTATCTATCTATCTATCTATCTATCTATCTATCTATCTATCTATCTATCTATCTATCTATCTATCTATCTATCTATCTATCTATCTATCTATCTATCTATCTATCTATCTATCTATCTATCTATCTATCTATCTATCTATCTATCTATCTATCTATCTATCTATCTATCTATCTATCTATCTATCTATCTATCTATCTATCTATCTATCTATCTATCTATCTATCTATCTATCTATCTATCTATCTATCTATCTATCTATCTATCTATCTATCTATCTATCTATCTATCTATATCTATCTATCTCGTGCTTGAGTTTTAGCACCCACTTAAATTGAGTGAACCTTCCCCCTTGTAAATATTGCTTATCTTATGGAGAAACATGAATTACTGTAAAACATAATGAATCATTACAGTATGATAATAATAATAATTATTATTATAATGTATGTAACTAATTGCTCGACTGCTCTTTTTATTCTCTTATTTAAGAATGTTTGGGATGCTGAGCAGTGCATGGGCTGCTTTTAATAAGCAAAGATTATAGGAAATGGGACCAAAGCCCAATAGAACATTTCCAGCTGGAAGGCCGTCCCCTGTGCTTGAACGAGAGCAGCACACCTTTACTGTAACCATGAGAGAGAGAGAGAGAGAGAGAGAGAGAGAGAGAGAGAGAGAGAGAGAGAGAGAGAGAGAGAGAGAGAGAGAGAGAGAGAGAGATACAGAGAGAGAGAGAGAGAGATACAGAGAGAGAGGGAGAGAGATACAGAGAGAGAGATACAGAGAGAGAGGCAGAGAGAGAGATACAGAGAGAGAGAGATATCAAAACATTTAAAAATATAACCCTAACTAACCTTACTGTCATGCACTTGTCCTAATAAACTAGCCTACACTGTAGCACTCAACACTTTGATGAACATTGTTACTCAGCTGATAGAGTTGTGCCCTTCCTGATGACTTGTACAGAACTTGTAAGTCGCTTTGGATAAAAGCGTCAGCTAAATGACTAAATGTAAATGTAAATGAGAGACAGAAGCAGAGAGAGAGATACAGAGAGAGAGAGAGAGAGAGAGAGAGAGAGACATACACACACACACACGCACGCGCACACACACACACACACACACACACACACACACACACACACACACACACACACACACACACACACACACACACACACACACACACACACACACACACACACACACACACACCTCTGATACTGTGACACATGGTACATTTACATTTAGCTGACACCTTTATCCAAAGCGACTTACAAATTGTCAACATGTCAGCAGGGGGTGTTCACCTCTGGCGGCTAAGGGTAAGTGTTTGTCTAGCAGTGCTGAATATGAGTGCCTCACTTTAAGTCCATAGTATATACATCGTAGCATAGTACATAGTAGTAAAGTGGGGTTACTAAGGAACCTGTACATTTATTATAATAATCTTTTCAGATGTTGAATGAAAGATTTCTGTTTTTAGTCGACAGTGGAGGATTGGGTGCGTTTCAGCTGTCCTGACTGTGGTGGGAAGTTCGTTCCACCACCGTGGAGCCAGGACAGAGAATAGCCTGCTTCGTTTCAATGACCCCCCAGGAGCCCTAAGAGCAGTGGCTCTCAGGCGGCCGGAAGGTGGAGAGCGTTGGGCTCTTGAGGGTGTGCAGTTAGAGACCATTGACCGGAGGCAGGAGGGAGCTGTTCCCTTTGTTGCACGGAATGCCAGGTCAAGAACCTTGAAGCAGATTCACGCGGCAATGGGAAGCCAGTGCAGCTCTCTGAGAAGCGTGGTGACGTGGGCTGACTTTGGTAGGTTGTAGATCAGGCGGGCTGCTGCATTCTGTATGAAGCTCTGAGTTGAAGCTCTTTGGTAGTTTATGTTCCCATTTTCTGTTTGGCTTCTCACCTTTCTTGAGTGTTTTCATAGTCCTGCTCCAGTGCTCCTGTAGCTTATCCAAATACTTGTAAATTAATATGTACTAAGATAACTCAGCCAATGCTGTATACTTCACATTATACTGTAAATGCAACCCCATCATTAATGCGCTGTAGAGTGCTCAAGGCTGAGGCATATTTTGTTGGCTGTGAAGTAACATTTCAGTCTGCACTCGTTAGGACAGGTGTGCCAGACTGATAACAGGCTGATAACAGTTGATAACAGGCTGATAACCGTTGATAACAGGCTGATAACAGTTGATAACAGGCTGATAACAGTTGATATGTGCTGAGGTGTGAGGCAGTATACTTTTAACATCACACTAGCAACATTCAACATTAAAAGGGATTTTTTTATGTAGCTTCTCAACAATGTTATACAACTTCCTTGAATCTGTGGAATATGGTTAATTGTTGTTAATTGAAAAAGAAAATTGTCAAAATCTATTTTAAATATTTATTTCCGAGCACACACACACATCATATTCTTTATTACATATACTTAAATGCCCAATTTCTGACGAGTAAATCACTGGAAAAGCACATAATTATGACTGTTGATGACGAATAGTTTTATTTTCGGTCTTTGTTTACAGATAAATCAAAAACACACATGTGTGGACTTTCAAAAGGAAAAGAAAAAAAGAAAAAATCACAAATGTACATATTCAAAGTAAGCTCACACACAAAATCCAAACTCAATGACCGAAAAAAGGAATAGGCTGAAGCACATGCTTATTTTTGCCTATCCTTTACAAGTCTTAAAAACTAAATATACTTTAATATAAGAAAGAAAAATTTAAAATATGCTGCAAGATATAATTTCTTTCTTTTTCTTTAAGAGAAAAAAGAAAAGAGAAAATAAATGTTTGATGTTTTACTCAAAACTGTACTCCTGAATTATTTTATCCTTCAGGGCCTTTTTAAATCTCCCCTGAGAGGTACACAACTTCAACCCAGCACTAAGACTATTCCACAATTTAACTCCCAAAATTAAAACACATTTAGCTTTTACATTAGTTCTTACCTTTTTATATGTTTTAAGAATACACAACCCTCTTAAATTATACTTTCCTTCTCTTGGTTGAAAGAGACATTGAATACAAGCTGGGACTCTTAGCACGAAAAATTATCTCCAAGGTTTTTATGTAAACCATATCTACACATTTTAATGTGCAGGACTTTATGCATAATGGATTTGTCGATTCAAGATAACTAGCTTTATTTATTATTCTAATAGCTCTTTTCTGTAGTTTAATAATAGGATCTATATTTGTTTTATAAACATTCCCCCTGTTCCACTGTGACAATATCCAGTAATAAGAAACAATGCTGTAACAGCAATGGAAGATGTGACAATAAAATCTAAATCTGAATCTGAATATATCGACACATCCACAACCATTATTTTGCACATATCAACCATTGTGTCTTGCATTGTCATGTACAAAATAATGTTATATTACAGGCAGCCATGTTGGAAGACATAGAGAACTACACAAACATTATGTGTAAGGCCTCTATTGATTAAGCTAATTGATTCCTTGTGTTCCCCTTGTGACATCACAAACTGGACAGCTTGTTTAGGCTTGTTAATTGGAAGACTTCAAACCCTGGCCAGACAGTTCAGACTGCCAAATCCATACAAGACTATAGGCAAAACCCATTACTACATAACAAATAAAAGCCTATGTTTTCATAAGCAATTTTGATCACGTCAAGTGATTATGAATCATTGTCACTTGACTTGACACAGATGCAGAAATCTGTAATAGGTCAAAGATTCAATAATGATGACTTCCTTATAGCTTACAAAGAAGGAATATCAGTAGCGTCCATGAACATGATAATTTACGAATCATGATTGCTTGATGATGTATTTTAGTGATAGAAACCATGCAGCTTATTATGGACACATGACTCATTTGTCAGCGCCAGCATCATCAAGTCACATGTAAATACTTAATGTTCTGCTGCTTCCTTCTCCTTTACAGTTGCGTAATTGGGGAACAGAGAAAGAGTGAAAACAGGATCTTGATCTGATAACTTTTCTCTCTAGCCGCTGGGTAAAGCTGGTGTATTTTTGACGTACCAGAGGAAGAGCGAGGGCAGTGTCCTTCCTGGTTCTCTACAGCTTCCTGTCCACGTCTGCTGATGTGGAATTTGATTCAGAGCCACTTGTTGCGTTCACTCCCAGTGCCATTGTTTCACAGACCATTGATCTTCTATGATTGTCTTCCGTTGACTAACCCAGATCTGTTGACTAACCCAGGTCTGTTGACTAACCCAGGTCTGTTGACTAACCCAGGCCTGTTGACTAACCCAGGTCTGTTGACTAACCCAGGTCTGTTGACTAACCCAGGCCTGTTGACTAACCCAGGCCTGTTGACTAACCCAGGCCTGTTGACTAACCCAGGTCTGTTGACTAACCCAGGTCTGTTGACTAACCTCAGGCCTGTTGACTAACCCAGGTCTGTTGACTAACCCAGGCCTGTTGACTAACCCAGGTCTGTTGACTAACCCAGGTCTGTTGACTAACCCAGGTCTGTTGACTAACCTCAGGCCTGTTGACTAACTCAGGTCTGTTGACTAACCCAGGCCTGGGCCCTATTCCCCTGGTTCAACTAAGTCGATCAAAAGTCCCATTATCCAGATTCAATTAAGACGATGTTTGAATCCAGGCTTTCCCTGTTCCCTCGTTTCTCGTTTCTTTATTAGTTGACATGCAAAGATACAGAATACCTTCACATGGAATGCTTTTTTCTGTTATGCTCCTATGAGGATCATAGGACGCTTGGATCATACACATACAGCTCATTACAGTAATATTCCACAATTATTACATTTTAGATAGTAATAATGGTACAGAGCCTCGAACGCTGATTCAGTCTCGTTCATTCGAACCAGACTTGATACTCAGGATAATTGCGCACGGCCGCCTCACCTGAAAAGACAGCAGGTGTCAATCGCAGAAATCCTGATTTTCTAACGGCATTGATTGATTGATTGATTGATTGAAAACTTTACTAACAGATTGCAGAATGGGTACAATACAGTATGGCTCAATTCGCTGACAAGTTAAATGCATAATCTATAGGCACATTTGAAGTCCCTCATTACCCCAATCAATCAGATTATATTTCTTTAAATGTGCCTGCTGGTAGCGGCACGGTGGTGTAGTGGTTAACACTGTCGCCTCACAGCAAGAAGGTCCAGAGTTCGATTCCCGCTTGGGGACCAGGTTTCCATGATGCCAGGTACTCAGGTGGGGTATCTCCCAGGCCTTTCTGTGTGGAGTTTGCATGTTCTCCCAGTGCTCGCAAGGGTTTCCCCCCGACAAGATAAACCCAATGGAAAAACATGCACAACAGATCGCTAACACTGTGGCGTCCTTGACGAAGATGGACAGGAGCACTTGGATTGGTCCCTGGGGCGCGGCTCACGTTGACGCCCTATCTGCTTCCGGCTGCCCATGGGGGGAAGGACAACGGGATGGGAAAAGTGCAGAGAGACATTTCATCAGTGACTCAGTGCATGTGTGTGTGTGTTCCTGTGGGTCGCCCATCTCGCGTGTGTGTGTTAAAACTGCATGACAAATAAAGACTTCTAGTCTAACAATTATTATGTATAGGCTTAATGGAATGAATAATCGAATGAGTTCAACTCTTTCAGAATAAGTAGATAAAAACAAGCCCAAAGAGTATCTAATTGATGCGAATTAATAGATACTTATGAGGATATTTGTACTGTATGTGCTTAGGTATCATGTACTATATAAATACATGGTTCCCAAAGTTTTCAAGGCGCGACCCCTGAAATAACGTGTCAGAGAGGGAGTTGGAGGCTATACAGTTTCACTATTAATCAGGTTTTAATCTGTTTCGGACATCATCCATACATGCATTGAATTGATTAACCTTTGGTTCATACCAGTGACACCAGTCATGTTAATCACCCTCTTGTTCCTCATCAGATAACAGTGCTTGAACAGATAAATGCACTTTCTCAAGTTCATTCATCAAAACGTCAAAGGCTTGCAATTGCTAATTTATTTTCTCAAGTCACGTCCACGTCATCAAATCCGTCAAACAGCGCATCTCCTCAGACATTTTAATCCCAGTTACAATATCACAATAACGTGTGAGTGACAGTGATACAATTCAACAATCCACATATTCAGATTCGTCGTAATTCACATCCACAATCCACGCATAAAGACGCTTCAATTTATGCTTGAATGAAACACAATCCGGGCGCTCCGTTAAGTAAATACATCCACAGCGGAGAATATGAAACGAATCAGAGCCAAACACCTAGTATATTTGTTTCTCTGGCCGAACTAACGTTATTAATCCTGCGGCCGTACTTTATTTAAAAACAGCCAATCAAATCCCCATCAATGGAAAATGGGCTTAAATTCATTAACAAGTGAAAGTATTATTAATAATAACAAGGGCAAGGTGGCTTAAATGAAACAGTATGAGTCGTATGACTTACCCATTAGAAGAGTTGGAGGCGGCGAGTTGTGGCACTGAATCTCCTCAGGACGGTGTCCCACTTTCGCGTGAGGTCTTTCTCAAACGCCAGCTGAACCAATTGGGCCTTTCGTCTGTGGTCCGGAAAAACTTTCCATAGCGTTGAGAACGAGTTCTCGCACATTGCGGTGGACGTGCCGAAGGTTAATGCGTGCTTGAACGCAGTCAAGACATTTGTGGTAGTGTGACAAAATGTACTTTGTGGTCAGATCCCCTCCTCGATTGGCTGTGATTCCCTTTCCGTCTTGAAAAACTCTTTTGCAACTTCAAACTCTGCCTCAATTATAGGCGATCCATTATATTATCCATTATTATTATTATGACATATTATGATTATAGACCACGTTAGCTTCTGCTGTAACAGATGCACCTGCAGCTGCAGCACCGGGCGCTTCTTGGCAGACTTCGTCTTCATGGCGCCTTACGAAAAGCTCTTCAACGTTAGATGTTGGAGGACCGTCACCAGGAGGAGGCATTGGAGGAGGCTGTGAAGAAGCCTTAGGTGCCCCTGCCCCACCATGCAACCATTTTCATATATCCATTTTATGTCCGTCTCCAAGAAGTGTTATATTTTACTGACTCTATTGTACTTTTCGTGCTCACTCAAGTCACGCAGTCACGCTCTGACTACGGTACCCATCAACTCAACGTGACCAATAACGCAATAACAAATTCAAACACACACACAAGTCAAGTCAGTCAAGTCAAGAGTTTTAATTGTCACGGCATACAGGTATACAATGAAATGCGGGTGGTCTTGCCCACAACGATGTGCAATACAGTGGTACAACATATAATAGAATAAAAAAATGAAAAACAACATTGTGCAGTAAACAGGTAACAGGTAACATGGAGTGACATCTCGGTATCTGTACATAGTTATTTACAGAGCATATGGGACATGCTAGTTAGCTTTTGTAGTGCAATACACTGTTCCTGTTATTCTAATTTAAAGTGTCCTTTCCTTTGGCCATAAGTGTGCGTGTGTGCGACATGAGTGTGTGCCCGCTCATGTTAAAGTGGCTGCTCGTGTGTGAGCGTGCACAGCGTGCGTGTCGTGTGTGTGTTCATGTGTGCTTGTGTGTGGATAGTTCAATGTTCTGAGCACTCAATGTTCATTGTTCATGGCTCTGATGGCCTGGGGGAAGAAGCTGAGCCTAAGCCGCTCTGTCCTAGTAGCTGGGGTTCGCAGGCGTCTGCCTGACCTCAGCAGCTGAAACAGGCTGTTATTGGGGTGGTGAGGGTCTTTCATTATCCTGCAGGCTCTGGATTTGCACCTCTTGTTATATAGGACCTGCAGGGGTGGTAGTGCAATACCCGTGGTATGCTCGGCTGAGCGCACCACTCTCTGTAGGGCCTTCTTGTCCTGTGCCGTGCTATTTCCATACCAGGCAGTGATGTTTCCGGTCAGGATGCTCTCTACAGCTCCTGAGTAGAAGGACTGGAGTATCTTCCCCGATACTCTGAACTTCCTTAACTGTCTCAGGTGGTAGAGGCGCTGTTTCGCCTTCTTTACTACTGTGTCTATGTGTGTTGACCATGTCAGGTCCTCTGAGATGTGGACCCCCAGGTACTTAAAGCTGCTCACCCTGTCCACGGTAGCCCCGTTAATCATCAGTGGTGTGTGCGTCTCCTGCTGTCCTCTCCTATAATCCACGATCAGCTCCTTGGTTTTACCAATGTTCAGGAGCAGGCTGTTGTCCTGGCACCAGCGTTCCAGTACCTCAACCTCCTCCCGGTAGGCCTTCTCGTCGTTGTCCGAGATCAGCCCCACCACCACCGTGTCGTCTGCGAACTTCACTATGGAGTTGGAGCTGAACTTGGCCACACAGTCGTGTGTGTAGAGTGAGTACAGCAGGGGGCTCAGAACACAGCCCTGGGGGGACCCGATGCTCAGGGTGATGGTGTTGGAGGTCTGACCCCCCACCCTGACCGCCTGGGGTCTTTCGCTCAGAAAGTCCAGTACCCAGGCGCTCAGGGCGGAGCTCAGACCTAGCTCGATCAGCTTGTCCACCAGTCTGGTGGGGACTATGGTGTTGAACGCTGAGCTGTAGTCAATGAACAACAGTCTCACATAGCCCCCCTTCTGACGGTCAAGGTGCGAGAGGGTGCTGTGCAGTACCTGGGAGACCGCGTCGTCGGTGGACCTGTTTGTCCTGTATGCAAATTGCATAGGGTCCATATCACTGGGGAGGGAGGCACAAATGTGGTCCTTGACCAGCCTCTCGAAACATTTCATGACCACAGAGGTGAGTGCCACCGGTCTGTAGTCATTTGGACATGTTGGGGAGGGTTTCTTCGGTACAGGGATGATGGTAGACATCTTGAAGCAGGCAGGGACCACTGACTCCGCCAGGGATTGATTAAATATGGCGGTGAACACTGGGGTCAGCTGGTTGGCACAGGACTTGAGTATGCGTCCTGTTATGCCATCTGGGCCAGCAGCCTTCCTGGTGTTCACCTGCATAAATGCTCTTCTCACACTGTGTTCCGACAACGAGAGAGCGTCCCCGCCCCCCCGCGGTTGCCCCCCCCCCTCCACAACAGCCGGCGCGCCAGTGACGTCACTAGCCGGAGAGCCAGCAGCGCCACTGTCTACACCAAACCGAGCGTAGAAGATGTTGAGCTTGTCCGCGAGGGAGGCGTCGTCGCTCCCCATTGAGGGGGCGCTGACTTTATAGTCAGTTATTGTCTTCAGTCCCTGCCATAATCCTCTTGTGTCGTTCTGTGCCATTTGTGTCTCCAGTTTGTCAGCATATGTCCTCTTAGCCAGTTTAACAGCCTTGCGTAGAGTATAGACTGAAGCCTTATACTCCTCCATGTTTCCTGACTCTCTACCCAGGTTGTAGGCGGTGGTACGAGAGTTCAGAGCTGCTCTAATAGTGCTATCCACCCACGGTTTCTGGTTTGGGAAAATCCGCACCGTTTTTCTGGGGACAATACCATCGGCTATTGTTGTAATGTAGCTCACCACTGTGTCTGCGAGCTCGCTGACGTCACTGGCGCTTCCTTTGAACATATCCCAATCCGTCTCTGTAAACACGTCCTGGAGCGTGGCCTCTGATTCGTCGGTCCACTTCTTTGTCTCACGTGACACGACGGCGTCACGTGATCTCTGTTGATACACCAATCAGCGTGCGATCAAACATACACTTCTTTTAAGACTTTTTTTTGTTTAATTTCGTTTAATAATAGGCTAAATAGCCTATTTATAAAGGAAAACATCTGACTTTTACTATAATAAAAAAAATTAAATGTTTAATTATTAAATTTTTTAATAATAATTGCCCATGACATTTGGAGGGGCACAGTGCACCATCTGGGGGGACATGGCCCGCGAATGCCCCCCCATGGCGCCGACACTGGTGATACTGCTACCTGTCGGGATTCGATCATCATTGCAATTATATAAATATATAGCCAGAGGTTCCAGGCACACTCACAAAGGCCCGCGCGAGTGTTTAGAATAATAATAATGACAAAAAAGAAAAAGGAACAAAAAACGAGATATCTCGTTATTGGCGCTCAAGAGTACTGGCTGAGCGTCCTGCTCTTCGCCATCGAGATATACCTCATCTCCAGTACCTAGTGTACTCCATCAACGAATAAAAACAATACACCCAGCACCTGCCAGGCCCCGCCCTAGTGACGTACTATATAGCACTAGGCGTGGTCACCACTCGCTCTTCCTCGGAAAAAAACGTTTCCAAGAAAAGTTTCCCCAAGGGACCTCAGGGCAAGCTAAGAGCAGGACGCTCAGCCAGTACTCATATAACTAGGTTATATACATAACCTATCATTATATTAGTCGTACTGGCGAATCGCGTCCTGCTCTTCGCCATCGAGATATGGGGACAGAGCAGACGCGAGGACCGACAAATGCACCCCCTGAGGACCCGAAAGCCCACATCAGGGGTGAGGGGAGTCCCGTCACCCCATCCTTCCTAATGAAGAGGGGGCGGCAGTCAACTCCACCCGAGTGCGAACAAGAGGGAACTAGAACCTCTTGAACGCACAGCACAGGCGGAACCACGTGTGACACAACACATTGTGGCCCACACCCACACACCCCTGCTACCCCACCAAGGACGGGAAGCAGGAGAGGTTCCAGACCTCAGAACCGCCTGGGAGACAGAACCCCCGGTCATGTCCATGAGGTAAAACCTTACGAAGGGACCCGGTGAGGACCACGAAGCCGCAGCACAGATGTCCTCCACCGAAGCCCCACCCAGCAGGGCGGCAGAGGTCGCTACCCCACGAGTAGCAAAGGGCAATGCCCTCGCACAACCAATGGGACAGGCGCTGTTTCGACAGTGCCTTACCAGCACGAGAGCCACCGTAACAGACAAAGAGCTGATCGGTAGCCCTGAGGCCCTGAGTACGGCTGAGGTAAATCCCCAAGCCCGGACCGGACATGACAGGTGAAGGCTCGCCTCCAACTCACTAGCGTGAGGAGGCGGATGAACGCCTGAACCATAATATCCCTGGAGCGGAAAGAGCTCCGGATATTCTTTGGCACGAAGACTGGATTAGGCCTCAGAGTGGCACCGCTATCGAAACGAATAGACAGACACTCAGGCCGCACCGAGAGAGCACAGAGCTCACCCACGAGCTTAGTGGAGGTGACGGCCAGCAGGAATGCAGTCCCAAAGGCCTTGCTCAAGAGGCTCAAACGGGGCCCCGGACAACCGACCGAGGACCAATTGAAGATCCCAACTCGGAGCCAGAGAATGTTTCACCGGCTTAAGGCGCTGAGAGGGTGGCCTTACACCACTCTTGGAAAATACGCCACCTACCCGCGTAACCCGCGATAGTGGAGGGAGCATGCGTGTTCCGGATGGTACCAACCACAGAAGGATCCATCCTCTCCAGACTCACCCTCTCACCAGCCAAACCATCAGCAGCTGGCCCAGCACAGGGAACTAACACAGAGACCTGTGTGCTTGAGAGAGGGCCCGCGATGACCAAGGAACAGGCCATGACGGGATACCAAGAGCTGGATCAGGACCGGGAACCACACAGCTGCGCCCCGGTCCGGCGCAATCAGGATCAAGGACCTGCGCTCCTCAACGTACCTGGCCCAACAACTGACCTAACAGATGTATGGGGGAAAGAATCCCAGGCGGCACGGCATCGGTCCCAGACCTGCCTGACTATGTCCGGACGTAATCCCCACCCGTAAGGGTGAGGACCGCCCGCGACATTACACCTGTACCCACATTCACCCTGCCGGGGATGTGGAGAGCCGCCTGGGAGGGCAATGCCCTCGCACAACCAATGGGACAGGCGCGGTATGATGGCATCTGCTCATTCCGTGGTCCCTCTTGGCCTCCTCTTCACCCCAGGAGGAGGTTACGGAGGTGGTTCTTTTCCAGTATGGAAATAGACCCGGTGAGAGGCAAGTGGAAGTGGCTCACCCACCCCGTCATGGCCTGTTCCTTGGTCATCGCGGGCCCTCTCTCAAGCACACAGGTCTCTGTGTTAGTTCCCTGTGCTGGGCCAGCTGCTGATGGTTTGGCTGGTGAGAGGGTGAGTCTGGAGAGGATGGATCCTTCTGTGGTTGGTACCATCCGGAACACGCATTGCCCTCAGGCCTCATAGCCAGCCGCCCGCCGCCCGGTGCAGACGGGGGGAGCGTACTCCTCCCTGTCTGTCGATATACGACGCTGACGTCGTATTGTCCGTCCTGATCAACACCGTTTGAGGACCAGAAGGACCGCTTTCAATACCAACACATTGAACATAGCGCAGACCGGGCAGCATGGCTTGCCAGCTGCCCCCTACTGCGTTGGCCCGACGCGTCTCCAGCGAGGGAGGCGTCGGTGAAAAACGTGACGTGTGACAGCCTACTGCCCATGGGGACCCCCCTGGTGAGGACCCCAGGCCCTCCCCAGGGGGCGAGGTCCCCCAGTACTGACACGGGAACCTTAGCCACTTCCACTTGCCTCTCACCGGGTCTATTTCCATACTGGAAAAGAACCACCTCCGTAACCTCCTCCTGGGGTGAAGAGGAGGCCAAGAGGGACCACGGAATGAGCAGATGCCATCATACCGAGCAGGCGTATCACGGACAGCGCCGTAACCGTCCTAGGACGGAACCTCCCGAGCGTGTCGACAACACGCTCTGAGAGGGATGCCCATAGCACTCCACCCGTTGACTGGGAAGAGGAGTACTCTACTTCCAGTCTACAGCAACCCCAGGCTGGTAGGAAACCTGCCTGGTATGAGACCTGACGATCCACCTTGACCGCCAAGGACCAGAACGTCGTCAGGGCAGAATACACTTCATAACCCCTGACGACGCAGAGGCCCCAGTGCGGCCTCCACGCACTTGGTGAAGATGCGGGGAGCCAGAGAAAAGCCGAACGGCTAACCCTGCAAAGGAAGCGTAGGTAAGCCCTAGGATGGAAGATCGGGGATGCGAATACGCATCCTACAGGTCTATGGAGGAGAACCAGACCCCCACCTGACAGTGTTCAACAGGTAGGAGACGATCCAAAAAATGCTGAACCTTCCCATGGGACAGGTCCAGCATGGGTCTGACACCCCCCCTCCCGATTTCTCAGGCACCAGAGAACACCGGGAGGAAAACGCCACGACGATGGCTTGCTTCGTCCACAGAGATTGGATCTCGTTGACCAGAGCTGTCACTGCTGGTGACCCTGACAATAGGGTCTGTACCAAACCCGAAAACGGGTGGGGTTGTGTAAATACAAGCCCCGCCTCAGCGTTCTCTCCATCCACCTCGACATATGGTACTGCTGTAGCCATTATGTGATGACACTCCCAACGCACCCGCCGCCATGTGGCGCAGGTCCGCTAGGAACTGTAGATAGGCGGCCCGGTCCCACCCGCTGTGCGTAGCCAACCCTGGACCCGTGCGAGCAGAGTGTTCCGTGTCGGGACATCTGACCCTGACACTACCCACGAGGCAATCGTACCCAAGGGGGGACCCCGACAGAAAGGGCCGGTTTGATACGGGGGAAGCTGATGTGACTAGGTGACAAAAGCTCCCCCACTGAACACCCCTCCAGAACATGCTGAGGAGTTGTTCTGCAGCCGGACATGCAAGGTGTGAGGCCCCCATGGGTTCCTACACACCGTAGCCCTGCAGTGATATTACTACCACCCAAATCACGCGCGCCTGCGAGACCACTGCCAATCTTTCAGGAGCGGGAGGCACCAACATGATACCCGGCCTGGCGAAGGCGAGGTCGGGGAAGCCTGCACTGTGTGCCTCAAAAGGTTTTGAGCCCCCCTGCTGACAACACTTGTAGTTGACAGATGTAACACCAGGCTCAACCAAACACAGCTTATGGTGTGGGAGCCGCTTGACAGCACAACATTCTCACGGACAGACCCAGGCTCAGCCATCAACTGGGTGTCAGCCCCTGTCCCCATGAGAAGGGAAACGTGGGGCCGCATGCGCTTCAATGAAGGCTCGCGGCCCGCAGCCAAAGGAAACAAATCAGAGCCCCTTTTCCGCTGATGTTGGGGGAGGGAGTGATCGGAGAGCGGGCTGCTCGCGGCAGGATGGCGACGGCTTGTATATTCCAAGCCGAGCTCATCCAACATGGCCGATCCCTCGGCCGCCAAGGCTGTCGGCCTTGTGGACACCTGTCAATTCAACGCCCAGGATACCTCTGGCGGGGGAAAACATGGCCGCCTGTCGAGGGCCTCGCCATAGCCGCTGATGAGGCCGTGCTCTCACCTCTGGCTGCGCAGCGTGAGGCGGTGTGGGGCCTAGGACAAATACCGCCCGCGCTCCAGTGGAAGACCAAGATCCTCTGCGGAGAGGGGAGCCCTGATCGGTTATAGCTTGCGGCTAGGTCAAAGCTAATAACGTCAACAACCTCGCGCGATGTGTCGACGTCGGCTGGCCCTCAAGGCCCCGCCACCAGACACTATTTTTTACAGAAAAAACAGCAATTCGAACACAGTTACTAATCGCTGCCAATTCCATACCTTGGCGGTACAGGCTTTAACAGCCCACCAGCCACTCGCCGGGCCGACCCACCTCATGGCATCGGCCGGGCGGGGCACTGTTTCAACATGTCAAAAGCAAAGGACTGATGCTAACACGGAGCACCAGTGGTGGTTGGCCTCCTAGACCAACAGGCGCTGGCCCTGGAAAGGACCCAAGCCGCCCTCGACGGGGGACGGACGTTTCTCGACCTGACGATGGCGGCGATAAACTGGTCCGAGGAGGAGATGGTCCTGCCCCCCACGAAGGGTCCCGCCCCGTCCCCCGCTCCTGAAACGCCGGGCCCGTCGGGATTCCGACCTGGACTGCGAAGGGCGATCGACGCCATCGCGACGGGAGCCGTCGACCCAGTCGCGCGCAACGGCTGCGTGGTGGTCCGGGTGAACGAAGTCCGGGCTCTGCTAGGCCCGGAGGAACGGACCGAACAGCAGGGAGTCTCGACAGTCGTCACAGGACGCATGGTGACCCAGAAGAGGAACCGCGGGTACGACTGGGCGGAGATGCGGCGGCTTCAGGCGGACGGGCCCGAGCTGGAACCAGTGTGGCGGGCAGCGATCCGAGGGATCCAGCCCTCTAAGACCCCGTTCGATCGGCAACGGGAGGGGAGAGAGGAAAGCAGAGAGCTCGGAGGCCACAGCGAGGCCGCCGAAACGCATCAACCACGGCAGACCGCTGAAGACGCGGGGAGCCCGTCCAGCCCGGCCGCCGAAGTGTTCGCGGCTGGGCAAGAAAGTCATCGCAACCAAAATCTTGGGGACGGTCAGATGGTTCAACGTCAGAAACAGATATGGTTTCATACACAGGAATGACACAAAAGAGGACGTGTTTGTACACCAGACGGCCATCAGGAAGGACGACCCAAGGAGATACCTTCGCAGCGTGGGGTATGGAGAAACTGTGGAGTTTGATGTGGTTGAAGGGAAGAAGGGAGCGGAGGCGGCCAACGTCACCGGCCCAGCAGGCGTTCCCGTCCAGGGGAGCAAGTACGCCGCTGACCGGAACCGCTACAGGTGCTATCCCCGCAGGAGGGGCCCACCCCGCGATGGAGAATACCCTGAGGACTACCAGAGAGGTCCAGACCAGGGCGGCAGAGAAAGGAGAGAGCCTGAGAAGAGAGAGCCCGACAGGAGAGAGCCTGACAGGAGAGAGCCTGACAGGAGAGAGCGAGACAGGAGACGCGACAGGCCCCGAGTGGAGACCGAGACCGCGGGAAGAATAGCAGGAGACAGAACTACTACAGAGGCTTACGACCAAGGGGTTCCCCCCGTCCCAGACTGGTGCGAGACAGAGAGGAGAACCAGGGGAACAGGTCGGAAGGAGGTCAAGGAGGTGAGGACAGCCCGGACCAGGGGCCTCGTCGGCGCCGCTACCGGCGCAACTTCAACTACCGCCGCAGACGCTCACCGGCCGGTGGCAAGCCGGGCCCAGAGGGCGGCGATGGAAACGTCAAGAGGACGTCAGTGTTCACGGTTCGTCCCGAAAGAGGGGGCCCTGAAAGGGCCGTGCATAGAGATCGAAGCCAGATCTGCTCCTTCCCGGTCTCCGACCCGGAAGAGGGGACGAGGGCTCCCCAAAGGATCACGATGAGATCGCGGAGCTCATCCGAATCAGACGTGGGGGGTGCCTTCGTTTACCCTCGAGATCCACACCCTAGGGCGTGTAACCCACCCAGGGCCCCGCGGGTCGTCGCTGAAGCAGCGCCGAACGAGGGAGGAGAGGTAGAGTTGGTCCCCTCAGACGAGGACGGCGAAGACGGCGGAGACAGGGGCGAGGAGGGCGCCGCAAGCGGCCCGTCAGAGGCCTCGGAGGGCAAAGCCGTGGCCGATGACCTGCCGGCAGGAACAGATGAATCTGACACGGAGACAGACTGGTGGGGGGTTGAGCAAACCCGGCCCCAGCTGAATGACAGAGGTGAGCCACTCGCTCAGTGTTTCCAGGACCATGTGCGAAGGTGTGTAAGAATGAGACGAGTGGTGCACCTGTATGTCTAAGAGAATCTGACACAGAATCAGACGCAGGGGGGGTTGAACGAACCCGGCCCCAGAGGAACACCAGAGGTCGGCTACCCGCTCTGTATCGCCAGGACTACGTGCTGAAGAGTGTTTGTGGAACAATGTGTGAAATTAATGAAACAATGTGTGAAACTGTTGGTCTAAGGACCGTTTTCATGTCATTAAACTGGTTTCATTGAGGTAACTTGCAGAGGACTTGGCAAGTTTAAAGTGGGGGGAAATGTAGCATCCTGAATATTCTGCTAAGTGTTCAGAAGTGTTGACTAACTGTTACTTTCCCTGTGTGTGTATAAAGTGTGATAAACAGTGTTCCTTTTGATATCTCGCCCGGTCTAATAATGAGGTGAGGTGCTACTCTTCTCCGGCTTCATTATGGATCACTAACAATAACATTGAAGCATCTTTCTCCCGTGCTGAAGTGGTCCTATAGTGGGATCAGTTGTGGTTGCCAGCAGGGGGCAGTGGTGGCAGTGGTGGCAGGTGGAGCGGAGGAGAGAGGGAAGCAATGAGGAAGAGAGGATTACCTGGGAGCCGGAGCACCAGGAAGCTCTCTTCGGCAGTGAACTCGACCATGAACAGTTGCAACTGGCGTGTGCTCCGGAAGAGCCCCGTTGAAGGAGTGATGTTGAAGAGCCCCGTTGGAGAGCGACGGGTGATAAGAAGTACTTGCTAGTTGACGTGTTATCCTAGAAGTACCAGCGATAGTGTGTGAGTAAGCGATACAGAACGAAGGACTAACGTCCATAGTTAACGGGTTATAGTAGTAAGTGTGCGGTGTATTACCATGCTGCTAACGGCTCCATCTGACTCCAATAGACTGAATGAATGAATGAATGAAAACTTTATTTAACAGATTGCAGAATGGGTACAATACAGTACTGCTCAATACATACAATTGTTAAGGGGATGCAGACCTGAGAAAGACGTTTGTCTTGTTTCCATCAGGGTCCCCCATTTTCAATTCATATAGACATTTATGACATACACAACATACATGACATGTATGGCATAGGGACATATAGGTATTTAGTACTGATACATTTGTGACATAAACGGTATTCCAATATACAGTACTGTTACCCCTAGATCCTGACAGAGTATATACATATGATGGGGAGGGGACTGTACATTAGGAGGGGGTGGGTGGGTGGGAGCACTGTGTGTGTGTCTGTTTCTTCCATATATGCTAACCTAACCCCTGGGTAAATACTTGTGACTGGTATAACTATTTAACCCTTCCACCCCATTCGCAGCGCATTAATTAAAGGGTCTATACAGGTGGTCAAGGAAGGGTACTGCTTAAAGGGAAGCCCAATAACACTATTGAACTGACAGTCACCGGGTGTGGGAGGGCTGTCGGAGGTACTGGGGGAAGTGAGAGTGTGTGGGGAGCTACTGCTGACCGCCTTGGAAGGCGAGGGAGACCAGAGTACCATCCCCCAGGTTAGTAAATCATGGGCCCCATCCACTCCTGCTGCACGCCCTCCAGAACGACGTTCCGGGCCAAAGACGGGGGTACATATAGATCCAATTCTATAGTATCCTGCTACCAGGTGGCTGTGTACTACTACTCCCATAAGCAGGGATAATCCACCCTTCTACATTTAGTTTTACAATGTCAAGGCCTTTTAAATATAATCAAAACGTTCCCGCATTTCTGTCCGCTTTATCGTTTTATGACAGAAATCTGATAGTGTATGCGAGTTCACGCGAGGGGGAGTCGGATTCTGGCAGGGAGTCCGAATTCGGCACAACACCGGCCGAGGCATTATTTGTCGCAGAGTTGAGTGCTCCCCAGAGTCCAGACTACAGCTGGGCGATCGCCTACAATGGCGATAGCCTAGAGCGAACTATTGAATATTATTATGAAGAGGAAGAGGACAAACGGTGATGATCCATCCATAACATAAGGTGCATTTTCACCAGACTATGTTGGATTCTAGTATTTTCAAACAGGCTGGATGTAACGTTGGTTGGTGACTGTCAAAGCGCTTTCCGAGTATGGGCGGAGCCCAGCCAAAAACAGATTGGAATCTTGAAGTGGAAAAATGCTGCTTGTAATTAAGTATACTTGATTAGAAATACAAAACAATGAATTTTTTTGAAAAAGATGATGAAAAAGATGTGTTCCATAGACTCACAGGAATTGTGTAAAATTGCCCAAATAGTGAAATAAATAGTAAGATAGTTCCCCTTTAACATTCTATTGCTAGTATAGATTGATTTGGTGATACTATTTACAGGTTTGCCGTCCCGTCCACGTTTACCTTGATCCCCTGTATCATTCAGCCCTGAGGTATATCACTAACTAGCTTCAGGACCCTGTATCATTCAGCCCTGAGGAGGGGTCCTACTAATCACCCCAAAGTACCAGAAAATACCCCAAAATACCCTAAAATACCCCAAAGTATACCCCAAAGTACCAGAAAATACCAGAAAATACCAGAAAATACCCCAAAATACCCCAAAATACCCCAAAGTATACCCCAAAGTACCAGAAAATACCCCAAAATACCCTATAATACCCCAAAATACCCCGAAGTAAACCCCAAAATACCAGAAAATACCAGAAAATACCCCAAAATACCCCAAAGTATACCCCAAAGTACCAGAAAATACCAGAAAATACCCCAAATTATACCCCAAAGTACCAGAAAATACCAGAAAATACCCCAAAATACCCCCAAAATACCCTAAAATTCCCCAAAGTATACCCCAAAATACCAGAAAATACCAGAAAATACCCCAAAGTATACCCCAAAGTACCAGAAAATACCCCAAAATACCCCAGAATACCCTAAAATACCCCCAAAGTATACCCCAAAATACCAGAAAATACCAGAAAATACCCCAAAATACCCCAAAGTATACCCCAAAGTAACAGAAAATACCAGAAAATACCCCAAAATACCCCAAAATACCCTAAAATACCCCAAAGTATACCCCAAAATACCAGACAATACCAGAAAATATCCCAAAATACCCCCAAAATACCCTAAAATACCCCAAAGTATACCCCAAAGTACCATAAAATACCCCAAAATACCCCAAAATACCAGAAAATACCAGAAAATACCCCAAAATACCCCAAAGTATACCCCAAAGTACCAGAAAATACCAGAAAATACCCCAAAATACCCCAAAATACCCTAAAATACCCCGAAGTATACCCCAAAATACCAGACAATACCAGAAAATACCCCAAAATATCCCAAAATACCCTAAAATACCCCAAAGTATACCCCAAAGTACCAGAAAATACCAGAAAATACCCCAAAATACCCTAAAATACCCCAAAGTATACCCCAAAGTACCAGAAAATACCCCAAAGTACCCCAAAGTATACCCCAAAATACCAGAAAATACCCCAAAGTACCCCAAAATACCCCAAAGTACCCCAACATATCCCAAAATGAAAAACAAAAATGTGCACATTTTGTGTAATAGTGTGTAATAGTGTAATAGTGTGCTAGTGTGTAATAGTGTAATAGTCTAATGGTGTGTAATAGTGTAATAGTGTGCTAGTGTAATAGTGTAATAGTGTAATAGTGTGTAATAGTGTAATAGTGTGTAATAGTGTGCTAGTGTGTAATAGTGTAATAGTGTAATAGTGTGCTAGTGTGTAATAGTGTAATAGTGTGTAATAGTGTAATAGTGTGCTAGTGTAATAGTGTAATAGTGTGTAATAGTGTAATAGTGTAATAGCGTGTAATAGTGTAATAGTGTGCTAGTGTGTAATAGTGTAATAGTGTGTAATAGTGTGTAATAGTGTGTAATAGTGTAATAGTGTGCTAGTGTAATAGTGTGTAATAGTGTAATAGTGTAATAGTGTGTAATAGTGTGTAATAGTGTGTAATAGTGTAATAGTGTGCTAGTGTAATAGTGTAATAGTGTGTAATAGTGTAATAGTGTGTAATAGTGTAATAGTGTGCTAGTGTAATAGTGTGTAATAGTGTGTAATAGTGTAATAGTGTGCTAGTGTAATAGTGTGTAATTTTGTGTAATAGTGTGTAATAGTGTAATAGTGTGTAATAGTGTAATGGTGTGTAATAGTGTAATAGTGTGTAATAGTGTAATAGTGTGTAATAGTGTCTAGGCTAACGGCTAAACGCTAGTTAGCTAGCCTGTTCAGAAGCTAACATTATCCCATCGCTTGTGGCAATTATATTGCATGTCATTGATCTACTGGTCGACCACGGCCGACTGGTTGGGCACCACTGGTCTATAGAAATAAATGCATTGAACAATGTATAGACATAGCAATGGCAAACAAAATTGCCAGGCCTAACCGCCCCCACTCAGCGCGCACCTGAGACCACCTATTTCAGCGGTCCAGGTTCAGCGCCCCCGGGGACGAATCAGCGGGGGGCGGGGACGGGGTACAGCGTTCTCACTCAGACAGACACACCATTTTCTGATGCGAGCCGGCTCTGATTCGACACAGAGCAGTGAGTGTGAAACCACCCTAACTAGCTTCAGGACCCTGTATCATTCAGCCCTGAGGTATATCACTAACTAGCTTCAGGACGCCTCATTGCATTTTACACAGCATGGTTGGCTGGCTATCCCTCGATTTGTGTAGGCTACAATACTGGTGCATTTTAATTTATAAGACAACAAAGTATTTGTATTTATTGGTTTAAAATACAGAGACAGTCCATATTAAGGAACATTTACTGTAAATATGCCAGTTTAGTTTAGCCAGGTTGGCTAATTTTCAACTGTAGTCTCTGGGGCAGGTGACATGAGCACTACAATAATTAAAACACAGTACAATAATTAAAACAGTAGGAATCAGTAGGTTACAAGCCGTCTGTCTCCGGCTGTCTTGGAGCGATGACCGGAGTGTTGAACGTCCCGTGATTAAGACGGGGAGGACGCGACCCTCTTTGCGTCGCCCCTGTGCCTCAAATAGATTCACTATCAGCTCTATCTTTAATTTTTCAAAATGTTCAGTTGCTATTGCATGCACTCATCTGTGTTTCACTACACACATGAGTGCATGCTTACCAACTGTTAGTCTGCAACACTACTATCACCGACATCTAAGAAGGGAGATCCCCCCTTGAATGGCCCTTCTAAGGTTTCTCTCCTCCACACTGCCTGTGGAGCATTTTTTCCCTATTGTTAGGTTTTAGTGAGTTTTTCCTTACCTTCGCGTGGGGTATGTCTGGGAGTGCTTGCATTCTATTATTTATTTGCATTTATTTTAAATTTGTTGGACCTTATGGTGTTCTTGTTTTGTTCTTGACTTATTGTTATGTTTCTTCTTGACTTGTTTAAAGAAGACGTGTCTGGCCCATGGGGACATTAATGTGTGTTGTCGGGCCTTACAAATAAATTTGATTTGATTTTGATTTGATTCTGATAAATCACACGACAATACACAAAAATACATTAACTCATTGACCGCCGGGGATTAGCCTTATCCTGTGGTAGTATTGCCACGCTGTAAACGATGGGAGTTAGTCACCTTGTTTGTAGAGCTAAATCTATATTTTATATTATAGCCATGGATACAATAGTCATTTGACATTGAGTTTCTTCCGGTCAAGATGCAAAAAAGAGATAATTTTTCTATCCATACTTCCCGTGTTATACCGTGGTGAATATAAGTATGGTTTTAGAGCGGTCTAGGCGGGTAATTCATGAAATGCTTATAGTTATGGCAGGGGTATACGTCGATTCCATTGTAGACGTTGGCGTTTCTTGCCAGAACCCGCTATTGTTCCGGAATCAAATCTACATCATAGGTATTATGTTCCATCATGAATGCATGAAAATAATAGTTTCTGATTATTTGATTGTCGGTAACGGCATTCGTATTCAACACTAAAAACGCTTATCAGCCCGATCGGTACAAAAGCCTTGCAGGATCAAGCAAAAATGTACATCAAATCGTCCTTACCTGTGACCGGGAGTATTCCAAAAACAATATTCCAATTTCTTGATTGCCATCTGGTACATCCAATGTCCATTTGCTCGACGGCATAATCCACCATAACATATGGATCGGGCATATTTGACGGGCTTCAATGTAACCGGCAGAACCGTTTGTCTTGCCCGACAAGGAAAAATGTAATCCGAAACTCTTGGCCATCCCACAGCCCAGGATACAATGTTAGAAAGGGTGCTCGATACTGCCGTCTAGCGTGATGCGGCCGGTATTGCACCTAGGCATTCTCAATGCGATTCCCAATGTTAACCCCCGAGTCAGTGGGCCTGTAATGAATAGATATATCGAATAAAATAAATAACGATCAAATAACGAGTATACTCGTTGTTGGCGTTCAACAATTGGCGGCCTATAACGAGTATAATCGTCTTTGGCAGTGAATGAGTTAAAATACATTAAATCACAACCCCTCAGTTAAAATGGTCGCACACTTGACCATCTCTCAACCATGATTTTAAGTTAGATTTAAGTAAGTCTTCCTATGTACTTGAGCCTGAGGTTTTCTTCCATAACCTTAGATCACACAAATGACTTCAGTTTAAAGTACCGGTCTATCTGCACAGAGGCTGGAAACACCAGTTTATCCGACTATGGTCCTTGGTCCCGGAATGAGCTGCAGACCAAGCTCGGAATTAATTTCCCCGCCTCACTTACAGTAACAAATCTGAGCTGTAACTCCTGTTGCTTTGTGTTACGCACTATATTAATATTTGATCATGTATTTCGTTGAATTGTATCCTGTTGTCTTTATCTTCTTTTTTTTATTTTTTTTATTAAAAAAAAATCATTTTATACACAAAACAAGACAAACACAATACATACAGTAATACTAATAATAATAACAAGACCTCACAATACCACAACAATAATGACATCAGCAATAACAAAAATAATACAAATAATAAATACAGAACATAAAAACATAAAAAAATCTACTTATATTATTACAGATACCACGAAAGACACCACAAAATACATTTTCTCCACTCCCACACAGCTGGGCTGTGTTAACATTACAATGTACAGTCGCGCGAAATAATGTTATGAATGCCCGAAATAACATAACGTTACAAAGTACAGTTGACAGCTGGGCTGTGTTAATGTTACAATGTACAGTCGCGCGAAATAATGTTATGAATGCCCGAAATAACATAACGTCACAAAGTACAGGTCCAGCTCAGTATGATGTCATAATCAAACATTCTAGAACATTTGTGATGTCACAGTATGTCATAATCAAACATTCTAGACCATTGGTGTATCTATTCAACAATTCTCTCACAGCTGAGTGGACGACAGCGGGGACAAGGGAGAGTAACTACCTCCCCGCGCATGCTCAGTGCTGAATTCGAGACGAGATCCGTTGTGGTCTGACCAAGCCTCGTTCTGACAAAACGAAAGCGCTCAAGGTGCAAAACGAATGTCTAACTCGACTGCCACATGTGTTGCGCTCTGGAAAGCGAAACTCACCTGAAAAACGAAATGAAAACAGCCTAGGTGTAACTCCAGCCTAAGAGGGTGGATTTGCTGGGAAAGAAAATCCCCCTCCAATAGCATCATTATTCAAAGTGCATATTATGAAATGTTTGGTGGGAAGAAATTATGCGTCCCTGAGATGAGGAAAAAAACCTGGAATAACACACAGGTCCAGTCCTCCTTGGAACAAGCATCATAACAACTATGAATCACTTGCTTGTGGCATCCAGCTTGCCTTGTATCCAGGCTGTCCCAACCCCACATTGTTTGTTGGGGAAGCACAGTGCCTCCCACCTACTTTCCAGTAACACGCTACGACAGTGTTCAGAAATACACTACCAGGTTAATCACAGTTAGTGGTATAGAGTAGGCAGCCATGATGACCAAGGCCTATAATCCTACAGTGTTGCAATAAGAAGGGGGATGAAAAATCTTTTATTTTATGGTCTGGGGTTTCAACATCGCATGAATATTATAAGTGGTTATCTGATAGAACTGTTTGGGAAATGTCCTGTACTTTCTTGGCTGATTTAACCTGGGTATGTTTTCCCCAGAGTATCCCAGTTTGGGTATTAACAACACATGTCCATTATAGATTAAAACCAGGCACCTGTCTGTGTGAGTGCAGGTGTTCCCTACAGGTGTACTGCAGCACAGAGCCAGGTGGTGGCAATACGCGCCCTTGTTTAATCAGGTGCAACAACTACATGGAGCCACTCCTCCCATTCTTGTAAGTTGGCCTGTTCCTACTGACTTGTACCAAGGAACACTATTAGAGTGGTCACAAACAATATAACAAACATCTATGAAGCTCGTAAAAATGTATTATCACCAGAAATTAAAGCAATAAATGCTGCGCCCAAAGTTGGTATTTGACTCCGGCCATTTATCTTGAGCTATAGACTCAGCACATGGGTTATTGTGTATTTATCTATTTCTTTATTACATTATTTATCTATATAAAATGTATACTTATTTATGGGGGATTTAATGAAAAAGGTCAGAACAAGTTCTTACGTGTAATTGTGGCCTGCCAAAGGGAAAATTACTTCTTATGCGAGGGGTAGGGATTAGAATATAAAAGCCACATACACACTATGGCCTGAGAGACAATGAGAAACATAAAAAATTTACAAACAAAACACATTAACTGATCAAAATTAATTGTGTCAGCCAGAGCAAAAATAACAATAAATTGCAAATTAGGCCAGAAGAAGCAAGCGCAATATGAGGACCCTTACATGGTGAAAGGTCACGAAGAGTGAAAGCTGGGTAATTATGTTTATTATCATCATCAGGTCAAGGTGATTTACGAGAGGATGCTGGGTAAAAGGGCAAAACTGAATGGCAACGCGTTCTGTTTGGTCCAGTGTACTTGGCTCATGGCTAGAAGGTATCCGTATTTAGTTGATTCGTCACCTTTAAGGTTGTTCATGAGTCTAACCCCCTATACCACCTTAACCATAACCTCAACCCCACATCACGCCCCACCTGAACCTAAAATAGAGATGGAAAAAACCATGTGTGTGATCATCGAGTTATAATGCATTTTTACATTCCAGCTACAACCAGTGTCCTCTTGCAGTGTACCCCCCCCCCCCCCCCCCCCCCCCCAATCTATGTTGGCCCAAGCATGATCAGTCAGAGTGAACCATCGCTACACCAACACTTTAGATTAATTCCGCTGTAGTCATCACCAGCCACACAGTTTGTAGCCAAGAGGAAGCTGTTACACGGTCACACACTAGCCGGGCCTGTGTTATTAATGCTTCAATTAGAGACGCAGAGGCAAAGGTTAGTGAATAGAGCCTGGGAGTAAATTATATAATTGGTAACGTTTTGTCTTTGATTATATTGGAAGTTGAGCAAAGGGGAAGTTCCTACCATTCCTCGAGGAGCACCGGACAGCTGGAGGGAGGTTGAGGAAGAAAGAGAGCACTGCTATGAGCTATGAGAATAAATATTGGAAAAGTGAGTGATATTTGGGAGAATGAAATATTCTCATGGACATTTATACGATCGAATGTTTGAGGTCAGATGTAGGGAAATGTCATGTAAGCTCTGCTCTGAGTTAGTAATTTTTTTCTCTCTCCTTTTTTTCCCCAGACGAATATTTGAGGGTTTTTCCGCAGGGAGTCGACCAGGCGTGCGCACGCACACACACACACACACACGCACACACACGCACACACGCACGCACGCACGCACGCACGCACGCACGCACGCACGCACGCACGCACACACACACACACACACACACACACACACACACACACACACACACACACACACACACACACACACACACACACACACCCTTCAGGAAGCAGGTGTTTTAGATTTGAGTGGCAGGTGGTGATCAGATTCCTGGCTGTAGCAGTAGGTTGAACTGCCCTATTCATTAATTCCTCATTTCAGTGTGATAGAATGTGAAAAAAAAGAAGAAAATAAAATCTATCAATTATATAATAAAATCTACTACTACTACTACTAATACTACTACTACTACTGTTGTTTCTGCTGTTGCTACTGCTGCTACTACTACTACTACTACTACTACTACTACTACTACTACTACTACTACTACTACTACTACTACTACTACTACTAATAATAATAATAATAATAATAATAATAATAATAATAATAATAATAATAATAATAATAATAATAATAATAATAATAATAATAATAATAATAATAATAAAAGTTATAATAATAATAATAATAATAATAATAATAATAATAATAATAATAATAATAATAATAATAATAATAATAATAATAATAAGTTATAATAATAATAATAATAATAATAATAATAATAATAATAATAATAATAATAATAATAATAATAATAATAATAATAATAATAATAATAATAATAATAATAATAATAATAATAATAATAATAATAATAATAATAATAATAAAAGTTATATTTTTTACCCAGGGACAGTGCACATTAATCAACATCTTCAGTTTCCAGAATTAGCCAATGAGCTAGTTTTCATCTGAAGAAGAAGAATAGTCATTTGATTTAGGCCTGCTTCATTCCCCAGTCTTTAATTTCCATTTAGATGGAGAATATAACCAAAGAAGAAATAACTTCTCACAAGTCAAATACTTTAGGTAAGGCTCTCCATTAGAATTAGATATACATTCTAATCCACAGTATTCCTATTTCATTATCACTACAGGCATCTTGCTAGGCAAAGAACACGTGATAATAATCAAATAACAGATGATCCTTGTTATATAACAACCATGGTCAATGAGCTGTGTTTATGGCATTGCACCACGTTTGTAAGAAATTACACGAAACATAACATAACATAACATAATACTATGTTAGAAAACTATGAAAATGGCAAACGTTTGGTTTTTGTATACTTATATATTTTGTATATCCAACTAGAGCACCCCTAACTCTGTATCCAGGATAATCTAACATACAGTGGGCCCATTTTCAGCAGGTGTAGCTGGTTTTGCATATCCTGCAGCCTTCAATAACATTGGATAACCACAAGGCATGATTCCTCATTCGGGAAATCAAACCCACCCTTGTCCTAAAGCTATGAATCCTAAACACTAGCTCTGAAAGTATTTACTAAAACAGTGGTGGCTGCAAAGCTGCATGTTTTAACTTGCAACCTGTGCTCAGATTCACAGCTTCCAGCCCTGGAATGCAGGGCTTTTCTTCTGGCTTGGGGTGGTGCTGTCTCTCCTCCTGTCAGTCTATCATTATGCCAGAGTAGTCTCTCTCTCACACACACACACACACACACACACGCACGCACGCACGCACGCACGCACGCACGCACGCACGCACGCACGCACGCACGCACGCACGCACGCACGCACGCACGCACACACACACACACACAC